>NC_090932.1:617045798-617356321 GCF_040938575.1 Ambystoma mexicanum | reverse complement strand
AGAGTTTTTTGGAAAACTACGATTTTTATCTAGGACACACCTTCCTTCTCGTTCGTTTTGGAGTAGCGTGAGAGCTTGCCTCGCCACTTCTGCTAGAAGTTTCTTGTCTTCCGAATTGTTTCTCAGCGATTCTTTCAAAGTTGTTAATGAAATATCGTTTCCTCGTTTCGTCAGCGAAATCTCAGAATTTATTTCCTTGAGATCTGTCTCTAGTTTATTCATTTTAGAGTGCAATAGAGCGATCAGGGTTGTTTGATCTCTGCAATTCTCATTTAAATTCTCATAGAGCTTCATCAGGGGGGCGACCGCTATCGTTGTAGCTGACATCAAAATAGGGCTTAGCTTCGATATTATTATCTCAACGGCATGCGAGATGTCATCAGTGTTGGATCCTCCTTTCAAGGGTATCTCATTGGACTTCTCACAGTTTAGTTTTCTCATAGTTATCCCATCAGCATCACCTTCTGATTCCTCTGTTGAAGTTGAGGTGGTACGCTGTTTAGACTTTTTGGGCAAGCTTATCTCGCCTGATTCATTTCTACACGCGCAATCCTCTTGTTTTTTTCTTTTGAATCGTTTATTCAGGCGTCCCTTCTCACTCTCTAAGCTTTCGCTTCTTCGATTTCTCTTTTGCGACAATGATATCTCTTCATTTCTCGATTCGAACGCTGGAGAGTTTGATTCTAGGGACATTACCTCATGAATACTTCTGTGCTTAAGGTGATGTGACTCGGCGTGGGATGGGCTTCCCTCGATTGTGCTAAATTGGGAGATCCTTCGGGCTTGCGATAGACTTGCGTTCATCTTTGTTAGATCTTTTAGAACTTGATCAGCAATCCCTATAGAGTTTCTTCTTCCCCCTAGATTTATCATGTTGTGGGGGGTATTATTTGGCAGCATAGTGCTTTTGGTCCAAACTTTGTGTGGTTGCAGAGTCTCACTAGTCTCGTTTGTTTTCTCCAGCAAGTTAATGCTTTCGTTTGTGTATGTACATCCAAAAGAATACCTCGGTTCATGTGTTCGCTCACTCAATTGATCCCCTCTTTTTCCCATCATGGATATATTGTCTTTTTTGGTTGGCTCTGGATTGTGCATCTCAGCCACCTTTAGCCATGCCAATGATTTTAGAGACCAGCTCGATTTTAAATGCACGCTATTGTTTGTCTCACTTTGTGGCTTCATTTCACTTCCAGCCGTGACTTGTGTGACTTGTGTTACTTGTTCCGAGTTGCATATTGGGGCCTCCTGTCTCCAGCTACGGATAGGGGTAGTTAAAGAAGGCTGCGCATTCCAGTCCTGGTGTATCATTACAGCGCAGACTTCCTTACTCTTCCCTCCCGTCTGATTATCATTAGCACCACCATTCTTTTCATGCGCGCCGTATCCCATTACCTCTTCTCCCTGACCCGACAACGGTCTCTGTGGGGACTAGTTGTGTGTTTTCATTTAACTTCTTCCACCTTTCCGTTAGCCCCTCAATTTCTGGCTCATACACATCTGTAATTTCGATCTCGGACTCTTCATCCCGGCCCAGGTCTTGATCCTGATCCCTTTCAGTATCACTCCTCAAATCTAGGGTGTCGAGGGTATCGTTCCCATCTCTTTCCCTCCGCAACCACACCATACTAGCTAGTTCATGTGTGGGTATCTCTTTATTGGAGTGTAATTGCACGGCGTCGCATACCGTGCTGGGCTCACACTCACACACCGCAATGACTTCCGCAGGGACTGCAGAGGGTTGTTTTTTGGTTCCAATTTCATCATCGTAAGTTCTGATTGAAGCGCGCGTCACAGACAGCCCTCGCTTCGCTTGTGCGCGTGTGTTTGCTTTCGTCATAGCCCCTCTCATTGCCGATAATACTGTTGTCGCTCGAAACCGTGAGCTAACCTGACAGTACTTACAATATTTATTTATTTACTGTTTTTTATTATGCTTGTTACTTGTTGTACTTATTAAGCACTTGTGTGCTCTCTTACCGTGCTCTTCCCGTGTTCCTTTCCAGCTGTGTTGTTTTGTGACGGAGAGTGGGTACGTCGTTGGTCTCAAGGGCGGTGAGTCAGGCACCGCATCCTCTTAGAGTCTAGAGACAACCGCCGCTTTTCCACCTCCACGAGATCCACGAGACCCACGAGTTCTCCAGAGACTGCCAGGAAACACCAGGCAACACACTCGAAACACTCCGCTACGCTCCGCTCCGGCGGGGTCGGGTGTTTTGTTGTGAAGCTCCTCCTTTCCTTTTCGACTGCAATGGCAGAGAGACTGCCAGACACCAGGCAACACTTTTTTAATGTAAAGTGGTGCCCTTAGTTCAAAGGTTCAAGAGGGTTCTGGGTGCATTTTCTTTGTTCCAATGCAAATTTAGCGTCAGCTCGGCTTGGACAAACATGTCCCATATCAGAGCCAGGTTGATACACAAACAGAATGTGGTCTGGGTTTGTATAGACCACACCTTGACATCCTTCAAACACATCTTCTTATCAGCAAAGCCAAACTTTCTTATGTATAATGGGACATCGCCAACTGAAAAAACCCGAAACAATCTCCAGTTACCTAGCAAAATGGTGTCCAAATCAGTTTAAGTAACATAATAAAGCTTTCTTTTAAACATTCCTTTATGATGCATACCAATAGAAATGCAAAAAAAGTTTGCTTTAGTCAAATGTTCTTAACATCATACATAACAATGAGCGGAATGTTTGTGACAAAGAATCTTCAAACCGATCTGAGTTCATTGCATACATTCTTGTAGTGTTTGTCTGAAAGTGGTGGAAGTGCAGTGTTGTTAAATAGGACCTGTCTCAGGCTTGCATCTTCCTAAATATCTTTCTTCTCAAGCTCTTCGCTCATCCGCCTCCAACTCCCTCAGGGTCAGTCACTTCTCCAAGCAACGAGTTGGTGGTAGATCTCTTTCTTTGGCTAGTGCCTCCATCTGGAACAGCCTCCCTACCTCCCTTAAACATGAGGAGAACCATTTCCGGTTTTGGAAGCACCTCAAAACCTTCCTCTTTGCTTCTGCTTTCTCTCCTCCTCTCCCCTGCTGAACTCCTGGCAGAAATTGCACTGGTCACCTGGCCACCCTCTGATCTCAGGCCCAGGATCCCTCCCTTGCCAGTTGCACCCCTGCACTGCCTCCCTGGCATCCCCTGCACTAGAGCCTTTTTTTCTGTATCCCTTCTGCCCCCTACCAGCACTTGACACCTGATGTCTGCATTCACCCTTGCCACCAGCTGGCTGCACCTTTACTTATTGCTATATTCTATTTATTTTACCGTTGTTCCCATGTACTGCACTGCCCCCTCCCCCTTCCCCCACACTTTTCCCCTTCCTGCACTTGAACAATCTCAATGTCACCTGGCGTAGTAAGATCGTTGTCTCTGTCCTCCATCTCTTCCCCCCTTTTGCCTCGACGTGCCTTGAAACATTTGTGTATATTTGCGTTATAAATGCCATATCATATCATACCATATCATATCATATCATATCATATCATATCATATCATATCATTATCTTGTATTCTAGAACTTGGAGATTTCCATTTAGTTTTTGGAAAATAAGGCTAAAAAGATATTCTTTTGGCTTAACATGTTTCTCTAAGGATTTGCATCTACCAGATTGCTGCGATTTGTGCATTTTGCAAGTAAAGCTTGGAAAGTGTGTGGTCAAGGGCTTACATAGACGAGAGGATTAAAATCCCGGCTTCACTGTTCAGCAAAGGTGTGTGATCATGAGCAAATAATGTTATCTTACTCTGACTATATAAAAGTGCCACACAGTTACAAATTATTATTTGTTTCTTTTGTGACAAGATTTTTTTTTGTTTTGAGTACTACCCAATGGGTAGTTGTTCAGTAAACTGTTCCGAAATTGTGAATTTTCTACACTATGTATTCAGTAGCAGAGGTAAAATCTACTAGCTAATTCATCATAGTAGCCCAGTTTGGTTACAAGCTGGCCCAGTTTTTCAAAAAAGAACTACACCCACACTGGTATGCTGGACATGCACTTCCAGCATCACCCTATTGGCCAGTCCAAGCCACCTTATACGTGATTGGATTCACACTAGTTGAAAGAGACACACTTGCAATTTTGTGCAGAATTAATGATTTTGGGACCAAAACTGTGTACCTTCGTGATCATCTGTTGGTGGCCCACAAGGCGTTATCTAGAAATGCATTATTGTAGAGCTGACAAGGACCAGAGGGGACACACCATGGAAATCAGGGGCCAAAGGGGTGATGGATTAGAGGAGCATTTCTCAAGGTACTAAGGTTGCCACATGACTCCATGCCATGAGGGACTCTCATCTACATCTGGGCTTTGATTTACCTTAGTTTTACTTCAGTCTCTTTTACTCAATTGAAGTGACTGCATCCAGATGATAACTGCAAACGATTTGGCCTAGAGCACACCTTTTTTAAGAAATGCAGTAGAAATGTTAAGATAATTAGTGGGGTGCGGGGGAGAATATCAACCCTGACACTGGGTTGTATATAACAATGTGAAAACAGCAGGTGTCCACAAACTTGTGGAACACTCCCGTCCCCTGCACACCCTAGTGTTGCAAAAACAACCAAATACTCTTCCAATTTTGTGAAGTAAAATTTTATGTATAGATGACCTAGTCATCTATAGGTTCATTTCCCTGAAAAAGGGTTTTTTGAAAAGAAAAGCAGTTCAACAAAACATTTGCAAAAGTTAGTAACGTCACGGTTAAGTCATCAAATAATGTACAAAGAATGTACAAAGCCAGATGGCACTTGGGTCCCTGAACAGAGAACAGACAAAGGCATAATCAGGTGATTATTTATGAGGAAATATTCAGTTATGACAGTTACAAATTACTATACATCAAGATTATTAATACCAAGGTATCCTTTATCATATTTCCTAGCTCACACAGACAAACAGAGGAAAGACAAAGTCTGGTAGACATCTTCTGAAGAAGGGGATACATTGGCCCCGAAACGCGTTAAGAGTACTGTACTTATAAGCATCCAGGATTCTAAAACATCTGGAATAACACGTACCACTGAGAAAGTTGGACTATGATTTGATGCTCAGCACACATGTCTACACATGATATATGAATTGGAGGTTGATGGATTGGTTGATTTAGACTATGAAGCAATAGTCACTACTTGAATTGTGAATCACAAAAGTCTTATTTATTTGATGACTTAACCATAACGTTACTAACTTTTGCAAATGTTTTGTTAAACTGCTTTTCTTTTCAAAAAACCCTTTTTCAGCGAAATGAACCTATAGATGACTAGGTCATCTATACATAAAGTTTTACTTCACAAAATTGTAGGAGTATTTGGTTGTTTTTACAACACTAGGGTGTGCAGGGGACGGGAGTGTTCCACAAGTTTGTGTACACCTGCTCTTTTCACATCCAGACGATTACTGGCAACTACAACGTTTACTGACTTCAAAGTATGGGTATGGGCTTGCGCAAAGTATTAGATTTCTGTTTTGCACAATTAGTGTTGTTTATACATAAATACATGTATTTAAAGAAAAGGACACAGTGATGATATATAACTCATATTAAAGTGTAACCTGTTATAGTTGGATTGAAATCCAGTACTATGCATAAAGGAAATTGTCATTTTTACCTGCTTACACTGTTTAGAACCCTATGCAGTTACAATGTAATGCACATCACACTATGTTTAAGCCATTTTCTGCAATTGTGTGTTTCAGTGTGAATGCTGACTCGCAGATAGCACCAAAGAACATGCTCTAAAGAGATCTGTGTGTCAAACAGCATGCCATTTAATCTGCATGCACATTTGCATCTATGTATTAATATATAGTTTGGATATTTCTGTCAGGAATTAATCTAGTGTCATGTTCAATCATTCCAGGCATTGTTCAGTCAAGCCCTAATGCAATAAAGGCAAATACAAGTTGCAAAATAAACACCACCCCACTACTTCCTTTTAGGATGCAGCCAGAGTACCTTCAGTTCTTCTTTTCACTTCCACCACTGAGTAACAGGAATAGGTATTGTGCTGTCTCCTATCTTTGTTGCTAACCTCTTCTTTTTTGTTCCTCATTCGACTATTTCTCTTTTTTATTTTTTCTGATTACCTCAACATGTTTGTGCACCAGAAGCTTTATGTTCGATATGTAAACGAGTTTCCCAGTGTGTTTGTACGCAGCTGTCTGCTCGCCCTAGTTTAAATAACCTTATAACCAGGAACTGTGGGCCATAACAGCTTGGTAAAGTTAATCAACCCTAATTAACTGCCCTGGATTGCTCTGACAGTTAAGTTAGCGTTGCATGCCTTTAATAGCAAGGGCCGCCCAGAGCTGTGACCTATAATTCTATCATTAAGTCTGCAACTACATATTTTCTGGTCGAAATGGACTAGGGGTGTACTTATGGGCTTATAAAAGGGCAATCAGTTATTCATAGGAACATGATTTAGCGCATCCTTCCACATTGTAAGAAGTAATCGAACTTAGATGTTTGTAAGGTGTTTGTAACTGTTTTCAAATGTGCCTTTTACTCTCTGGGAGTATTGTAATACATGGGAAATGCACTTGAAGTGGGATAGGCTTGAACTATTTACAGCACAATGGAGCACTTGTAATATTTGTATTATATATAATATGGGACACTTCTTTAAAAAAAAAACAGTGTTAAAACGATATTTGAATTTCGTTATGCATGTATGCAAGTATGGGATATATATATATGTTATGGTTAAGTTGCTAAACCCATAGGAAGAGCATGTTTTGGGTGACTTATAACTTCGCTCCCCCTGGACGAATCCTCACCAAACTTCGCAAAAAAAAAGTATGTGGCCCGCTCTGAATTGTTTTGCAAAGTTTGGTGAGGTTTCGTCAAGGGGGGCAAAGTTATAGGGGAGACCCCACATTTTTTTTTTCCATAGACTGAATGGAGAAAAACTTTGCTCACGCCTACAACCCAAACCGCTGGATGGATTTTCACCAAATTTGCGGCAGGAGCGGCGGCTTGGTCCCGAAAGCGTGCTTTTGTAAATTTGGTGGAAATCCGTCAAGTAGTTTTTTAAAACAACCAAAAAGTAGGTCCAAAAAAATGAGTGATATCTGGGTCCGGTCAGTGGTCTCATTTCCCTGTTCAGGCGGCAAACCGAACTCTGATTGGCTTAGAAGGCAACGTGCTGTTGGCAGACATCGGACACGCCCACTGATTGGATGGTGAAAAGTGCGTCAGATTTTTGGAAACGTCCGCCATCTTGGATTCGCAGACTTCGACCACTGTCCGCGGACATCGCAGTAAAAACATTAAAAAACACAATATTGGTTGGCCACTGGGGGCGCACAGATGTGTTCCTCTTCCGTGTGAGCTCTGCACCTCGGGTCCAGATAAGTGGTAATAGCCCCCACTGTTGGATCCTCCTGAGGTTGGAAACTGAATGAGCCAAGGACGGAAGAGACCCCCCACCGCCTGGGAGAAAACTGGAAGAAAATTGTACCAGTTTTCCCAAAGAAATTTGCTTCTCTTGAGCAGACGGACAGCAGCGCCATGTGAGCTTCCACCCTCCGTGATTGAGGAGACCGCTGTTCCATCCTGCGGAGCTGTGAGCCCCACGGTCGACCTTGGGGCTCCTTGGACACAACCAGTGCTCACGGGAGCAGATCAGAGGCAGCGGAGGACCGTACCGGCACCCTGCCGGGACAGGGTGAGTGACATGCCTCCATCATGCAGGAGCGGAGTGGCGGCTTGAGCACGGCAGCGCTGTACGATGCACTTCCCCCCCAGCCTCCGGTGCTGAAATCTCTCCAGCGGCCCCCACATCAGCACACCCTAGTGCGCTCCTCCACAGTACTAAACATGCAACCCACTAGACCCCCAGGGAGGCGGAAGGCATCGGCCACTGGGCCCAGGTGACAATGAGTCCCACCAGCGTGCATAGAGTGCCCAACAGCACGTGATGAGGCCTACTATCACACACAAAGGTATGAACACCAGCAACCACTGTGGACCTACGGGCCTCTGCGCAATTTAGGAGCCCCTTAGACCTACAACGCTTATAAACATTCATCTCATCTGATCACAGGGCGCACGCCCGACATTGAAGCCCAGGGGGGGCATCACAGGACGGAACCCGTGTTCACCGCAGACTCTCTAAAAGGACCCTCCCCCGTACTTCACACCAGGAAGTGGAAATAAGGAACACACATCAAGGCTGCAGCATTGCAAGCGACCCAAGCTGGTTGCCCCTGCTCTTCCCCTTCTAAGTGCGACTGAACAAGACTCTTGCTCCCCGGCATGAGGCGCACATAGAGGAAAACGCAGAGCGCACTCAGCAGAGAGTCAGATTGATAGTGACAGTGATCACATACCCTGGAAGGGCCAAGGTACCTCGCTGACCCTAAAACGCTAACAGCACATGCCCCTATTTCCTGGAATCATACTGGAATCATACTGGGGTCACCCGTGACTGAGGTCAATTCTTTGGGGAACTGGGCTAGATCAGATGAGCAAGAAATAAGAATAACGACAATTAACACACGTGGAAAGTGCGCAGAAGACCAGTACCATATTTAAGATCACGGAGACACCAACCACAACATTTCAAATTTGGCAACTAGGCAATCACCAGGCACAATTTCTCCGCCAACACCATAGGCGACTGCCTCGAGAAAACAAGAAGGAGCGCCTGAGCCTGGTAACCACAGGGAAACTGAGTTATCTCCTCTGAACGACTTTGTCAACCCATCCTCTTGTCCCGGCATACTCAGAATCCCTGGGAAGCATCAGAAAGTGTAACCAGACGTATATGAACGCACAACAAAAGCCAGCCATTTTTGCTTATGCCCCGACATCGCACTGTACCGGCAACCTCAACATGGAAACTACAGCAACGGCGAATATCGAAACGGCCGCCACGAAAGGAGACCTTGCCGCCCTTTTAAGTGAAATAAAGAGCATGGGGGCTAATATAGGTGGGAAAATTGACAAAATTACATAACGCCTAGACAAAATTGAAGACAGGCTAGATAGAGTCAAGAAAAACAAAGCTTCGATAGACACCCTGGAGGCACAGCTGGAACACAGAATAGCCAACGTGGAGCAGAGGGAGGAGGACTTTAAGCTCAAAATGGATGATTTGGAAAACTGTGAAAGGGGGAATAACCTGCGCTTCTTTGGAATTCCAGGGCGAGAAGGTGAAACAGAGGATGACCTCAAGAAAACGCTCCACGACATCATCAAGCTCCTGGTCGCCGATGATGCAATCGACAAACCCAAAACTGAACGTATCCATAGAGCTGGAGGCCCCCCGGGAGTTCCAAGATCGGTCCTAGCTCGATTTCATTGATACCAGGACAAGACCAGGGTACTTGAAAAGGCAAGGAGCGGCAGAATGATTACCCTCGGAGGGGCGCAGATAACAATATATCAGGACCTATCCTCCCTGACACTAGCACTCAGGAGGATGTGTGGACCCCTCACAAAATGGTTGAAGGAACGAGACATTCGCTACAGATGGGGGATACTCTTTCCCTCTCCTTTGAAAACGAAAGCTCAAAGATTAGACTGAGATCAGAGAAAGAGATAAAAGTGTACATATCACAGCTGGTTGAAATACATGGAGAAAGGGATTATCAAGAGGAATTGAAAAAAGATGGAAGAGAATGGCACATTCAAGGTCCCAGGAGAAAGTGGGTGAAAGGCTCGAGGAAATATCGAAGAGGCAAAATCTCCCCAGACGGAGAAAATTAAGCTTAACCATACTCAGTATGCCTATGCTTAATCGGTTGCAAAATGTGAAATTCGGTTATTGGTTATTAAACTAACATAGTGACTCATATATGGTTGCGAAACATAAGTCTAGATGGGGGGTTTAATGGGGGCTCATTTCCATCTTGATTTTACTTTTGCAAGGGACCGTGAGGTAACGGTCTCTGCTGGTTGTTCGATGTCGAGCCAGTATTCTCAGCTGGGCTTGATCGGGCGCCACCAATCGGGAGGAGGGAAAGTGGGTGGGGGGAAGGAGTTAGGGGTAAAGGGTACGGTAGGGGAAAGGGGGCGAAAGCAACATTCTTAGTGACTGAAGAAACAGGAAATGATGTGAGGTATGTTGAGCAGATTGGTGTTTGCGGTTGAGAACCTTTATCACCACAATATTGCACAATGGCGATAATCGCTGACTCAAGGGGAAGGGACTCCCTTATGGTGGGAACGCTTAATGTCAAGGGCCTCAATTCACCAACCAAGAGATCTCTAGTTGCGAGAGAGTTTTGTAGAGCATAATTTGACATTCTCCTTCTGCAAGAGACCAAACACATGAAGGGGAATGAAAGGCTGGTTATTGGGAAGTGTATAGGAACAGAATGATGGGGCTCCGGACTGCTGAGAAAAGGAGGGGTGGGAATTCTCATCAGGAAAGGAATAGAGTTTAAGGTCGCTAAAACATGGTCAGATGCAGAAGGCTGAGCTTTATTGGTAACAGGATCTATCGGAAATGTGAAGGTGACAATTGCCACGATTTATTCCCCCAATGTAGGCCAAGTTAGATTTCTGTCTAAAACAATTCCCAAAATAATGCTTGAGGCTACAGGGCACATTATTCTGGGAGGTGACTTCAACCTATGGGCAGACCCCACTATGGATCGGAAGACTGGTAACCCTGTCATGAGTAATAGAGCTAATGGAGATCGTAATGAGTTTGCAGACATGATGGATGTGTATGGGATGAGTGATGTGTGGAGAGGACTGCACCCAGATGAATGAGGTTACACCTTCTACTCAACCCTGCACAACACCTTCACCCAAATTGACTACATTTACTTTTCAAAAGATCTATATAACATCAAGACACAAGCAGAGATCACCCCAATAACATGTTCGGACCATAATATGGTCATCGCTGACACCCAGTGGGAAAACCTGCCGGTTAGAGGAGGTAAATGGAGATGTAATGAGGCCCTTTGGAAAGACTCTGACTTTAGGAACGAAATGGAAACAGAGATTACGGAATACTTTAAAATGAACAACACCAGGGAGGTTAACAAACAGGGGGTGTGGGAAGCAGGGAAGGCTACTTGGAGAGGCATCCTAATAAGGGAAGGGGCCCACAAGAAAAGAGAAAGTGCACTGATAGAAAAGAGACTCAGAAAGGAAATTTGCTGGTAGGACAAGGAGGTTAGAAGAGGTGATACGGTGGATCGCGACAAACTCAACGAAGTAAAAATGAAAAGGGAGGAACTTCGCCTCCTAGAACACGACTAGACGGTGAGCAAACTGCACCTGCTGAAGCAAAATCATTAAAAAAAGAGGACAAAGCAGATGCACTGCTAGCCGCTAGGCTTAGGGAACAGCAGGCGGAGCGAAGAGTGCTGGAGATAATCGAGGAAGGGCCTGCCCCAGCGGTAAGCATACCCACCATCCCACAGGCCTTTGCTGCCTTATATGAGTCACTGTATACCCTGGAGATGGACCCAGACCCGCCTGGCATAGAAAATTACCTAGCTGCTATCGGCATGCCAAAGGTAACAAGCATGGACTCGGCTCATTTAGAATCCCCATAACAGGAGAGGAGATTCAGAATGCAATAAAAAGGTTGACACTAGGTAAATCCACAGGAAAGTTTGCCACACGGCCGGGTTCTATAAGTCTTTTAGTACCTACCTTATACCATTCTTGGTGAACTGTTTAATGAAATCCTAGAAACAGGGAGGGCCCCAGAATCCTTTGTTAGAGCTCTTACAACGGTAATCCCCAAAGATGGGAGGGACTCCAAAAGGTGCAGATCATATTGCCCCATATCTTTGCTTAACATAGACGCGAAAATCTACACTCGGATGCTAGCTTCCAGATTGGAGACACTGATGTCCCATCTCATCCATCCTAACCAAGTGGGCTTCATACTCGGGAGACAAGGAACTGATACAATGCGAAAGACCTTGCATCTTGTCAACGCCTCCCAGAGTATGACCAATGAGCCTGCACTGCTCTCCATTGATGCGGAAAAGGCTTTGACAGGGTGGAATGGGACTTCTTGACAGCAGTCCTACGTAAGTTGGGGCTAGGGCCAAAATTTAGGATAGGGATTCGAGCACTCTATACAACACCTAAAGCTTCCTTATTTGTAAACAGTGAATACTCTAGATGGTTTGAATTAAAATGAGGCACCAGGCAGGGATGCCCTTTTTCTGCTATCCTCTTTGCTCTCTCTCTAGAACCTTTGGCACAGAAAATGAGGGAGGACCCCTGGTTGAAGGAACGTGACTGGGCGAGACCAAGTATAATGTGGCATTGAATGCCGATGACATACTCCTTCAAGTAGCTAATCCGAGAACATCCATCCCCAGAGCCCTGCACCTTCTTGAGGAATACAGTCAAATATCTGGTTTCAAAGTAAATAAAACCAAGTCAATTTTGTTCCCTCTACAGAGATCTGCAGAGACAAATGAAGCTAAATACTCCTTACTGGGTCTTATGATCGAACATTGTAAGTTGAAATATCTGGGCATACGAATTACAAGAAAGATAGAAGACCTCTAGGAAGCTAACTTCCCAATACTTCTTCAGTGTTCCCATGCGGATCTTACTAGATGGAACAAACTGACAATATCCTGGCTGGGACGGCTCAATGCAATAAAAATGATCTGTCTCCCACGGTTCTTGTATCCCTTTCAATTGCTCCCCATCAAGATGCCAGGACACTTCTTCATGGAAGTCAAGAGAGTGATTCTAAGCTCCTCTGGCAAGGAAAGAAGGCCAGAATTGCATACGATATCCTGACATTATCTAAAGACAAGGGTGCGATTGTCTCCTGGATCTTAGGAAATATTATGAGGCAGCCCAACTACGTGTGTTAATTCCCCATCTTCGTATTCAAAAGGAACCCCAGTGGATTTCAATGGACAACCACTATCTATCCCCGTCCACGGTCTCGGAGTGGTTGTGGGTCCCAAGGCAGAAACTCTTAAATAGAAAAAAAGAACACCTGATACTAGAGACCATATGGGAAATTTGGAGGGAGGGTGCAGAGATGAGGAACATTTCCACATGGCCATCACCGTTGAGCCACCTGTGGTCCCCAGGTATTAATGAACATATCCCTAATGTAGAGAGATTTCAAACTTGATATGAAGCAGGTTTGGAGAGAGTGGGCCAACTCTTGAAAAACAACTCCTTCATCACGCTCCCAGAGCTAGCAGGGGTCCTGGGAATAGATGTGCTGTCTACCTTCCAATTCCTGCATATTAAGGGTATCCTGACGAGAGCAGAGTGGAAGGATAAACTGAAGAGGCAACTCACCCCCTTTGAAATGCTTTTAAACTCCAGAACACAGATTAATGGTCTAATATCAGACATGTACAAAGAAGTGGTAGAGGCAGGTAAGGGAAGTACAGAGCCCCTGAGAAGGAAATGGGAGAGAGATTTAGATGACCATATTGATCAAAACACATGGGGAAAAATGTGCCGACCGGCACCTCAAACATCTAAGTCGAGTCAGTACAAACTGCACGCTATCAAACTACTACACCGGTGGCAGTATGACCCACACAGACTCTCCAAAATGTACCAGCCAGCTAGTGGTGTGAATATGGTTAAGTCGCGGATTATTGGCACATGTGGTGGGGATGTCCACGGATTAAGGTGTATCGGGACGAGGTCCTGGGCTGGATCAGAGACCTAGATGGTGTCCACAGAACTGCAGGCCCCTACCTCATTTTGTTTGGCTTTGAGAAGTATGAAGATAAATGGAGAAGGATTAAAGGTCTGGTCACACAGCTGTTGCTAGCCTCCTGGGCTTTGCTGGCTATGAAGTGGAAATCCACAACAATCCCGAGTGAGCGTGAATGGGTTAATGTGGCATCAAACATATGTACCATGGAAAAAATAACATTATCCCTACACAGGAGATCTACGCAAAGTGATACTGTGTGGATGGACTTCATGAACAAATACATGCAAGGAATATGACAGTAACATGTAGGAGCACAGATTGAAGCTTACCTCACCACTTGATTTGTCATGTATTGCCCTTCCAATGTTTGACGCTGTCTAAAATGTGATCTAAAATGAAATGGAGAAATGTAAAGATAACTTCCCCAATAGGGGAGTCCCTTAAAACCTGAAATGTGACCACATAAAAATAAGCACACACATTTCTTGTATAACGAATGCCTAGCCCAAGGGGGATTTGGGGGGAGGTTGGGGGTTATAGGGGAGGCGGGAACGGTCACTTCAAAGACTTGCAGACTGTGCTTGTTTGTGTACACAAGGTTTATGTTTGAATTTTGATTGAAAAGTCCTCAACTTTGTTCTTTAATCAAATGCTTGCACTTTTTCTTGTGACCTGTTTGTATAAAAATGTAATAAATTAAATAAAAACTAAATAAAAACACAACATTGCACTGGTCAAACCTATCAAATAATCTCTGGGGAGGTGATGGGTGATGAGGATGGGTTGGGATATGGCTGCAAGAAGCAAACAAATGGCAGTTTTTCACAGTAAAGTCCACAAACAATCCTGTGAAGTTCCCTGACACCTCTGCATTACAGGGTTGGTGAAAAGCAGTTCTTGGATGGCTTATAACTTTGGCACCACTTAATGAAACTGCATGAAATATTGCAATTATGTTCCTGACCTGATTTCTGAACTGATAATAGATCTAGATATAAATGATTTTGTGAAGTTTGGTAGGATTTTGTCAAGAGGGGGAAAAAGTAAAGGGGGGGTCCCAAAATATTGTAAAGGCTTATAAATGTGGTGCCATTTGACAAATCTAAACAAAGGTTTGCAATAATATTATAGATCTAAATATAAATGTTTTTGCAACGTTTGGTGGGATTTTGTCAAGAGGGGGCAAAATTAGAGGGGGTGCCCCAAAATATTGTAAAGGCTTAAAAATGTGGTCCCATTTGATGAATCTACACAAAGGTTTGCAAGAAGATTATAGATCTAGATATAAATGTTTTTTTATAAAGTCTGGATTTTGTCAAGTTGGGGCTAGGTTATATGACTGTTATATGTGCATACATTTGACACTTTGGAAAAAATAAAACATGGGTGCATTTCCAGCAAACTTGTGTAAGGAGCATTGGCAAGGACCTGAAAGCATGGTTTTGCAAATGTGCCTGTGATTTTTTTTTTGACAAGATGTCATAAATGACATTTCTGATGTCATCTTTGATGTCCTGGGTGTTAGTCTTAGCAGTGCACGGTGGCGGGGCGAGTTATGGTTGCTTAGCTTACCATAACTGGGGAATTTCTGGTGGTTATCGGTTTTACTTGTAACCATAATGTCCCTTTAACAACGTTTTTTCATTGATATATATATATTTACAATGCACACTAAAACAAACATCATTTCATTAATATTATATAGTTAATATCATACAATTTCAAACAATACAAAATCATACAATAAGCTTAACAAATTTGAGAAAATTTAAACTCCTACATCATCCTTCAATTCATTTCATTACAATTTTCAATTCTTATTGTCGTTTCCTTGCATCCTTGCATCCTTGCAATGTACTTCTCTAAAATTCCCCTAAAACAAATAATAATAATATTAATAGTAATAATAATAATAATAATGTCCATATTAACAATTATAGTTACAATTGTCCATAACACACACTTAATTTCAGCTCCATTCTTTCTAAAATGATGCACCACTATGTGTGTTGTATTAGAGTCCCCGTTAATACAGTAAACCCAGATTTCCAGCGATTTTATAGACTCATAATTATGGGTCAATTCCCCCAAGAGGGTCATATATATGGGGCTAAATATGTAGGGTATTTTGTGTAGATTTGGGGCGTAGCGGTATTTTCTTACCACCAAAAATAAAAGTAATTTAGCAATAATCACTCCTTGCATTCAGATTGGGTTTGGTATTATAGTGGTATCGTGACTATGCATTATTTCAGTACACAGATACATTTAGTTGGTATGCATTTTGTTGTGGTATAGTGATGAGCATAATTTCTTTGTTTTATTTGTGGCCCCAACATACAAAACCCCTTTCTTTTGTTAGGACTGTTCTTGTGATCTCTAGAGGCCTTAGGCTTCTACATTATTCAATAACACCACATTTTCATATGGAGTGCCACTTATTGCTGTTATCACTGATTTATCTACACCATTGAGCTATGCTTCCATGAAGTATTCATAATAACATGTGGTATAATCTCTAATTTATTTACATTAGTGAAACTATTTCCAGACACATCTCTCTCTGCTGACTCATGTACGTCCAGCAGACTATCAGATTGTGTTCCACTCAGAAGTCACACACACATATACACTGAGTGGAACCACGCACACAGCTATTTATAATTACTCATAACATAACTTTTTCTACATGGGATGCTTGGCATATATTACCTAATAACCTCCCCTTTTATCAGGTGATATGGGCTCACTGCACCAGAGAAAAACAGAAGCAAATAGAAGCCTTAACACAGATTGTGATTTACATCAGTTTCATTTTAAAAAATCATACATTACCAGTTTTGCGAGGCAGTCTTTTCTAGAATAAACGTAAGAGAAACAATTACAAAATACATGGCAATTCATTAGATTCTTTGCAACAATAAAAAGAACAGTGCATAAGTTTACATGCATTTCTGAATGGCAACATTATAATGCAGCTATTGCTACGCTGCCTGACTGAAATAGATTTCATTCACACACCGCACTCTCACTTTGTATAAGATAATTACCAGCAAATTGTAGCTGTTCAGCACGCAAACTCTCTGGGCTGGTTTCTTTCTTTAAATGGCTCAGGGCTTCCTTTTAGAGCACCCGGCGAGGACATGCAGTTCCAATCTGCACTCTTTTGTCCTCAAGCCGGTGCTAATTGACTGGAATCTCCAGCCTGTGAAGGTCAGCAGTGCACTGGAACGACGCCCCTCAATCAGGCAACCCCACAGCAACACCCGCCAAGTCCTCACAGAAGCTGTGCAAAATGTCCACTGCCTTTCTTTCTCCCCGGGCTGCTTCAAGAGACCTCTGTTACATCCCCTAACGTGATGCCTGCCCAATAAGAATCCACTATGTCATACCCTCCT
Organism: Ambystoma mexicanum; assembly: GCF_040938575.1. Lineage (NCBI taxonomy): Eukaryota > Metazoa > Chordata > Amphibia > Caudata > Ambystomatidae > Ambystoma > Ambystoma mexicanum. The sequence continues at coordinate 617,339,281 of NC_090932.1, read as the reverse complement.
TCTTCAAACAATAGCTCACTTTTCAGTAAGAAACTGTATCCACTAATTTCCTGATTGTTCGAGTTTTGTTTCCTGAGCAAGGACCGTGAAAAGCACAGAGAAAGAGAAAGAAAAACAAAATTCTGAATGTTCGTTTAAAATGAGTTTCAGCCTGCCTCATTTTGCACATGGAGAACATATTCTAATATTAAGAAGTTAGAATCATGTTAGTACTGTTAATTATATTAGTTCATTAATCCTCTAATGTATCTCCTGCAACAGAGGCATTTCAGGTGAGAAAAGAAAAAAAAAATGGTGTGTTTTTAAATGTGAAAAAAATGATGTGTTTTTGACTGAGTAGCCTGTCTTCATTTACATATCCATAATGTTACACCGGCAACACATGGCATGCTGTACTGCATTATAGCAATACATTGATCCCATGCAGTGGCGCTGCACTGCAAAAACACGCTTTATATTGATCCCATGTAGTGGCGCTGCACTCCAAAACACGCTATACATTGATCCCATGCAGTGGCGCTGCACTCCAAAAACACGCTAAATAATCCTACATATCCCCTCCTTTTTCTGAGAATTTTGGCCATGGTCCAAGCCACAATTGGAAGAAATCCAACTTGCCCCCTTTCTTCTTTTAACATGTAGCAATCCAACAAAATCAATACTCATATGTGAAGAAATGAAAATTGAAAAGTCACTGTTCAATCATCATAATATCAAAATTCATCTTTCAGTCCATCAGTTGTTATAAAATATTTTACATTTTTCTTCCCAATGGAAGTGTCCATAGTCCAGTGTTTTAATTTTATACTTGAAGTTATTCACAAAACAATAAAATAAAACAAATAGTTAAAATAAATAATTAACATAACAGATTAAAATAATTAATTAAAATAATAAATACGTGGAACTCCATACTCCGGGACACTTGTCTGCCTCTGATATGTCCCGACCGGCGATGTCACACCATTTGGTTCATTCGGGTGCTCTTCCATCTTGGCACTCTAGGATCCTTTTTCCATAGAAGTCATCTTTTCTTTGGCATTCCGGTTATTTTGTCTTCACCTCCACCCGGAGGCAGGCATCATTTGATCTTCTTCTAGGGGACTCCAAGACTCCATTGTCTCCCGTGTCCTCTGGTCCAGTGTCCTCCAAGTACAAATATGTTAATATTCTAAATCAAATAGAAAAGAAACAAATTAAGTATATAGCACAATACTAACTTCACCCTTTTGCCAAAAATAAAACGTGCTTTGTAAAACATTTCGCCCCTTTTCTCTCGCCTTCTGAAATTAAGCACAGGTTAGAAAAAACAAACATACATAAAACAACATTCAATATATAATACATTTCATTTTGCACACCAACTTCATAAATTTCAGCTTCCATTTGTTTTTGTTGATGTATATATATATATATATATATGTTTATGTGCCATTATAATAATCAACCATCTTTATTTAACTTCTCTGCCGCTGCCTTCTAACTACACCCATTTACTTTACTTTTTTATGTTTAAGTGACATTATCTGTTTCTACACACTCAAGTTGTTTAATCTCATGTCTGGGGTGACATGGTTTAATTTGATTCACATGCACAAACTATTCTGCTGCTGTTTCACCTTCAGTCTTCAACATTTTATAGACCACAGGAGAGACCTTATCTATAATTCGAAATGGCCCCTGCCCGGCTGCTAGAAATTTGGAATTTTTCTGTTTACCTTTTCCAAAATGAAATTTATACAACTGATCGCCCACACAATATTCCTTTACTGACGTCTTTTTTTTATCATAATATGACTTTGCACTGTCAGCAGCTCTTTCTAAATTTTTCTGTACAAAAGCAAATGCATGTTGTAAATGCTTCCTCAGTTCATCAATGTATTCATGAACTGTGGATGCGCTCACAAGTGTTTGCTCATGTGTCCTGTATAGCAGGTGTTGTGGTAACACCATTTTCCTACCTGTTAAAACGTCATGAGGGCTAATATCTGGTGCTTTGGCAGGAGTTGATCTGATTGCCATCAAAACCAAAGGTAAACGTAAATCCCAGCTGGAACCTGCTTCTGCCATGAATTTCTTTAAAATGTCCACAACAGACCTATTGCTGTGTTAAACTCCACCCGAAGAAGCCGCCCGATATGCAATATGTAGCTTTCTCTTCACACCAAGTATTTGCCATACCTTACTCATTAGAGCACTTGTAAAATTACTTCCTCTGTCTGATTCTATTCTTTGTGGCAACCCAAACCTTGAAAACACATGATTCACCAGCAATGTGGCTGCTGTTTGCGCACTACAATCTGGTGCAGGAATACACTCAATCCACTTCGACATCAAATACACCACACTTAAAATATAACAGTTCCCCCTGCTCGACCTCTTTACAGGCCCTACATAGTCTATTTGCAAATCTGACCATGGAAGAGTTAGGCCACTTTTCATTAATGGAGCTCTATGCATTGGTGAAGCAGGTTTAAATTGGGCACATACTAGACATCCTCTAGTATATAATTCTACATCTTGGGACATATATGGCCAATAAGCATAATCTTTTAGTATTTCCATTGTTTTCTGTGAACCTCTGTGGCCTGCAGTCATAGCATCATGTGCATGGTGTAGTATTAACCCTCTGAATGAAAGGGGTACCACCCACTGTATCTGTCCTGTTATGGACTCTTTAATCATGAGTCCATCTTGTAGTCTTATTCGTTTTTTATTCTTTAATAGCACCCTCAACTCTTCTTTTCTCATAAAATCATTTTCTGTTAAAGGGTTCTGTTCAGGATCTATCAAATGATAATAATAGATTCCCAAAATTCAATCGTTCTTTTGTGCCTCAATCAGATCTTGGCCTGGTGTATCATAACTCCACTGTACCACTGGTTGATCTGTCTCCTTTGGTGCTTTAGAACATGTTACTGGATCAATTTGTATTTCACCCAGTAAATGTTCAATAGGTAGCAATCCTCCCATCACAGCTCCAATTTTAGCCAGGTGATCTGCCTTATCATTTCCCTCCTTATCCTCTCATGGAGTTTTTAAATGCCCACGAATTTTCCTCCAGTATATTGTTAAATCATTTTCTGACACCAATTTGTCTATGGCTTGCATCATTTTTCCATGTTTAAGTGGCTTTTTGTTGTATGTAATCATGCCTCTCGCTTTCCAGCCAGGTAAATATTCCACAAAGCTATTTCGTGCGTAATCAGAATCAGTCACCAGGACAATTTCACTGAATTTATTATCAACTGCAGTAGCAATTGCTTTAGAAATAGCTGCCAATTCCGCTACCTGACTGCTCCTAGCACCAATTTTCATCCCTATACTCGGGATACCTTCACACTTCAACCAGACATTTCCTATTCCTGACACTAATTGTTTATCACTGTCATTTTCAATGTGAAAGGCACAACCATCAACATATACAGTTGGCAAGTCCTTGCATGTTTTTTCATCAAAAGCTTTGTGTGGTGATTGTTCAAATTCCTGCAAATTAGGTTCCACTTCTATTTCGTTTGATACTGGTTCAGCTGCACAGTCATGTAAATCTGCTAAACCTTGAGCAATTGGGCTTTTTTTATTTTGGCCATATCTCACTTCTACAGTAAAACCCTGTAATGCCCCCGTCCATGAAGTGATTCTGGACGGCGCTAAATTATCTGACCTAATTCTTTTACTCTCTAAAAATTGCCAAGGTTGATGATTTGTCTCAATAATCACCTTTTCTCCCTGAACAATGGGGCGGAAATGTTGTAGCGCCCACACAGTGGTTAATAGAGCCTTTTCACATTCATTGAATTTAATTTCAACTTGGGAAAATGCCTTGCTTGCATATGCAATGGTTTTGTGATTCAAATCATGTTTTTGTGATAACACTGCTGACATACAATGTTCAGAGAAACCTATTTCTATAAATAAATCCCTATTTATGGGGTATGCTAAACATGGTGCCTTTACAAGACATTCCTTTAATTTAGCCACTGCCTCAGACTGATCTTTTTCCCATTTCCAGGGTGTATTCAGTTTTAGTAGTTTAGTCAATGGTTGAGTGATTTCAGCATAATTTTCAATGAACTTTCTGTTATAGCCTGTCATTCCTAATAAACTTTTTACCCCTTTCACATTTTTAGGATCTTTTAGTTTCTGTATGGCCTCTATTTTCTTCTTTTGTGAATCTAGTCCATGTTCAGTCACTTCATGGCCTAGAAAATTCACCTTTTTCTTGCACCATTGTGCTTTTTGTAAAGATACTTTGGCGCCTGCTTTCTGCAATTGGCCAAGAACATGTCTTATTTCATCAAAATGGCTTTTCAAGCTATCATTTTTTATCAGGACATCATCCACATAAATTGTGGTTCCTCTTTCTGCTGCATCAGGCATAGCCTTCCTCAAAAATATGCCAAATTCACTCCCACGATTGGCGTACCCGAATGGAGTTCTAACCCATGCGCATTGAGTCTTATCAAATGAAAAGGAAAATAAATTCTGTATCTCCTCTGCCAATGGCACACACCAATATCCAGAGGTGAGATCTAATGTGGTGAACACTTTTGAACCATGTACCTGAGCTAATCCCTGATCAATGAATGGCAGTGGCCATCTGGATACTGGCACTCTTTTATTTAACTCTCTCAAATCTGCACACAGTTACCATTGACCATTTGGTTTTAACACACCTAAAATAGGTGTATTGGATGTGCTATGAATGGGCCTGATGATTCCCCGCAACTCCAAATTTTTAATAATCTCTGCAATGATTCTAAACATGCCAGCAGTAGTCTATACTGGCGTACAAATACTGGGCTACACCCTTCAGGAAGTGTGGCCACATGTAAATTAGTTAGCCCGCAATCATAAGCATCTTTTGCAAATACATCTTTAAACTCCATAAATATCTTCCTCAATTCATTTCTATCCTCCTCGTTGTCACATGCATCCGCTAACAAAATCTGCTCCTCTACCATTTTGGAGAATTCTGGAAAATGTTCTGGCATGGGAATCTCGGCGCTTTCCTCTAATTGTGTGGCTGTGATCTTTGTAAAGCTGCCACTTTTAAATGTTTTGGCATATCAGCTTCCACTTCAATGGGCTGATTTTCTATTTCATTTTCATTTAAGTTAAATGTTATGCAATACTCTTGATGACAGCACACTGTCTCGCTTGAATCATAAGGGTACACAGAATTAATTTTAAATATCCCTTTGGGCTGAGAGTCCAGGTATTCTGGCAATTCACCCTTAACATCTACATACTTTTCAGGGATATTACCAATCACCATGTTATTTAGATCTGCTGTGTAATGTGATTTTTGTATGGCCATTCCTACTGGGGAGTTTTCCTCTAAATGAATATTCTGACAACCTTTATTATTCACCATAATTTGTACAGACCCTTCACCCACATCTACCAATGGAATGTATTCATAATCCAGGCCTTGCTGTTTTATGGATTCATTCAGGCACACAAATGCATCAGAATCTTTCATCTGCTGTCCATTTTTGCATTTCAGTGTTATTGAAAACTGCTTTGTGAATGCAGGGATAACAGTATCTTTCCTCATTTATAATTCAATTGCATAAGGGACCAGCTGCGCGCAATGATAAGCCCTTCTTTTGTCCTCAAATTCAGGTGCCGGCCCACCTATGCGTGACCATATCTTTTGATTAAGGAAATCTAGCACCATACACATTCTGTGCATGATGTCATTGCCCATGTAAAAGTCATTTTGTGTTCCACACACTATCCAAACATTATGGTAAATTGTTTTTTGTCCAATGCTAATTTTCAGCATGCATCTACCTGCAATTCGGTTTTCAAAGTCTGGACCGTCCAAACCAGAGACATACTGGTTTTTAATCCTAAATTTCGGGATCTCCTCCCTTTCCATTATTTTTTGCAACAATTTCTCATTAATGAAGCTCCTTTCCTGTTCAAGCGCAAAAGTGGCTTTTATTGTTTTAGAATAGTCATTTATCCCAACATGAACCCATGGTTGTTCATCTTCCATGTGTATTTCAGCAAGAGTGGTAATGTGTTTTTCTGAACCTGCTCTAGGAGCAGTGTTCTGTTTACATGTCTTCTCCTTTAAATAAAAACGTAAGGTGTGCTCATCTATGGCAGTTTGCCATTCTTTCGTTGGGTCTAAGTATATTTGTACAGGTAATTTTTCATTTTCACTCTGCATTTTGTCTTGACAAATTAATATAACAGTGACGCTAGGTATGCAATTATTCTGGAGATACACCTCCACTGCATCATTTGTTTTTGCAACGGTGTGACATTCATTTATATTGCTGTTTTGTGATTTTAGTTTCTTAGGTCTCAATGGTTTTTTGGTTAAAGACCACAGTACTCCATTCACCCCATCTATGAGCGGAGATAATCTTTTCAGGCAATCTGTTCCCATCAGAAATGGAATATCACAAATGGATGTGACCAATACCTCCTGTTTCTTCTGTGTTTACCTATCTTTATGTCAACCTCGGTGACGCCTATAATAGGCACCTCCTCCCCGTTAAGATTATGCACTGGACCTTGATTTTCCTTCACTGTGATCTGATTCTGCTGGGATCTCTCTTCATTGATACTCTTTACTAATTCTTTAGACATAATTGTGGCCTGTGCGCCAGTGTCAATCATTGCAAATGTTTGGCATTTTTCTTCTACAGTGATGGGAGCATAATACCTGTCTTCAACTTCCTCTAACACACATAAGAACTGTGAATTCTTACTGATTTCGGGGCTCACCTTTCTCAGGCCTTTTTCACTTTTGGCTAAGCACATTGGTAAATGGAAAGACATTTTTCCCTCCCTTTTGCCCATTTCTGTGCAAGAGACTTTATTCATTTCTCCATGTTAAGAGGTTTTTTGGAGTGTGGCCACTGTTTGCCTATCCATCCAGGTATCATCAGGGACCACATTACAACCTTCCAACTGAACATGTGTAACAATATCATTCAGCAATTTGTCATTGTCTAATTCTGTGCACTTGTGATAATTTAGTGTGGTATCAGCCCTCTTAACCTCTTCAAAAATATGTGGCTCAAAGAATACTTCAGGTGATTGACATGTACCCTCCTTTGGAGTATTTCTTTTTACTGCCTGTGTTTGGTTATTATTCAGATTGCCCGGGGAAGGAGTTATAGCATCGCCACTTACTCCATGTTCACTGGTATTCCCCATGCATGAGTCATTTTTCCTAAATCTGTCTCTTTGTTCTTTTGGATCTTCAGGTTTTCTTATTTCATTTGTACATATCGCCAATGTTTGATTTAGTTCTAGGTTAAACCGTACCTCTCTTTTAGAAGTATTTGCATTTTCTGTTACATGTTCATGTACTGGTATTTTCACTTTTAAATCAGTAGGCATCTCAGAGTCATTATGCAAAATTAGATCAGAGCAAACTGTCTTTTTGGCCCTGCAGGTATCATAAGTACCTAGTCACTTTTCAGAAGCCCCCCGATCATTGCTATGGGCTTCTGCCCCCTCATTTGATGACTGTTTTTGTGTTGTACAGAGCTTTCCTATTTGCTCAGCCAACATTTTCACTTGGGCCTCGAGGCACTGGAATCTTTCCATCTCTCTAGAATCCTCTCTCTGTGGCCTAGATCAATATTGGTTGTTTTCTCCCTGATTGGATCTTTTCTGATACCTCTCAGGAGAATGATTTCTATTGGGATGGTTCCTGAATTCTTGATTCATTATCAGAGGGGACCGGGGTGCACCCATCCTTTGGTTGTAGTCCCCTGGTGGGGAATCATTGTACTGACGTGACATGTAGTTCATATTCATTCTAATGTCCTGTCTCTCATGTGATTGGTACTGGCTCCTATGTTGAGTCCCATTATCAGCAAATCGATCCACATATTGGGGTCTATCCTGATTACCATATATCATGGTATTGGGATCAAATCTGCTTTGTGTCCCCAATGTCTGATAAGGACCATCATTTCTTTGATCCTGATTTTGTCTCTGGTTATTGTTCATACCTGACATATCAGGTCGATAGCCTGCCTGGTGCCTATCTCCTAAGTACCTGGGGCTGATGTAGCTCTTCCTATTACTAGGTTCATGTGATTGGAACATTAGTGCAGTGTGTGATGACCTTTGTTGATTACCCCTCTGTTCAGGTGCCAAATTATTTTTACTTGGACTTTGAGCAGACTCAAGGGACATTTTGGCTGACCTTATTTCCATCACTGTTGCTGAGGGTTCTTTAGATTTAGGTCTAGTATCTTTCATTTGATCACTTTCTCTACCCTGACAATAGAATACCTCATATAGTTTTGTGCTTTGGTTTACAATCCATTCCAGGGACTTGTCACGGTCAAATTCACGGACCAATTGGGATATGATGTCTTTCTGCAGCCCATAGAAGTAGGCAGTTTTAAACTCATTGGAATTGGGGTCAAAAGATACATCAAAGCGAGAAAATGCTCTTTTTAAGTCTTGTAAAAACTGGCGAGGGGATGTATTAGGCCCAGCAGTGATTGTGTAAGCGACTTTCTTTGCCTCCTGCAATGACTGGAAAGGAGAAAAATGACGCCTAATCTCTTTTTCGAACTCCGCCCATGTCATATTCTGCTGTTCATTCAATCCTCTTATAATAGTGGCCGTCGGGGCTTCTAAAGTTAAATGAAAATATTGCCTGTACTGTTCCTTAGGTATCTGGAGGGCTTTAAAAATGTCATGAACTGCTTCTAAGTGATACTCTCTGCAGCATTCCCCTCCTTTTTTAAATGGTTTGATCAGGGCTTTAATGGATTTCATTATCTTTATGGGGCTACTTGTTGCAATGTATGGAATTGCACTACTTGGTGACTCAACCCTGGTTCCAGGTGTATAGGATTGGTGGCGCCCCCCAATGGGAGTATCAAATCCCTCAAGAGCGCTGCAACCAAGTTCAGTCACCGGCCCAGTCACTGGGGCACTAGCCCTTTGGGTAGAAATAGAATTCACCTCAACTCCATTGAATGTGGTACCCTGCCACCTCTCCTGGGACATGGGAATGCACATTTGCTGTTCTAAGTCCTTACACTTTTTAAGGAGCCTGTTTGCTTTGTTTTGCAAATAGTTGTTTTCATCACTCATTTTATTAATTACCTCCTGCATGTCGCACATTTGCATTTGGCACTCATTAAATTCTTTGTTCCTCTTGTCTCTTTCTTGAAGCATTTTAACCATTTCTTGTTCCGCATTTTGGAGGTCACTTTCTTTCTCATAATGTTCTTTTTGTAAAATCTGCATCTCTGGCACAACCTCATCTTTATCTTGTCTAATGTGGTCCACCAATGCTTTTAAGTGTACCAGTTCTTGTTCACTGTCCTCAAACTGTTTCTTGCTTTTGGGCAATTGAACATCAAAATCTCTGCATTTTAACTGCATGTCTTTTTGGCATACATCCAATTCTGTTCTTAACATTTCCTCTTTTTTACTTGCCCCATCTAAGTCAGTCTTTAACCTGTTAATTAGCTGGGTGTCATTTTCTTGCATTCGCAGGGCCCTATTCAAAATAAACCAGATTTTGGCGCATAGCCGTATCAAACAGTCTTTCTCTGCATATTTATCGGCTGCATTTAATAACCTTAGAAGGCAGACCTGAATTATGATGCCTTCTGCAAAAATATTGTCTAGTTTTTCTTTCTGCACCTCACCATGAATGCGGTCATGCCATTCTGAGGTACTATTCGATGACCACGTCCCGTGTGCAAATAACTTTGCCTCTAAATATTGCACTAGGTCTGAGAATGTGGTTTCCCTTTGAGACATTCTGAAATTCATTTTTAGTGACACACTGCTATTATGAAATGGGTTCCCTTTAAAGGCATGGTCTAGTAAAACATTTTATTGTCCCTACGGGTCGGCCATGTTTTTTTAAGCCTAAGTGGCTCGATTTTAGAAAACTTTCCTATGGACCTTACCCGAGTTTTCGTCCATTAAACGCACGCGAAAACAAGCACCAGGGAGCCGCCATTTTCTGATAATCCTATCTTTTCCCCCATCGCCCTGGCTGACCTGCTTTTGCGGCACTAAATCAATTCCCCCGCCCCTGAGCCTGACATTATCAAAACATTCATATTCCCCGCCTCTCTCCGTGACGTTACTGTGCTGCGTAGGCAAACGCGCCCAGTCGTCTCCTGCGCGACTCCACACAGAACCCGGAAACCAACACAGATCAACTCACAACACAGCGCGCCACAATTCGGAATATGAAACTGTACTTTAAAATGAAACAGCAACACGGTACATTTGGTAAAGTACATTTATTTGACATTCAATGTTTAGAGAATATTCAGCAATTGCCATATGAACTCTGAAAGCCATTTATTTTCTTTTATCTGTATCCGCAATAACTGTTCCGTTTCATCTTGAGTCACGCGCTGTTCCTTTATGGTACACAGGGTGTTCATTTTCGTAAAAAGAATCACTTTGGAAGCATCAACTAGGCACTAGTCCAGCCTAAAGGTTGATATGTTGCTTCTAGCCACTAGTACAGCGTAAGGGCATGTGGGCCCTTGACGATCGTCCCATAATATGGTGATCGTGTTCCAGTTGTTGACACGAAGCTGCAGGCGTCTGCTGAAGAATTCATCCGCCGGTGTCTCAAACAGATGGCAGTGGCAGAATGGGATCAAATACCTGTTATGAAAACAAAAAAATTATAATTAGTCTCGCTAGCCGAACTTCATTAATATTACTCATTTTATTTATTACGGCCGACCAGAAACTATTTGCTTGCAAGGATAGTTCAATGGAGTATGTTCGTCTCTAAAATCAATGCGAAAAGTAACGAGATAAATCGAGGCAAACACACAATGATAAACGACAGTTAGTCTACATGCGTGAGGAATGATATGATATATGATATGGCATTTGTAACGCGCCTATACTCAAGTGTTTCTAGGCGTGACGAGGCAGGTGGGGAACAAGGACAGACAGACAACGATCCTACTAGGCCAGGTGTCTTTCTGATCGCGCATGGGGAAGGGCTGTACATGGTTAGTTGAATACAAATTAAATAATAGGGCCAGCTGGTGGCAAGTGCAAGGTAAATGCCGGGAGAAGGGGCTGAAGGATACAGAGACAGTCCCGTAGTGCAGGTAGGCAGTGCAGGGAAAAGTGGCTGGGCCAGGACCGAGATCGGTGAGACCAGTGGACCTGCATGCCCATGTGCCCACTACGAACACATTTTACTTGCTTTTCCTAGCTCTTCATTCATTCATTTATTCATGCTTCCATTCATTAAATCTTCATTCCGGTATAAAAGCGTGTAAAGATTTACTTACATTATATTTGAAATTTCCATTGTGTCTCTTCGTAATGCAGTCTGTAAAACGGACCGTGCTCTTGACAACGATTTTTCATATACTGAACTAAAATGAAACTCGGTCTAGTTTCTGAATTTTCTGCCTTATCGTCTCTTACGTTATTGCGCACTCCCTTCAAATGTAGTTCTTTCGGCATGGTCCCTGTCTCAAGGTCAAAAAACAATAGACCCTTATACTTCCAGTGCGACTTGTGGGCCTCATCTGGGCGCTGTCCTTCGCATTCTTTATTTGCAACATCACGTAGTATAGGCATCTGTGAGAACTTGAAGTTTAGAATCCGTCTATGTAGTGCACCTCAATGTGCAAATGCGAACTGGCTTCTCTCCCAAATGCCACGGCCCGCTTGGCTGGCGCGTTCTAAGTGCCCCAATTTTGTCCCCGTTGTCTGCGAGCTTTGCAACCCAAATTGAGACATTTAAATTTTTGCGGAAGGTCAGGGAAAGTATAAAGTACCACAGGAGTTGAGTTAAAAGTGAGATTTATTGTTTGTTTGTTTGTTTTATCATTTGCAATACGCAAGCCTCCCCTCCGTTAACAGTGCGCAGCATTTACATTTACATGAGATGAGACATGAGAAAAATATATACATACACATATGTGAGGTGAATAGAGAGAATTGAAAGATGACACCCAGCTTGTTCGCCACCCAGGATGGTGAAGGTAGGGGTTAGGTTTACAGGTACACTGTACAATAACATTTATTTACAAAAAGACAATCGTATTGCAATTATTTAAACCGGGATTTGTACTTCACAACCAGCTGTGCTTCGGGGGGGCATGGCACAGTCGCAATGTTCGGTGGCAATGGATCACTGCTCTGCACAGAAACATCCAAAATTCCATATCTGTGCTTCTCTAACACAGCAACAATAAGGCCTTTCACAAAGTCGAAATGCATTTTATCATAGACTGGTTTGATCACCCATTGCTTACTTCGTTTTGAAAACACCTTAGTGTAGCGAGACATCCTTACTTTACCCCTAGTCCTAGATTGTTCACGTCCGACATTGCTGTTATGGGCCAAGACCGCTAGTAGAGTGCGATGTTTCATGCCCCGAAAGCTAAAATGCAAGCGCTTTGGCCTGTACTTTAGGCACATATTGTGGAACACCTCCAAATCTCCTGTGTGACAGAATTCTGTCAGTCCTCTCAAATCTCTTGATAGAGTTTTGTCGAAAACAATCTTCTCAATGGCTTTGTGTGTCAGTGAAGATGGAATCAACCACTTCTTCTTCCGTGCCTCCTCTGGGGACAAAGGGCCATGTTCACTTTGGTGGAAATGTTCATTTGCTGTCCAGCGGTGAACGTTGGTACAGTGGTGCATCAGTGACCGCCATTTTTCAAGTAGTATTTCCACTGACCCCTCACAAGTTTTTGAGCTCCACCAAAGATGGTTGGTGATAGAATGTGACCACTGCAAAATACTTTCAAAACCTTTTTTTTTCCCTGCAGCCGAGATTTTCTTATTGATTGATTTAGCAAGATGCCATACGTCAAATTGATGTTTAATATTTGGGAACTGCTCTCTCATTGTCTTGGCAATTGAAACGTGTCTATCCATGGCTATGAGGTCGATGTGCATTCCCCTTGATTGTAGATATTCCACTGATTTTATAAATCCTAGTTTCTCCATGGCCACTGACGATGTACATTGTGTTACCTGCATGACCACCAAACTCACAATGTTCTTACTATCCATGTCCTGAAAGTGGTAGGTGCAGTACTTGGCAGAAAATCCAGGGCTGTCGCACTGTCCATCGTCGGCTAGCCTGAATCGTTTGCCTTCGAATGTACTTGCTAGAGACAATTGTTCAATTTTCCAAGCATCACTAATGGCCGGAAACAGATAATCACGTTGGTATATGTAGTACAGCGCTTTAGACATGAAATGGAGTCCCACAAACTGAAAGAAAGCCTCTAACTTTCTAAAACTGGAGCCACTAAAAAGTGATGCAGCTGCACACAGTAGATTGCCTGCTGGCAGTTTCCCCAGCATCGGTTGTGCAGACCATGAGAACCTATGATTTAATCTACAGGCGGCATTAATTTTGACGTTACTGCCTTTTATTTGACGAGTCACATTAATCAATGGCTTCCCACATATTTTCCCTCTAATGGAATGCACACATTTCAGCATACTTATAATTTCCATCAAACAACTGTCGAATACAATGTATTTGCTCTCTTTCATTAGACTGTCATCCTGCGTCAACGTTGTTTCGGCCTGTGACGTTGTGGAGATTTCAACACATTGGAAAGTAATATCGCTGATATCAAGTTCTGATGCGTCTATGGATGCTGCGGCTGGTTCATTCTCTGTCATTTCGACATCTATTACTTCAACAATGATGGGAGAACACAACAATGTCGACAGGTTTTTTGGTGGCAAATTTTTGGCGGGTGTAGATTGTATAAATTGAACTGCAACTACTTCAGAGCTATCTTCAATACATTCAATAACATCGTCTTGTGGTGGTGTGGTCACACTGTAGCTATGGTCCAATGCAACTTTGCTGTAGTCTCCAAACACAGTTAATTCATGTTCTGGCCATTGGACATGAGCATCTCGAGCCTGAACACGCCTCGCCTCAATTAATAGTTCCTCCATAGTGTACACGGTCTGGCAAGCCACATCTCTCATTCGCTTCACTGTCTGTGTGTGTATAGTTCTGACACCCACGGGTAACTGGAGGAGAGATTGGAAAAGGGATGTTCAGTTTAAACACAAGATGGAGTGTAGTAGAATTGACTGGAAAGAACATAAAATAGTCCCCAGCACAAACATTTTTCTAAAGTTATGAACTGTTTGTAACTAACCTTTTTTTGTTTTTTTTCTTTGCAACTTTTTTGACTCGACCTTCAACATCTGCACGCTGTAGCTCCGATTAGTTCTGCATGTCCTCCCTTCCTCTTGCGCTGCAACATCTATATTTTCTGTATCCGCATAGACAGCACAGAATGAGGCTCCATCGTCTCCCTGAAACATAGTACTTTCATTACTATGTATCAAAATATTGTTAGCATAAAACACACGTGAGGACGAACACACGGGTACATCTCAATAGCCAAACACGATTTAAACATTGTGTGCAACAATCAAAGGACAAGTATTCGACCAGTGATGATCTATTTCGATGGAACTGTCAGTATCCATACCTCTGGCTCTGCATGGACTGCCATGAATGGTTGTATTGGAGAGGAGGCATCCGCATCTCCCTGAAACACAGTACTTGCATTAGTATGATTTTCAATATTGGAAACACAACACACACTTGGGGTCGACGGCACAGGTACATATAAAGAGATAACCACAAATGATGCATTGTCCAAAAGAATCAAGGAAAATCCAAATATGATCACATTTCATCGACTTATTTCAACGATTCCTTTACATCTGCATCATCTAAATGAGATGTTGTGATTGTGGTGGAAGCTCTGTCGTCTCCCTGAAACACAGTACTTGGATTAGTATGGTTTTCAATATTGGAAACATAACACACACTTGGGGTGAAACGCACAGGTACATATAAAGAGATAACCGCAAATGATGCATTGTCCAAAAGAATCAAGGAAAATCTAAATATGATCACATTTCATCGACTTATTTCTCCGATTTATTTACATCTGCATCATCTAAATTGGATGTTGTATTTGTAGTGGAAGCTTCGTCGTCTCCCTGAAACACAGCACTTGCGTTAATAGGGAAGAAAGTATAGCAAATGGAATCACGTTATATGATCACGCATGATGGAGCTGTCATTATCCATACCTCGTGCTGCTGAAGACTATCTATGGATGTTGCAAATGTAGTCCGCACTTCCGAAAGCTGTTGCGCCGATTCGTATACGCATGGTCCCACTTCCACTTCCCCTGGAATTACTTGAATGTCAGGCTCTGCATCAAGTGCAGGGGTTGACGCTCCATCAACTGCCTGAAACATAGTACTTGCATTAGTGAGGATTACAATAGTGAAAACATAACACACACCTGGGGTCGACAGCACAGGTACATATCAATGGCTAACCACGAATGAAACATTGTGCAGAACAATCAAACAACAAGATTTCCAGCTCTGATGATGACGCTCGATGGAGCTGTCAGTATCCATACCTCCTGCCTTTGAAGAACATCTAGAAATGTTGTAGATGTGACGGACGCTTCAGCATCTCCCTGAAAGACAGTACTTGCATTAGTATGGATAACACTAATTATAACCGAAAACAAACACCAGTGGATGATAACTAAGCTGTATATCAATTGGAAAGCACTAACCAAACATTCGGTAAAATGATTACACGATAAAATAAAAATATTACTTGACATGCATAAAACAGGTCTGTAGCGGATTAGCCTAGTAAGATTACCTCATACGCGCTAGAAGTGGTTGATAACTGCAACCACGTCAAGGATGTAGAATGTTCTTGCTTCAGCTTCAAGGGATAGTCAAGAAGTTGTAAAGGTAAATTAATGATTGATAATGAAATGCCAATATTAAAAATAGCCATGTAAGGCGACAGAATACTTGTAAAATGCTCAATACAGCACAGTTCCCTGTTCCCATATATATACATTGCGTTTGTGGGTTATGAAATCGAAAAAGAATATATTGGTAAATGTCATTATTCAAAAAACTATACAATCATATCAATATTGAAATTATTACAAGAGATAGAACACCTCCAATATCAATTAATCCGTTCGGATACCTACACACTACCGCAAGGCCTAAAGCTAAATCCGGACACTTGACTCACCGGTGGTGGAATGTGGACGAATAGAGTGGGAATAGCGTTTTCGAGCAATTTCCGTGTTGTTCGCCGTTTATTCTTCTTTGTTACCCAAGATGTTGTGTACATGTCCAAGGAAAAGTGCCGGCTGCAGATGCGGTATCTATCACCCCTCTTGTCCTGTAAAACTTGTTGGACTCTATTTTCCAGCTCATCCAGTGGATATCCGCAATGTCTGACCCATTCTCTTATTCGATCAACAGTTTTCGGGAATACATGCATTGTAGTGCCCTCAGATTTCGCATGGGTCTTCGAAGGGCAACCGCTAATCGAACAGGCAGGCATTGTTGATAAATCTGAAAAGTAAATATCGATATTATTATACAATCTTCAAGACTAAAGATTTGATACAAAAGTAAATGAATCATACAATGATCAATTCAAGGTTTGTTTTGGTCGCAGGAACTATAGCAGTTCATTATGTGCGGCTTAGTATTTGCATAAGTTGCAGAAATGTATAAATGATGTGACTAAAAACTGAACATGTGACTCATCCCTTGGATGTTCTGTATTGCACGAGAAGTAAACATGCTTACATCATAGACTGGACCCCCGAAGGATGCAATTCGATGACAATTGACAAAGATGACAATAAATAGATCTATTGATAGCATAGCAATGGAAATTCAAGTCAATAGCAATGAGACCAATGAACATAGCACTATTGGGTACTCTACTCGCAAATAGATAGAAATTTAAAAATCTGCGAAATATGACCAGGATACATGGTCTTACCTTGACCAACAAACAGTTGGATTCAGCAAGCAGAGCAGTATGTTGCGGGAGAATAGGTGGATGGCCACAGGTAGCACACTGATGGGTATGCTCGAAGCGGTCACAGAAGTTCACGGATAGCACGACGACGAGCAGATTAGCATAGATCTCAGTGGTTCCCAGGTAGCACGTTCAGGAGTTGACTTGCAAAGCACAAAGATGTTCTCATGAGACATATCGAGTGGTTTTTAAAGTATTAGAAACTGGGGTGTGTTTGTGAATGAATGACGTATGTATGTCGTGGTATTAGGGGGGCGGCCTGCTTGAAGGGGAGGCCTGCAAGGAGACACGGGGTCTGAGGAGGCCATGTGACCAATGGCCCCTTGGCGTGGGTCACCTTTTGAAGTGTACATGTAGTTTGGCACCTTGGCCTTTCGCGCCCCTGACAGCCCCCCATGCCAGCGCGCATCCACCAGCGCGAACCGCCTTTGATACGGGGGGGTGGGATGGATGGCCCTGGGGCGTGCAGATAAGGCACAGGAAGACTGCTGAATGGAGACACACTTATGTGGATTGCAGGGGGGCGGCCTGCATGCATCAGGGGAGGCCTGCCTGGAGACACGGGGTCTGAGGAGACCATGTGAACAATGGCCCCTTGGTGTGGGACACCTTTTGAAGTGTACATGTAGTTTGGCACATTGGCCGTTTGCGCCCGTCACAGCCCCCCATGCCAGCGCGCATCCACCGGCGCGAACCGCCTTTGATACAGGGGGGTGGGATGGATGGCCCTGGGGCGTGCAGATAAGGCACAGGAAGACTGCTGAATGGAGATACACTTATGTGGATTGCAGGGGGGCGGCTTGCTTCAAGGGGAGGCCTGGCTGGAGACACGGGGTCTGAGGAGGCAATGTGACCAATGGCCCCTTGGCGTGGGACACCTTTTGAAGTGTACTTGTAGTTTGGCACCTTGGCCTTTCGCGCCTCTGACAGCCCCCCATGCCAGCGCGCATCCACCGGCGCGAACCGCCTTTGATACAGGGGGTGGGATGGATGGGCCTGGGGCATGCAGATAAGGCACAGGAAGACTGCTGAATGGAGACACACTTATGTGGATTGCAGGGGGGCGGCCTGCATG
This sequence comes from Ambystoma mexicanum, assembly GCF_040938575.1. Lineage (NCBI taxonomy): Eukaryota > Metazoa > Chordata > Amphibia > Caudata > Ambystomatidae > Ambystoma > Ambystoma mexicanum. The sequence goes on along the minus strand of NC_090932.1, from coordinate 617,321,318 downwards.
CATCAGGGGAGGCCTTCCTGGAGACACGGGGTCTGAGCAGACCATGTGAACAATGGCCTCTTGGCGTGGGACACCTTTTGAAGTGTACATGTAGTTTGGCACCTTGGCCGTTTGCGCCCGTCACAGCCCCCCATGCCAGCGCGCATCCACCGGCGCGAACCGCCTTTGATACAGTGGGGTGGGATGGATGGCCCTGGGGCGTGCAGATAAGGCACAGGAAGACTGCTGAATGGAGACACACTTATGTGGATTGCAGGGGGGCGGCCTGCTTTAAGGGTAGGCCTGGCTGGAGACACGGGGTCTGAGGAGGCCATGTGACCGATGGCCCCTTGGCGTGGGACACCTTTTGAAGTGTACATGTAGTTTGGCACCTTGGCCTTTCGCGCCCCTGACAGCCCCCCATGCCAGCGCTCATCCACTGGCGCAAACTGCCTTTATATCAATATATAGTATATCACCTTTATATCAATAATAGTATATCGTTGCTTATCAATAACAAATGCCACATACCGGAGATTCTTGTGAGCACAGACCCACACTTCAGCCGGTGTATTATAGTGGTCAAGACCCTAAGGCCTGTATAATCCATTGGTAATTGTTAGTATAGATATATGTGTGACTTTTATAGAGACATAACCTACTGAAAGACTTTGAACAAGTGTTATTTAGTGCATGCATTATCGAGAATATGTTATGTTAGCTTAGATAGATAGTGACCACCCTGCTTCACAGCGACCAGACCTTCACCCATTCGGAGCACAGATGTCTGACGTCCATCCTTGAATGGAGACGCACTTGATTCATTTAAAAAATCGAAACAAACGTTAAAATATATGTGGTGTTTTATTTTGTATCTTAATTTCATGACACAAAAATACAAGACTTTAAAGATTATACAGGTCAGGTTGCAGCACAGCGAGAGAAAATCCCCTGTACTGACTGCTGTCACTCAGGAACGTTTCTCTAATGGCACGAACGGCACAGGCGGGTATCACTCTTCGAACGCGGTGTCCAAGCCTCCCGTGGAGCCACCATGTAAAGGAACGATAGGCCACCAGCCTGTACCACCTGTGAAAAGGAATGAAACAAACTGTTTTTAAATGACCAAGATAAGTTTAATAAACGTTTGTTGTCAATGACAATTCTTGTAACTAATGGCATTCTGCACGGACAAATGCTATCTAGACAATGCACACTATTGAACGCCTTACATGAGTTACAATGATATGTAGATGTAAATTTCGATATAGTAGAAGAACATGAAATAGGAGTGGCATGACAAGCAGAGTATACTTATTCGTTACTCGATTACGAGGACGAACAGTTGCGCGAAGTTCGTGCATAAGCACCATCATTATTCTCAACACGGCCCGTGTGAGGCAGGCTGCCCTGAAGTCTGGCAGCTCGGTGATGCTTTGCGTTCGTTCCTCGCCTTCCGAAATGTAGGCCAGGCATCCAGGGTTTTCTCGGCAGCAGCAGTTCTCGTCCTCAGTTGGCATTAGCTCGCACCGATTGCATGTGCACCAGGTGGAGACGCCGTCCATTCGACTAGGCCCAGGCTCTTCATCTGTTGATTCGTCCTGCCAACTGCCGTCCGAATCCCCATCATTTTCGCGTGCTTCCCTTTCCAGTAGTTCCTCCTCGGTATACTCGGGCTCGTACATGTAGGGCATTATTGTAGCCATTGTGTGGTAAACAGAGTAAAATAATTTACTGAGATGGTACAGGTGTTCACACGGGCTACAAGCGGCGAAGGTAGCTGACCAGAGCACTGAAACAAGTCACAGAATACTCAAAGTAACACAAAGAGAGGAATGGAATCGAAAATCTGCTGCTGTGTGTTGTGAAACGGTCTGTTTATACTTATTGAGGAATGAGGCGTCCTGCCATTTCCATGGCGACACGTCATTAGCTGAAGCGCAGCGAATGTTGCCACGAGACGTGCTTTGGCGTTGGGAAAGGGGCGGTACGAGTCTGCTGATGACAGGCTCAGGGGCGGGGGAATTGATTTAGTGCCGCAAAAGCAGGTCAGCCAGGGCGATGGGGGAAAAGATAGGATTATCAGAAAATGGCGGCTCCCTGGTGCTTGTTTTCGCATGCGTTTAATGGACGAAAACTCGGGTAAGGTCCATAGGAAAGTTTTCTAAAATCGAGCCACTTAGGCTTAAAAAAACATGGCCGACCCATAGGGACAATACAAATTTTTACTAGACCATGCCTTTAATGTACAGATGGCGGTGTGAGACACACTTGCCATGCCCAGTAGGTGCTCTTTGATCACTTTCCCGGCCTGCAACGCACCCTAAATATGTAGGGTATTTTGTGTAGATTTGGGGCCTAGCGGTATTTTCTTATCACCAAAAATAAAAGTAATTTAGCAATAATCACTCCTTGCATTCAGATTGGGTTTGGTATTATAGTGGTATCGTGGCTAAGCATTATTGCAGTACACAGATACATTTAGTTGGTATGCATTTTGTTGTGGTATAGTGATGAGCATAATTTCTTTGTTTTATTTGTGGCCCCAACATACAAAACCCCTTTCTTTTGTTTAGACTGTTCTTGTGATCTCTAGAGGCCTCAGGCTTCTACATTATTCAATAACACCACATTTTCACATGGAGTGCCACTTATGGGTGTTATCACTGATTTATCTACACCAGTGAGCTATGCTTCCATAAAGTATTCACAATAACATGTGGTATAATCACTAATTTATTTACATTAGTGAAACTATTTCCAGAGGCCTCTCTCTCTGCTGACTCATGTACGTCCAGCAGACTATCAGATTGTGTTCCACTCAGAAGTCACACACACATATACACTTTTATAATTACTCATAACATAACTTTTTCCACATGGGATGCTTGGCATATATTACCTAATAATCTCCCCTTTTATCAGGTGATATGGGCTAACTGCACCAGAGAAAAACGAAGCAAATAGAAGCCTTTACACAGATTGTGATTTACATCAGTTTCTTTTCAAAAATCATACATTACCAGTTTTGCGAGGAAGTCTTTTCTAGAATAAACATAAGAGAAACAATTGCAAAATACATGGCATTTCATTAGATTCTTTGCAACAATAAAAAGAACAGTGCATCAGTTGACTTGCATTTCTGAATGGCAACATTATAATGCAGCTATCGCTACGCTGCCTGACTGAAATACATTTCATTCACACACCACACTCTCACTTTGTATAAGATAATTTCCAGCAAATTGTAGCTGTTCAGCACGTGGACTCTCTGGGCTGGTCGCTTTCTTTAAATGGCTCAGGGCTACCTTTTAGAGCACCCGGCGAGGACATGCAGTTCCAATCTGCACTCTTTTGTCCTCAAGCCGGTGCTAATTGACTCGAATCTCCAGCCTGTGAAGGTCAGCAGTGCACTGGAATGACGCCCCTCAATCAGGCAACCCCACAGCAACTCCCGCCAAGTCCTCACCGAAGCAGTGCGAAATGTCCACTGCCTTTCTTTCTCCCCGGGCTGCTTCAAGAGACCTCTGTTACAGCCCCTAACGTGATGCCTGCCCAATAAGAATCCACTATGTCATACCCTCCTTCTTCAAACAATAGCTCACTTTTCAGTAAGAAACTGTATCCACTAATTTCCTGCTTATTCGAGTTTTTTTTCCTGAGCAAGGACCGTGAAAAGCACAGAGAAAGAGAAAGAAAAAAAAATTCTGAATGTCCGTTTAAAATTTCAGCCTGCCTCATTTTGCACATGGAGAACACATTCTAATATTAAGAAGTTAGAATCATGTTAGTACTGTTAATTATATTAGTTCATTAATCCTCTAATGTGTCTCCTGCAACAGAGGCATTTCAGGTGAGAAAAGAAAAAAAATGGTATGTTTTTAAATGTGAAAAAAATGTGTTTTTGACTGAGTAGCCTGTCTTCATTTACATATCCATATGTTACACCGGCAACACATGGCATGCTGTACCGCATTATAGCAATACATTGATCCCATGCAGTGGCGCTGCACTCCAAAAACATGCTATATATTGATCCCATGTAGTGGCGCTGCACTCCAAAACACACTATACATTGATCCCATGCAGTGGCGCTGCACTCCAAAAACACGCTAAATAATCCTACAGGCTTAACCTCGCACATTCAGTAAGAAGGTGCTTTGCAGTTTCACTGTTGGTCCGAACCTGATAGATTCTGCAAAAACGTTGGTCAGAGGGGAATTTCCATTTCGTCCCACAGGTTGCCCATACCAGCAAGTGCTTGGTCCGTAGTTGTAATTGAAATTTACTCACACCTGGGCTGGGCATTTCAGGAGATATGATTGAGGTTTCATACATGTATGCACCAGCTCCAATACCTGTGGAAAATGATGTAACTTCATCATGAATGGTATGATCCAGCCAGAGCAATAGTAAGGGGAGAAGTAAAGCAAGCAAAACACAGAGGTTTCAAATTTACAATAAAAAGCAAGCATAAACCTATTAATTCCTAGTTAAGCAGACTGTAAGATGTGATATAGGTTTCCGTCTCACAGACAGAAGAGAAACAAATTGGACGATTTACAATTTTAAAACATTTAAATGAATACAATGAATTGCTTGGTTTTAAGGAACTATAAACTAACACGTCTTGCTGAGGTGGGAAGAAAGTGGGGAGAAGCAAAATGATAAAATGGCACTCAATGCTCTCCCTTTAAAGAGCGTGTACACACAACCAGGATTTGAGGAAATGGTATGTTGTGTATGTTGTGTGGGTGACGGGTTCTGATTGAGTGCCAGGTAAGGGTGTGTGCACCTGAGTGGTATGGGTCACCCATGTGCTTCCTCCAAAACATTCACTGGCCTTTGATTTGGGTATGACAGTATCCCTTCTGCCCACAGTAGCCATTTAGCGCCACATTACTGCAGTTGCCCTTGAACTGTCATCTTGCAACAACATTGTTCAGAATTTTTCAGTGTTCATTCAGGCTGATTGTTTCAATTCTCCCACTTTTGCAACACATTTTTCAGCCCTATTGTCACATATGTGACATGCTTCTGTCATTGATTACACCCCACATTGACCCACATTTGTTACCTTGTTGTGTGAATGATTAGACCATTCAGGCTGATTGAGTATTGGCCTGCTCACATTGGTTTTTGGTGCCTGTTTGTATGTGGTACATGATAGTTGTTTCCTGTCAAGTTTAAGTGACCAACCATTGATGTGTACATCTGCCTGCAATCACTGTATTCTTGTACACTGGATGTGTTGCAGTGAGTGGCACATGCGTATTTTGTCACACTATGTAGCATTTTTCATCTCATCATGTCCATTTCACATGGATGGCTGACAGTACTCATTCACTGACATATGGCTGTACTTGTGGAATGTGCCATGGCTATGCTACATGCCATCTGTGTGATGGCATGTGTCATGTATGTGTATTGGACATGCCACTCACAGGCTAATGTGTGATGCCAGTGCTATCCAGCATGCAGCAAATGTCTCTCTTTTCCATCTTGGTGTCATCAGTGTGTGCTTTTTGCCTCCCCTTCCAACTCATTGACAGTGCATGCATGCCAGGGTTATAGTCATGTGGGACATGCGTAATTCATGTACTGGATCTCTGCCTTGTCAGGCCTATGTGTGTGCTATGGTGCCCATGCCTGTTTCCATTTGTTGTCTTTCATGTTTTTGCAGGTGATGACGCACTTGATGCTGTTGAGGTGGAGGAGATGGTGCAGACCCAGGAGGAATCTCAGGCACGACCGGGCACCAGTGGGGGACGTGGTGTGGTGGTGGGTGAAAACCCTTTGTTACTGCAGACCATACTGTCCAGAGGTGTCTCTGGGTGCACCTCCCAAGACCTCTATTCAGGTGCTGATTCGGATGATGAGACTTATGTGCCGTCGCAGGTGAGTGTTTCTGGCAGGGATTCTGTTCTGTCCAACCAACCTGCACCAGGGGTAGAACCCTCTATGGGGATGTCAGTGTTGGTTACTCCACCTTTGACGGTTACGGATGCAGGGTCACACTCCACAACATCTGATCCTGTTCCTGGGCTAGCAGATCAGAGGGGGAATGCAGTCCTGCAGCCTCACGCAGTGCCAGCACAGCAAGGTGGAGATCGCCTTGCCCCAAACAGGTGTGGTGCCCGCCGACACGGTGGCCGTATGCCACCAGGCAATACTGTATGGGAGAACTCCATGTACGGTATGGCAACCCAACAGGCAGCATCAGTTGAAATGATGGCTCAGGCAATGGAGAGGGTGGCCACTTCCATTATTCCCCCTGAAAGGCAGATGGGGCAACAACAGCAGGCAACAGACTCCATTTGCCAATCACACAGGGAAGACATGTTGGCATCCAACAGGGACCGATGGGCGGCACTGAAGACTCTGTGGCAATCCATTTCTATAGAGTCACAGGGCCACAGGGAAGCCCTGAGGGTAGAACTCCATAACCTCAGGGAGACTCTTGTTGATCTTGAGGCTTCCACAAATTTGAGGACAAAACAGCAGCTGGAGCGGCTCACACGTTCGCTCTCAGCTGAGCTGCAGGCAACTCGGGAGGAGATCCGGGTATCACAGGAGGCCATGCATGCAGAAATGCAGGCAACCTGTCAGGTGCTGCATGGGGATCTCCGTACTATCATCCTCCAGAACGAGACCTTCCACACCTGCATGCTTGCTGCCATGGAGGACCATACCAGGGCTTTGCGTGGGCTGCCTCCCATAGCACCACCACCTCCTGATGCAGCAGCACAGGGTGATGAGAGTGACAGCAGCACTTCTCCCACAGTAGCGTAGCCATGCAGGCCATGAGCCCATGGAGGTGTTTTTTTTTCGCAACATCCACACAGGTGGGTGTTGGTGTGCACCCTGTCCTTGGACCTCCTGGGTGGCCTCCACTCCACCCCCCCCCCCCCCCTCCAAGACCTCCACATGGCCATTTTTTTTTTTACAGTGTGTTGCCTTGTGTGGCTCCTGTGGGCATCCACTGTGTATTCTGGCTGGGCACATGCAGGCTTGTCCTGTGTTTGGGTTAGATGCTTGGGTTCCTGACACACACACCCCTCCTGCTTCCCATTCCATGGACTCGCAAAGGGTGTGACCAAGTGACAGTGACTTACACAGTGACATTGGGCTCCCAAGAGCTGTGTGGGCAGTCTGTAGTCATAAATGTGTGGACATCCCTAGTGGGGTTTGTTTTTGTATTGAACACTGCATGGTGTATTGGTATGTGCTTGTGCATCCATGTCTTCCTCCTTATTCGCAGGTACCTTCTTCATGTCTTCACAAGGCCGTCTCCTTTGCAGATGCAGTTCATGTTGTATGCAGTACACTGACACATTTGCCTGACAGCAACACTCTGGAGTTGGAAGGGGTTGATGTGCTGGCTTATTGAGGTTGTATGACTTACATTACTTTGAGTTTGTACTGTCATATTTTGGCAATGATTCATGCCGTGTTGCTGTATTGTGTTGCTGGTAAGTATTTAGTCATGTGTGCTGTTTGTTATTGATTACTGGGAGCATATTGTCTGTGGCCTGCTTCCATTTGGGACAGTGCACTTCGTGACACTTGTGTCATGTGTTGTGCATTCCTTTGTTTGCTTTCACATTGCAGGACATGCCATGGTGTGTTGGGTGGCGGAGATGGGGAGGGGTTGGGTGACATGGCGCTATTTTCATGTTGTATTTTGCAAGGAGGTAGTCATTCATGCAGCATAAATGTGTGTCTTTTTGTGACACAGCATTGGTTGTCTTTGGGTAGATAGGGATGCACACTATGTAACATTTCCAATCTCAGGCTGGTATCGTTGTGACAGTTGACTGTCCTTTATGTCATCATCATTGATTGTCAGCTGGTATGTGCCAGGGCTGTGTGCACTCCACAGGGGTGTGATTTTAGGTGAAGTAATTAGCCACCAGCTGCGTACGGGCTGCCTCACCACGTGCCCTTTCCCCTCCCATGCGCAGCAACCGTGCTTGTGGTTGGGGATGTGGGGGCACCACCATGTCCACCGGCAGGCCCCGGCGTGTTGCAACATTGTGCAGGACACCTGCTGCCACTATGATCCTGCACACTACTGGGGGCGCGTATAGCAGCTGCCCACCAGAGCGGTCAAGGGAGCGAAAGCATGACTTGAGCACTCTGAATGTGCGCTCCGCTATGCCCCGGGTTGCAATATGGACTGTGTTGTATCTTGCCTCGGGTGGTGTGGTGGGGTTCCGAATTGGTGACATCATGTGGGTGCTCAGAGGGTAGGCACTGTCCCCTGGGGAGGTGATGATGGGTATCATTAGTGGGGTTGTGACATTACTAAGTATCTGACATGCATGCATGTGCAGGGGCATTTATACTCACCAAGCAGCCATGTATCACCATGTTGCCCAGCTTCTACGTCCAGGTTTAGGGTTGACATTCTGTAAATGAAACTGTCATGGGTGGACCCTGGATAGTTGGCATATACTGAGGTGATGATTCCCTTAGCATCACATACTACCTGCACGTTGATGGAATGCCAGTGCTTGCGGTTTCTGTAGATGTGCTCAGTTGCCCTGGGAGGACGTAGAGCCACATGGGTGCAGTCAATGGCACCTAGCACTTTGGGGAAGTGTGCCACCCCGTAAAAATCCTGGACGATAGCCTGCCTTTCTGCAGGTGTTTTGGGCAGGTATATGTGCCTGCGGACTGATGGGCGTGCAGTCATGATGGCCAACACCTGGTGCAGGCAGCGTGACTGCGTGGCCTGTGACACCCCCCACCACTATGCCACTTGTCCCCTGAAATGAATCAGTGGCCAAGAAGTACAGTACATTGAGCACCTTTTCCAAGGGGCTCAGTGCTTGGGAGCACAGGGTGGGTGATGTGAGGTCATCCTACCACTCACTCACCAGGTTGAGTATTATGTGAGGTGGAAACCTGTACATCCCATCCACCTGGTCATCAGGCATCCCAAAAAGGCTGGTTCTGGGTGTACAAATTCTGGCCCTGACTGTCCTCCTCCTCCTCCAGAGGTATCCCACGACCACTGCTGCAAGGAGCGGTATATTCATTTTAGCGTCTGAGCTTGTTTGTTGTTTGCGCGCACTTTTATGCTGCGCGGGTCCATGTACGCCTGCTTCCTGCTGGCGTACGTGTTTCCAGATTAGCGCCTCTTTTTTGGGGCACGTGTTGGCCCCATTCGATTCCATGAATACGTGTTGTAGGCGCGCGTGTGGGCGTTCCGCGCATTTGCCTCCTGTATTTCCCCCGTGACGCCCACATTTTCACGCGTTGTTCCCCATTCCATGTGTTACGCCCCATGTTACGCCTACTTTTGTTGTGTGCGCTTCGCTATGTGCGCTTTCGCTTTGCGTGTAGCGCATGCTGTTTGAAGACATGTGCGCCAGCGTGTGCCACGCAGGATTTTAGCGCACATCCATAGATTTACACGCGCACGGACTTCCATGAATTGCTGTGCGCGGGTTTCGCTGCGATTTTCGCACTTGCGCTGCGATTCCCACACTTTGGCACACTTGCTCGGAAATTTTCAGCGCACATTAATTCCATCAATCGGCCTGGTAATATAAATCAATCAAAGGTCAGTGTCTTAACATTTCATACACACTTGGCATAACATGTTATAAAACTATTTTAAAAGCTATTATAAAACTATTATAACATTTCCTAAAAAAACATTCTTGACATAAAATTATGTTCCTTACATAAACTCTTTAGAATAAAATACAGTACGAAAAGCAAAGCCCCACATTTAGCAATTATTAATAACAATCACTTAGCAATTGGACACCACAAATCTAACATCCTCTTACTTTAAATGTCACGTGTCTACAGCCTTACTTCAGCATTATTCAAGTGGTAAGTTCTACAATTTAGCACCATACATTCTAAAATGTATTAAATAGGTAGACTTGAGTCATATAAACTATGATTAACAATTCTCATCACTGATAACACCAAACTAACAGGATGCCCCCGTATTAAAATGAACCCCCATTCCTTTAATGAGATTAGTCTAAATTCGTTTAAGAATTTACTAAAGTGTCTCTCTCTTAGCTCGGCTAATTTGGGGCATTCCAATAACAGTTGCTTTATCGTCTCCAGGTTGCTCTGGGGACAGCCGAATCTGCAGCCACTTTCCTCTACAGACATCTGCTTCCAACGTACCTCTTTCGTTGAGAGCAAATTTAGCCCTTGTCTTAATAAAATTTTCCTTGTTTTGACACTTCGGAACCTAGAAGGTAGTTTGGTATCTGGTTGAGACCCTTAGGCAACTTCTCAATGTCACCAAATACGTCATACCAATCATACTCCTGCTGGGTATTTATCCAGTCCACAATATATATTTTTTCTTTTGCTTTCATAGGATTGTTTAAAAGTATATCCATACTCAGATCTGCCTTGTTCTTATGTGCAAGCACTTACTTCACCATACCATTAATGCATAATCGGTTTCGGTCAATAAACTTGCTCCAACATAGTGAACAGTGACTTATTCCTCTCCACATAACATTTTCTGAAAAGCGAGAGTGTTTTCGAATCCACCCATGCATCTAGCGACATATTCAAGTATAATGACCTGTATTGGGACACAAACTGGCAGGGCTAGAACTTACTTGCAAAACTGTCCTTCCAATGCTTCCATAGCACTCTGGGGCTACAGAGGGAGACCTTGGCTCGTAAATCAAGATAGGTGATGCTTTTGTTTTTATAAAAGTGCACAATTGGTAGTCTTTCTGGACAAATCGCCCTGCTGATTAAGTTGCACTTGAAGCGAGGTACTGCTATACAATTACCTAATGATATTCAATAAGTAGGATGGCCAATTCCAAATTTGCAGCTACCCCCAAAATCGAGCATGCTCTATACTGTCAAAGGCTAACTCAAAGTGAATAAAAGCTAGGTAGATCACCTCTTTGCCCTAACTGCTGCTGCTTCAAAAGATTTATAATCAAGCCTTTCAGGGCCATTCCCACTCCCCTAGCAAATCCTGATTGGGGCCTATCGAACAACCCAGACTCAATAGCCCAAATATTTAGTTTCTCAAGAAGCAGAATCTTACAGGGAGCATCTAATAGGTCTATTGGTTAATATTTATTTGGTCGCGTCCTAGCCCCCTTTTTGAAAATAGGTACAATTATGTAAGTTTTCCATGAAAGGGGAATTTTAATCTGTTGCACTAACTGCTTAAAAAACGTAGTCAGTACCTTAGCCCATAAATCTGGATGTGCTCTCAAGATGAAATTAGAGAGCCCACCCGAGCCTGGCGCCCTTGGCTTACTCTTACTACACCTGTTAATTAAAACATTACATCCACCACTGTAAAGTCCAATGACCAATTAGTGACGAAGTGTGTTTGGGCCACCTCCGTATGCTCGAGACCGTCTACAAACGTATGGGTAAAATATTTCACCCATTCATCCTCTGATAATGGATTGCAATGGAGGACAAGCTGGGGGAGTCGTAACATTTTTATAATTTCCACAAGTCTTCCCTGCATCCTGCTGTGCGATAGTTGCCTTATGCCCCCGGAGCCAGATCTTAGATTTTAGTTTTATTGTTTTCCTTGCATACAGTCTTAAGTACCTGTCTCACATGCTGCCCAATTCTGCCCTCAATGCTATCTTTTCTTGCTGAATAACCATGTCAAACACATGCGTATTCCTGTACGTCAACTTCCCGTCTTCTTGTTTCTTCACAGCAAACAAATGGAGAATGTTAACCTATTGGTTTGGATCAACTTAACACATTGGATTTCCATCATTAAACAACATATACAGATGTTTATTCAAATCAGCCACGCCCATCTCCGTCCAAATCAGTTTATTCCTCACCAAACTAAATGCCAATTTCAAGCTAAATATACCCTCTTAACGCTGTTTTAGGGCAAACGCCCAGTTTACTGGTAACAGTTTATGATCACTACAAAGAGAATATACAATCTTCATCTTTGAGGCTAAAAGGAAAATGTTGCTAGAAACATACACATAGTCGACTTCTGGTTACCGCTAGACCATGTACAAAAGATGATGATAGGTTATTTATAACGCGCCTAATACCCAGAGGTTTCCAACCTGTGGTACTCCGTGTCATCTTGCTTCCAAGGCGAGCACGTTGCAGCTGAGTTATCCTCCCTAGACAATAGCAGGCTTATCTCCCCCTATGTACTTATTGAGTCTCAACATTCCCCTAAATTCCATTAATGCCTCCAAAATGTATCCACGTGTTTTTGCCTGCCCCCACCCTCTAGCTTGCAGAGACAATTGATCAGTGAGATCCTTTCACGAAATATTCAGGTCACCACACATGCTGTAATGGCAGGGTTGGTAAGGGATTCGTTCAAAATCTTTAACACCATCTATAAATGCTACAATCAATATACCTTCTGGGTTCCAGTAGAGGTTGACTAGTCCAAATGTTCCCAAATTAGGAAATAATACCTCATCCCATACCAGTTTCGTTACTTGTATAAACTAATCTCGTGTTTTCCAGTGATGGAGAGTCACCCCCTTCTTTTCCAGACTGCCATCACGAAGCTGGACACCGGCCAACCTTGTACACATTTAAGCTGGATTTAGCAGTATGGTGTAACTGTCCCTGAATGGAGGCATAGTAAGCCAGGTTTCCTGCTAAAACTGTACATTCTTTTGAGCCAATCCTGCAAAAGATTGGAGAATCCTCTTGAATTCCAAGAGAACATATGAACCTCTCTATCCTCTTTAGGGTTCTTAAACTAGGTTACTTACCTATTAACTGATAAGGCACCTGCCACCAAGGTCCAAGAATCCTCCATTCTGATGTTAATTTGTTGCTGTGGTACTTCTTTGATGACTCTGGGCAACAGCCTATCCTGCATACATGTGACGTGTAAAGCAGTGTATGCTTTAACAACCCCCTCTTGCTTACAAGGTTCAATTTCTGACAAAATATGGGCCAAACCAGTCTCCCAACACACTTCAGTGAAGTCAAAACCCATTGAGTGTATTTGGCTTACAGCTTCCGGCAGATTATCTGTGCAAGAAAACCATATTCAAACATTTATCTAGACAAAACTCAACCTGATCGATATCTTTCGAATATATCAAACTTAGCTTTGGAACAGCATGGAATGGTTCCAAAAGATTAGTTCTATTTAGAGTCACCAAATCCTCGGTAATGGGCAGTTGCTTCAAAAATAAACAGCTAGAGGCATCCTGTATATAATGCCCAGTTACTGGTTGCATAGCATGAAGCAACTGCGGTCTACCCTTGTCACCCATTTACACAGGCTCTTCTTTGCTCCAATGTTAACCCCCCACGCTTGTCATTAGTCACTGGCAGGCCCACACCCCTACAGTTGTTAACAGTAGTGATGGGCTCAACCTTCCTTGAGTTAACCTTCACCTGCGGGCTAACTTGCCGCAAAAAAGCCATGCCGGCTTCAATCACTCTTTCTTGGGCACACTCCATTGAATATGTTGAGAGAGTCATAATTTCTTCCAGGTCATCACTAACCTCTATCCCATCCTCCAGGGACTCACAACCTTGTTTCTTCTGCACTGCACAAGTACCTTGAGGAACCCCTGTCAGCTGTTTCAAAGGATCCTCACTGATTGGGATAGCATCTTGCATTGGTTGAGGACCTGGAAGAGTTAAGACCCACACGCATTTTCTTGAGCAACACTTATGGGAGTTTTGCATAGATTTCTGATTCTTAGTCATCTTGGTCTTTTTGCCCTTTTTCCACCACTGTGCTGGTTTCTCTTGCCTGTAGAGAATAGAATAATTAGCCTGGTTTGAAAGCACAGGTTTAGGTGGAGCTATATCTTGGAGAGCCAACAAGTCCTACTGCACCACCACTGATGGTAACTCTATTAAAACATAGTAACACGTGGAGTTCACTGGGATACCTATTTGTTCCATTCTGGTTGCCTGTCATCCGATCCGTTAGCCCCTTATTCACACTTTGCTCATCAGTACACAATACCTGCTTAGCATTTCTGAAGTCTGCATTCCGACACGGTTTATAGTGAAAATGTCGACTGCAAAAATGTGGCAAAAAATAATGTAGAAAAAAAAATTTGAAAGTGTTTTTTAAAAATACTTTTTTTAAGGGTCGGTTATTTTTACTACCTAAACCCAAAAAAACATAAAAATAAAAAAAAACACTGATTTTTTTTTCGACATTTTTTTCGTCAATTTTGCATTCAACTCTTTTTTTCGATATTATAACTGGATACCTTCTGACACGTCTGAAACATGCTGCTGGACACTAAACAGCCTTCAATAAACAAGACTTTAGAATTTAGGACGGCGAGTAGATTCACATGATCTGGGATTATCATGTTCAAAGATTTATAAAGCTTTACTAATATAATTAGGGTGAAATTCACAGCTGGAATTGTAGTGGTAGTGTGACCATTGCCTGCCAAGAGAGGTTCCTGGCTCCGGTGGTTTTTCCGCTCTTGATAAATGATATGTAGAATTTGTGGAACTCGAGGAAGGGTCCTGGTACAAGGCCGGTGATATGGAGTGATCAATTCCGCCCACATTATGCATATTATTATTCTCTGGAGGCTCTAGAAACTGTTCAGATATACGTTTTTGCATAAATAAAGGGTCCGAGTCCAAAACCCGTGGACCCGCAACTCTTGCAGAATCATTTGTTAATTTCTGCACCAGTACAGATAGGGGATTGTTAGGATCACTACCCAACACGGAAGCCTGAATAAACCCTCCTACTACATCATCCAAAGCCTCATCCGAGATAAACACCTGTGACTACTGAGCCGTCTCTTTCACCACAGTAGGCTCAAGGACATGCACCCCTGCCAGAAGGCAACAACCAGTATTTCTAAAGAGCTAAATGGGTGCGACACCTCCACTAAAGGGGTGGGCGAGTTAACAATTCAAGGGAAGAAATAAGTTATTTGTAAAGCTGTGGATTTTTCAATACACACAGTAGCGGATGCCAGAGGACTCTACAAGGCAGATTGAGTGGCAAAACCTGCCCTGGATCCATGGATGGATTACTCTCCACTTCCCCATCCATCAACATTGGTAGTGCTAGTGGCATTGTGCAATCTTTGTCACACATCTGTTCTTCACATGATTCATTTTCATTAGGAACCGGCAAGGTCTGCTTTTTAAAGCATATGCATATGCCACGGTACTCACTGCTTCACCTCAGGCGGTGCTTCAGAAGCACCTCAAGGATTTATCAACCTCTGCCAGCCGACAGCCCAAGAGTGCCTTAGACTGCCACACCTTTGCCTCGCACTTTCATGCTGGTGCTTCTGTAGAGGAGCAGTTGAATACCTCTGCAGGAAGTCCCATCTCCATCTTGCCTTTATGTTGGAAGCCAGAAATTACGACATGTACAACACCAGTGAATGTTCCTGTTCCACAGAGAGTCTTCGAGAAAAGGTATCCATTGAGAAAACCCTATGTGATGTGCCCTTGACGAGATGACAATCTCTTGGAAGAGATCCCCAAAAGAATATGAAGATGAGAGGCTGGTGACATCACAAGAAATGAGCGTGACGCACTGAGAAGAATGGTCGAAGAAGATGTATAGACCCTAGAGAATCTGATGATTAAGTAAAGAATTGAGTAAACATTCTCATGCGGAATGAAGATTGCACATGTGAAGGGGACTGCAGAAAATGCAAGCTGTTTTATAACTACAGATACAGCAACGCAAGTAGACTAAGTGATCTTACGGGCTAGCTATACATAGTGAATAGACTGCAGCCGGTGCCGCCATTATATAGAATTCTGGACATCGGAGTCACTTATTTAGTAAGCTCAGACCCGTGAAGAAAGAAGGATCGGACGGCTGTGTCATAGTAAGAAAAACAGTTGAAGATCGAGGAAAGGCCCGGACTAGCTTTATGGCCTGGTGTCAAAGGATGGAGGGGCCAAGAACCGGTTATCTATCCTTGCAGAAAAATGAATGTGAGAAGCTGAATCAGCCCTTGTTAAGGTGCAAGAAAGAACACCATGAGAATCAAGTGTATTAATTCAAGACAATGAAATGCTGCAAAATCGGCCGAAATACGGTCTCCTGTCACATGAGTCAAGGGTGGAAATAGGAATTGGGCGTACAAACCTGGACTGCGATAAGAGTGTGCCTATAATCCCTTTTATTCTCAGGAGCAGAGATACTTTGCAAGGACAATTCAAAGACAATCTGATTGGCAGAAAGCATGATCAATGAGAGATGTTGGGATAATTGGCTACCAGCTTACATGCTGCTAGTGAACCGAATGTTCCAGAAGGGTGCAAGTGTGCCAACCAATTGTAGAAGGCCATATAATGAAGGGCCTTATAGTTTGATAGTCAACGGTGTACCGTGTATCTAGTTACTGATGAGGATGACTAGCACTAGGAGTGAGCATAAGTTGTCCACCTGACTGTAGAGACCCAATCACAACCTAATCCCTTAAAGAAAGTTTAATTAGATGTTACCCATTAGGCCAATAACAACTCCCCGTAGGTTTTTCTTAGTTTGCACATAGTATGACGTCACTTATGACAAATTATTAGAACTTAAGTGTGTTTTTTATGCAAAATGATTGAGAGCATGATCGAACATCTGTTGATGTCTGTTGTAACTCCCTGTTTTAGACAATTGACAATAAAACAGTCGGAGGAGACTTTTTGCCAGCTTCCTGAGTCAGTCATATTATTTGGTGTAAGAGTTATTCTGCATCCCCATCCTTGTATGATGTGTTACTGATTTAAAGGCCCCCCATGGGTTCACTTCATGCCGCGTGTTGGTTTTATAGTCTCCTCCTCCTTCAAGCTGCAGGATTAACCGGCATCCACAAGCAGCACATCTTAAACGTCCTCTCTCCACAAAGGCATAAAGAGACTGCCGTAGGTTGCCTCACACCTTACCTCGCACTTTCGCACTGGCACTTTGCGCCATGTTCTGGTTGTATAGGCTCCTCCTCTTTGAAGCTGCAGGATTAATGGGCATCCACCAGCAGCACAGCTTCAATGTCCTCTGTCCACAAAGGCACAAAGAGACTGTCGTAGACTGCCTCACACCTCACATTGAGCCAGCCTGGCAGGTCAGTGTGAGCAGGTTGTTTTGGCCAATATTCTCTACTCAGATGAAGTAGTGCACTGCCCAACATTACTGTGTTCAAAATGACCCTTTTGCCACATATTTTCATAAAAATGCATACCCAGTTACTACTCAGTTTGTTTCTAAAAGTAATACATTACAATTTGTGGACACACATTACTTTTCCATATACCTGGCACATTTGTTGGTCACAGTCCAATGCTGTCTTCCTCCTGTCTTTTGAGCTTTACAGACAAAATGGTACAGCTTGTGGCTCCGCTGCTGGGTCATGATAGGCAGATATCTTGACTTGCCTCGTTGTAGCATATTGAGAAGTAGGCGAAATGTAAGTGCTTACACGACCCGGACTTCAACAACTTTTCATGACTTGATCTCTATGTGGTCTCTCGATAAAACTTGGAATCGCATAAACGACAGGCATTGCCAACATGTGAGGTCTACAAGGTACACACTCAAATGTCTGAGGAGTGTGATTTGTTTAAACACAATTATAAAAGCGTGACGTCTAAGATCCACACTGTGCTGCACTTCGTGTTCTCAGTTAACCTCCTAATCCATTACTTTCTTACTCACAAGTTCCCAAAAATATGTTAACACAAACAAAGGTATCCCCTTTCTTGTTTGAACAGCCTCGGAGAATAACCAGATCACTGGACGCTTGCCTATGATCAGTGTTATGGAACCGTCAGAAGACAATTTTACGGTATTCAAGTCTGAAAAGCAATAATTGCCCATTAAAGGTAACAAAAATACAGCACAATATCCTATATTTATCTTGCTTCTGTGGATAAAAGCATCAGGCAAATCCGTGTTTACTTTGATATACTAGATTACAAGACCTTTCGGAACATCTGTCTTTTAACTTGTTCGTTGGAGGCAAGAAAGTGGAAAATGTCCCATTTAAACCTGGCTAATCCTCAGAAACCACAGCTCGCCGAATTGCTGGGCTGCGTTTATAAATCCATCTCACGCTTTGTAAGAGCTATTCGGTAATGCATTTAACACTCCGCGGATACTTGGCACATGTTCTGAGTTTTAAAATAACTTAAGGCTCTCCAAAAATATGTATGCATTTGCGAAAGTTCTTCTGAGGACGGCAACACATTTCTGCAGCACCGACCAGGGCCTGTTGTCTTTTGGATTATGGCAAATATTGGGAGACCTGCCCATCGATCAAACAACTTCACTCACAGCCACCCAGAATTACTATTTTTGTCAGTTGCGAAAGACTCGGTGCTACCAATGCATTCCACAGTGCTCTGAATATCCGAGGCCACCTTCATTTACGGTACACATACGTTAAAGGTAGTTACAGCACACGCGCCTGAAGAAACACAATACAGAGCAATCGAGCAGGGGAAAATAAGTTAAATGCTGAAAGGGTTACATTTATGTGACAAGTACAGCTAACTAACAGGGCACCCATTACTTTTCTAATGCTACATAACTATACGTGTCTCTTCATACCCACAGAAAGAACACGTTCAACACAAATGTATAGATTAGAAGGGGGAAGAGATCACATCATAAATCCCATGTTTTATTTGTGCTACAATAATTTAATTTCTCTGACATTCTTTCCTTACGTTCAGCTGTATTTATATTTCAATTTCTGATGCTGTTTACATCAGTGCCACAGAATACTATGAGCGAGAATGCGACAGTTATATTGAGGAAGCTACACAGCCCTGCCCGTCCATTTAACTGTATTCTTTTACAAAATTTAATCCTGCCATCTTTTATTTAGGAGCGACGCGTTTAGCTGCTGTCACATTTGACATCTTTGCTTAAAAGTTTTGAAACGCAGCCAGCAAATAGATACATTGCTAATAAAAGGTTGGGCGTTTACTAAAGTTATGGTATTGGCTCCGTGTTGCTGCCTGCAACCCGAATAAACGTGTATGAGACCAAAGGTCCTACACCAGAGGTCTGCAATTGTTGGCTTGCCAACTGCTTTGGACTACAACTCCCATCATCCCTAGTCAAAAGAGTCAAAGGGCCAGGATCATGGGCATTGCAGTCCAACACATTTGGAGAGCTGTATGCGGCAGACCCCAGCCATACATGATAACTGTCATAGTGTGCCTTTGTCACCTTTCACTGAAATGACCTAACAACATTTTCATTTTTGTGTCCTATTCCAAGGACTCAGAAATGCTGGTATCACATGTGCACAATGAGGCGCACCAAGTCCATTAGTTGCACTGTACCTAGTTTTCACTATGTGAGGAATTTCACATTGCTAGCTGCTGGAAAGACACCATGGTTGGTGGTATCCCTTTTCTACTTTTAGGGTTTGTATTCCCACGGTAGTCCTAGTTGAGCCTAGCACAGACCTCCATGCGAAATCTATTGCAGATCCTTGCAGTCAAGCATTGTTCTTTTGCATTGTTCATTTTTGGAGTGATTGTGATGCATACTGATTTTGGCCACAGATAGCTAGAGTTCGAAGGCTGCAGTGGCTTATAGTTTGATGAAAGTTTGTTACAAATATTGTCGAAGTTTGAATTTACATCTGGAGAGTTTTTTCAGAAGGAGGCCCCCAAGTTAGAATATGGCGACCCACTATGACTGCGTCACAGCCAACATGTTTGAAGGAGTGCACATCTTTGTTAAGCAATTGGGACCTTTATCCATGCCCAAATTCTTCATAAAAGTACAGGATCTGTTTCAATTACTTGTTAGGCTCTGGAGACAAACCTCTTGACACAAAAGCAATAATCCTGAGAAGGTGGGCAGACAAGGATTCACTGAGGTAGACATCACCATGGCTCTAAAAACATATTCCTCTGGGAATCCAGTAATACAAACATAGTGTGAGTTGTGACCATGTATCTCTCTTATACTGTGATACTGTAATGACTTTCACAGTGGTTTCCAGTATATAACACAATTAATATGTTACAGAAAAGCACACCAACCTGTCTCAAACGCTGCAGCCATGAAGCAGAGAGAGCCCGCCTAGTTACTCACTCCCTCTCTGCAGAAAAGGCACAGAGGGGATGAGCTTCCAGGGAAACGCTTTTGGGGAAGAAAACCCTATTCGGAATGGACAGGAAGACCTTCTTGGCGGATGGGATGGAGTCTGCCTTTAGGTGGTCTTCAGGTCTTGTGTCTCCGCAGAAAACTAGAAAATAGTGAACCACTAACAGAAAGGCAAGGAGAGAGATCGATGCTATCCTTTTGAAGGATAAGTCAATGCCTGGTCTGCATAGGCTCTACAGCCAAATAACTGTGAATCTTGTCTTCACTTTCAGGGTGTTCAGAGGACTCTTAATCTGGAGTGATATATACAGAGCAGAGGTAAGGCGTAAGCAAGAGAGAAAGGAAAGCCTGCGGGAGATGGAGAGGAAATGGAGACAGCACATACCTGTTTGTATTCCTGTGGATGGCTGACCAGCGAGAGCCTTTGTGGTAAGAGAAGCGAGCCGGAAGCTTCGGGCAGTTTTAGAAGGTGGGCTTGTGCGCTCTACTGTGGCTGGGCTGAATCTGGAAGCAATAATAACCGTTAGGTAAGCTTACGAAAGGCACAAAAGGATTTCTTCGGGGAAGTAAGAAACTAACAGGGTAATTCATAGAATTTCGCAGAAAAGTGTCGCAAGCGGCTGGCGCAGAGTGTCCGCGTGCGATTGTCTGCGCCAGGCACATGCGCTAAAACCGATTTCCGCGCACAGCGTATTCATGGATACTAGGCTCCCAAACCAGCCGTGGCGCACAGAATCGCAGCGACCCTGCAGCAGCGCCAGTAACGCCCCGAAGAACGCCCTCGCGCAAGGAAAAGCCATCAAAATCGCTAAATCATCGCAAAGGGCTGCGCTAACCCTGGACCAGTTCACCGGGCTGGCAAACAGCAAACGCCAAGCGGGGAACGTGTATTTCAGGGGTGCGCGGTAAGTTCCACACGCGATAGTCCCAGTGCGAGCAGGGTACGTGTATTACAGGGGTGCGCGGGAAGTTCCACACGCGATAGTCCCAGGGCGAGCAGGGTACGTGTATTTCAGGGGTGCGCGGGAAGTTCCACACGCGATAGTCCCAGGGCGAGCAGGGTACGTGTATTTCAGGGGTGCGCGGGAAGTTCCACATGCGATTACAGCAGGGTACGTGTATTTCAGGGGTTCGCGTGAAGTTTCTCACGCGATCGGGCCTGGGGGAGCGTGCTACGTGTATTACAGGGGTTCGCGTGAACTTACTCACGCGATCGGGCCTGGGGGAGCGGGCTACGTGTATTTCAGGGGTTCGCGTGAATTTTTTCACGCGATCGGGCCTGGGGGAGCGGGCTATGTGTATTACAGGGGTTCGCGTGAACTTACTCACGCGATCGGGCCTGGGGGAGCGGGCTACGTGTATTTCAGGGGTTCGCGTGAATTTTTTCACGCGATCGGGCCTGGGGGAGCGGGCTATGTGTATTACAGGGGTTCGCGTGAACTTCCTCACGCGATAGTCCCAGTGCAAGCAGGGTACGTGTATTTCAGGGCTGCGTGGGAAGTTCCACACGCGATACCAGCAGGGAATGTGTATTTCAGGGGTTCTGGGGAGTACTACACGTGAATTGGCCGTGTGGCTCCTCCCAGGTGTACGCTCAACAACCTCCACGGCCCCTGCAGGCAGCCCACACCACGGGGGACTACCCTGCACCCCTGCTCATGTCCCGCAGGCAGCCCATTCACCATGGGCATGCCCCCAGCCAACCCACATGTCACCTTGCACTACTGATCAACAATGCATGTCTCCCACCACCCCCACCCCCCAGCAGTGCAGGGTCACCCTCCACCAGACCCCCACTCATGTCTCCCACCACCCCCACCCCCCAGCAGTGCAGGGGCAGCCTCCACCAGGCCCCCACTCATGTCCCCCTGCACCCCCACCCCCCAGCATCCAGGGTCACCCTCCACCAGGCCCCCACTCATGTCCCCCTGCACCCCCACCCCCCAGCATCCAGGGTCACCCTCCACCAGGCCCCCACTCATGTCTCCCACCACCCCCACCCCCCGGCAGTGCAGGGTCACCCTCCACCAGGCTCCCACTCATGTCCCCCTGCACCCCCACCCCCCGGCAGTGCAGGGTCACCCTCCACCAGGCCCCCACTCATGTCTCCCACCACCCCCACCCCCCAGCAGTGCAGGGGCAGCCTCCACCAGGCCCCCACTCATGTCCCCCTGCACCCCCACCCCCCAGCATCCAGGGTCACCCTCCACCAGGCCCCCACTCATGTCCCCCTGCACCCCCACCCCCCAGCATCCAGGGTCACCCTCCACCAGGCCCCCACTCATGTCCCCCTGCACCCCCACCCCCCGGCAGTGCAAGGGCAGCCTCCACCAGGCCCCCACTCATGTCCCCCTGCACCCCCACCCCCCAGCATCCAGGGTCACCCTCCACCAGGCCCCCACTCATGTCCCCCTGCACCCCCACCCCCCAGCATCCAGGGTCACCCTCCACCAGGCCCCCACTCATGTCTCCCACCACCCCCACCCCCCGGCAGTGCAGGGTCACCCTCCACCAGGCCCCCATTCATGTCCCCCTGCACCCCCACCCCCCAGCATCCAGGGTCACCCTCCACCAGGCCCCCACTCATGTCCCCCTGCACCCCCACCCCCCGGCAGTGCAGGGGCAGCCTCCACCAGGCCCCCACTCATGTCCCCCTGCACCCCCACCCCCCAGTATCCAGGGTCACCCTCCACCAGGCCCCCACTCATGTCCCCCTGCACCCCCACCCCCCAGCATCCAGGGTCACCCTCCACCAGGCCCCCACTCATGTCTCCCACCACCCCCACCCCCCGGCAGTGCAGGGTCACCCTCCACCAGGCCCCCACTCATGTCCCCCTGCACCCCCACCCCCCAGCATCCAGGGTCACCCTCCACCAGGCCCCCACTCATGTCCCCCTGCACCCTCACCCCCCGGCAGTGCAGGGGCAGCCTCCACCAGGCCCCCACTCATGTCCCCCTGCACCCCCACCCCCCAGCATCCAGGGTCACCCTCCAGCAGGCCCCCACTCATGTCTCCCACCACCCCCACCCCCCGGCAGTGCAGGGTCACCCTCCACCAGGCCCCCACTCATGTCCCCCTGCACCCCCACCCCCCGGCAGTGCAGGGTCACCCTCCACCAGGCCCCCACTCATGTCCCCCTGCACCCCCACCCCCCAGCATCCAGGGTCACCCTCCACCAGGCCCCCACTCATGTCTCCCACCACCCCCACCCCCCGGCAGTGCAGGGTCACCCTACACCAGGCCCCCACTCATGTCCCCCTGCACCCCCACCCCCCAGCATCCAGGGTCACCCTCCACCAGGCCCCCACTCATGTCCCCCTGCACCCCCACCCCCCAGCATCCAGGGTCACCCTCCACCAGGCCCCCACTCATGTCTCCCACCACCCCCACCCCCCGGCAGTGCAGGGTCACCCTCCACCAGGCCCCCACTCATGTCCCCCTGCACCCCCACCCCCCAGCATCCAGGGTCACCCTCCACCAGGCCCCCACTCATGTCCCCCTGCACCCCCACCCCCCGGCAGTGCAGGGGCAGCCTCCACCAGGCCCCCACTCATGTCCCCCTGCACCCCCACCCCCCAGCATCCAGGGTCACCCTCCACCAGGCCCCCACTCATGTCTCCCACCACCCCCACCCCCCGGCAGTGCAGGGTCACCCTCCACCAGGCCCCCACTCATGTCCCCCTGCACCCCCACCCCCCGGCAGTGCAGGGTCACCCTCCACCAGGCCCCCACTCATGTCTCCCACCACCCCCACCCCCCAGCAGTGCAGGGGCAGCCTCCACCAGGCCCCCACTCATGTCCCCCTGCACCCCCACCCCCCAGCATCCAGGGTCACCCTCCACCAGGCCCCCACTCATGTCCCCCTGCACCCCCACCCCCCAGCATCCAGGGTCACCCTCCACCAGGCCCCCACTCATGTCTCCCACCACCCCCACCCCCCGGCAGTGCAGGGTCACCCTCCACCAGGCCCCCACTCATGTCCCCCTGCACCCCCACCCCCCAGCATCCAGGGTCACCCTCCACCAGGCCCCCACTCATGTCTCCCACCACCCCCACCCCCCGGCAGTGCAGGGTCACCCTCCACCAGGCCCCCACTCATGTCCCCCTGCACCCCCACCCCCCGGCAGTGCAGGGTTACCCTCCATCAGGCCCCCACTCATGTCTCCCACCACCCCCACCCCCCGGCAGTGCAGGGTCACCCTCCACCAGGCCCCCACTCATGTCCCCCTGCACCCCCACCCCCCGGCATTGCAGGGTCACCCTCCACCAGGCCCCCACTCATGTCTCCCACCACCCCCACCCCCCAGCAGTGCAGGGTCACCCTCCACCAGGCCCCCACTCATGTCCCCCTGCACCCCCACCCCCCGGCAGTGCAGGGTCACCCTCCACCAGGCCCCCACTCATGTCTCCCACCACCCCCACCCCCCAGCAGTGCAGGGTCACCCTCCACCAGGCCCCCACTCATGTCCCCCTGCACCCCCACCCCCCAGCATCCAGGGTCACCCTCCACCAGGCCCCCACTCATGTCCCCCTGCACCCCCACCCCCCAGCATCCAGGGTCACCCTCCACCAGGCCCCCACTCATGTCCCCCTGCACCCCCACCCCCCAGCATCCAGGGTCACCCTCCACCAGGCCCCCACTCATGTCTCCCACCACCCCCACCCCCCAGCAGTGCAGGGTCACCCTCCACCAGGCCACCACTCATGTCCCCCTGCACCCCCACCCCCCAGCATCCAGGGTCACCCTCCACCAGGCCCCCACTCATGTCCCCCTGCACCCCCACCCCCCAGCATCCAGGGTCACCCTCCACCAGGCCCCCACTCATGTCTCCCGCCACCCCCACCGCCAGGCAGTGCAGGGTCACCCTCCACCAGGCCCCCACTCATGTCTCCCACCACCCCCACCCCCCAGCAGTGCAGGGTCACCCTCCACCAGGCCCCCACTCATGTCCCCCTGCACCCCCACCCCCCAGCATCCAGGGTCACCCTCCACCAGGCCCCCACTCACGTCCCCCTGCACCCCCACCCCCCAGCATCCAGGGTCACCCTCCACCAGGCCCCCACTCATGTCTCCCACCACCCCCACCCCCAAGCAGTGCAGGGTCACCCTCCACCAGGCCCCCACTCATGTCCCCCTGCACCCCCACACCCAGCATCCAGGGTCACCCTCCACCAGGCCCCCACTCATGTCCCCCTGCACCCCCACCCCCCAGCATCCAGGGTCACCCTCCACCAGGCCCCCACTCATGTCTCCCACCACCCCCACCCCCCGGCAGTGTAGGGTCACCCTCCACCAGGCGCCCACTCATGTCCCCCTGCACCCCCACCCCCCAGCATCCAGGGTCACCCTCCACCAGGCCCCCACTCATGTCCCCCTGCACCCCCACCCCCCGGTAGTGCAGGGGCAGCCTCCACCAGGCCCCCACTCATGTCTCCCACCACCCCCACCCCCGGCAGTGCAGGGTCACCCTCCACCAGGCCCCCACGCATGTCCCCCTGCACCCCCACCCCCCGGCAGTGCAGGGTCACCCTCCACCAGGCCCCCACTCATGTCTCCCACCACCCCCACCCCCCAGCAGTGCAGGGGCAGCCTCCACCAGGCCCCCACTCATGTCCCCCTGCACCCCCACCCCCCAGCATCCAGGGTCACCCTCCACCAGGCCCCCACTCATGTCCCCCTGCACCCCCACCCCCCAGCATCCAGGGTCACCCTCCACCAGGCCCCCACTCATGTCTCCCACCACCCCCACCCCCCGGCAGTGCAGGGTCACCCTCCACCAGGCCCCCACTCATGTCCCCCTGCACCCCCACCCCCCAGCATCCAGGGTCACCCTCCACCAGGCCCCCACTCATGTCCCCCTGCACCCCCACCCCCCGGCAGTGCAGGGGCAGCCTCCACCAGGCCCCCACTCATGTCCCCCTGCACCCCCACCCCTCAGCATCCAGGGTCACCCTCCACCAGGCCCCCACTCATGTCTCCCACCACCCCCACCCCCCGGCAGTGCAGGGTCACCCTCCACCAGGCCCCCACTCATGTCCCCCTGCACCCCCACCCCCCAGCATCCAGGGTCACCCTCCACCAGGCCCCCACTCATGTCTCCCACCACCCCCACCCCCCGGCAGTGCAGGGTCACCCTCCAGCAGGCCCCCACTCATGTCCCCCTGCACCCCCACCCCCCGGCAGTGCAGGGTCACCCTCCACCAGGCCCCCACTCATGTCTCCCACCACCCCCACCCCCCAGCAGTGCAGGGGCAGCCTCCACCAGGCCCCCACTCATGTCCCCCTGCACCCCCACCCCCCAGCATCCAGGGTCACCCTCCACCAGGCCCCCACTCATGTCCCCCTGCACCCCCACCCCCCAGCATCCAGGGTCACCCTCCACCAGGCCCCCACTCATGTCTCCCACCACCCCCACCCCCTGGCAGTGCAGGGTCACCCTCCACCAGGTCCCCACTCATGTCCCCCTGCACCCCCACCCCCCAGCATCCAGGGTCACCCTCCACCAGGCCCCCACTCATGTCCCCCTGCACCCCCACCCCCCGGCAGTGCAGGGGCAGCCTCCACCAGGCCCCCACTCATGTCCCCCTGCACCCCCACCCCCCAGCATCCAGGGTCACCCTCCACCAGGCCCCCACTCATGTCTCCCACCACCCCCACCCCCCGGCAGTGCAGGGTCACCCTCCACCAGGCCCCCACTCATGTCCCCCTGCACCCCCACCCCCCGGCAGTGCAGGGTCACCCTCCACCAGGCCCCCACTCATGTCTCCCACCACCCCCACCCCCCGGCAGTGCAGGGTCACCCTCCACCAGGCCCCCACTCATGTCCCCCTGCACCCCCACCCCCCGGCAGTGCAGGGTCACCCTCCACCAGGCCCCCACTCATGTCTCCCACCACCCCCACCCCCCTGCCACCATGTGCAACCCCCACCAGGTCCTCACAATCCCCAATCATGTGCGTAATGGTCAGCCTCCACAGCCAAAAAGCCCTACCAAGTAACCCATTCACCCACATGGAAATGGAAATCACATGTTACACCCCCAATGTCCATGAAGCTAATGAACCCATGTCCGTCACACACATTTTTTGCAATTGAATGGGAAAACACACAACATGACATGCATGAAACCAATGAGATGAAACCACACAGTGAACAATGGCAAAAAAAATGTATTGAAAAAAATTACGAATGCTAAAGAAAGAAAACTAACTACAATGTAAATGTTAAAAAATAAGCTGCATGTCCGCATAAAAAGACAAAACTTGAAATTTAAATCAAAAAAATGTTGTCCAAAGTGAAATGTAAAAACTCTCCATGCAACAAAGAACTATGTACAAAAATAACAAGGGTCCATCATCCCAACTGAACTAAGGAAACCTCCTAAAAAACCTACCTAAATATCAACTATATACAAAAAGTGGAGCAGTGTCCGTCGACTCCAAATCATAATAAGAACGAAAGGAAACTTAAAACTAAAGAACTATATACAAAGGCGGCGGGCAAGTCCAGCGGCTCACTCTGTGTTGTCCCGGGCCAGGGCATCATCGAACTCCTGTTCGATGTCCCGGAGGCGGTCCAGTTCCATGGCCCCGAGGGTCCGCAGGGACGACGCTGTGTCCTCCTCCAACCCCCTGCGGATTGCCTCGAGGCACTCGGCCCGCCTCAGGGCCCTCCGCATGGAGTTCTCCGCCCTGACCATTGTGAGCCGCGCCTCTTCCGCCCGCCGCCGCTCCGCACCTATGGCGTGGCCCAACCGCTGCCACACGGAAGACACTCTCTGTCCTGAGTCCCCCTGCCCTCCGGCCGATGCCTGCCCCTCCGATGTTGAAAGCCCCGAGCCTTCATGTCTCCCACCATCTTGCTGCTGCTGCTGCTCTGCCTCTGCCCGTGCACTGCCTCCTGCTGCCTGCACATCCTCCGCCGGCTGGGGTGCACTTGTTGATGTGGCCACCCCTGCTGGACCTCCGACTCCCGACTGTGGCAGGGATGCCTCCTCCACCAGCCTGGCCGCACTGTCAGAGGCAGCTCCACAGGGCACCCAGGTGACTGATGGGTGGGAAGATGGCACAGAGGACGACTGGCGCGTAGGGGGTCCAGTTGAGGAGGGGGTCGGAGCAAGCCCCATCAGGCAGCGGAATCCGGCCTGGGTGACCTGTCCCAGCAGGCTGACGTGGTCAACGAGCCATTCGAGATGACGTGCAGTCTCTCCATGAAAAGACTGCAGGTCACCTCGCATGGCCCGTGGACGCAACGCCACACCAGCCAGGACATGCTCAACCCGGACCTGGATGGCCACGTCCGCAGGCAGAGGAAGGCCAGTTGACGTCAGCTCATCCCCTGCCTGAAAACGGGTCTGGACGTAGGCATCCCTGCTGGTGCAAGATGATGCAGGGACAGGATTGGGGACAGGATTGCACACAGGCACCTCCGCGGCCGCCTGTGCTGCCTCCTGTCCCTGGTCCTGCACTGCACCACTAGCACCAGTGGGATCCCCACCTCCAGACCCTGTCTCTGGTGCTTGCGCGGCCCCCTCCTCCACCAAACCCCCCACCAACCTGGATGACTCTGTGCCATCTTCCGCTGTTGGGCCCTGTGGGGTCCCAGCTGCCCCTTCTGCTGCCGAGGAGTCCAACTGCAACCTCCGCCTCTTGGACCTCCCCCCGGCAGCTGCGGCCTGGGACGCGGCACCGGACTCCTCACTCCCCGACGAGATGACAACACGGGAGGGGAGCCGGGCCTTGCGTCTCCGGCTGGCGGTCGGATCCCCGCCGCTGTGCTCCACAGCACCTTCTCCGCCCTCTTCATCAGTTGACGCTGCAGACAGGGAGAAACAAAACACAGGCATCAGGGCACTGTACAATGGACACATACACGCATGACAGTTGCACATAAGGGGCATTGGCAAACCTCAGACATGTCATCACAATCCCCAACACACATGTCATTGCAACTGGCACACATGAGCCATACCACAGCCATATCGCAACTGCCAGCACCATCCCTACACATACAACAGCATCAGCAGCCAAAGGGGAGCCAGACATCACATGCAACACAGGAAGTGCACCACACATGTACACACACCACCACACTTGCATGCATGTCTACACCTCTGCCAAGTGTCGCACTGTTCAGACGGGCATCCATGTCACATCTGCCAATCAGGCTTCCACATACCGCTGTCACATGCATCCATGTAGCATCACTGTTGCACCCTTGTCAAATACACACACATGCACATGTACACAGTGCTCATACATGCAGTCGAAAACAACATACATGCCTGACATCACGGACATGTCTACTTACATACACATTCATCCAAACATGTGTGCACGCACAACTGCATTTGCCATGCAAGCCCACACACACAAGCACCATCCATGTCTCACACATTACAGCCCTCGCATGTGTCAGCCCCACGGCCCTGTACACCCCCACCCATACTCCACCCCATACAAACAGATGTGCAACGGGCACAATGGCCAATGATCACCACACGCCCTGCTCACAACCAGGATGCATGTACACTCACCGCTCGACTCCAGACGGCTCTGCTTCTCTAGGACCTGGACGTGGAGCGCTGGGGATATGCGTTCCAGGACCCCCATCTGTTCTTCCGACAAGTGGCCCCGGCGCCATTTGGCATCCGCTGCCTTCAAGAGGCGCCGGGCCTTGTTCAGGGTCCTGGACCTGAAGTCCTCCCAGCGCTTCCTGACATGTTGTAAGTCCCGGACTGCCACCCCCTCCGCGTTGATGGCAGTCACGATGTCAGTCCAGATCCGAGTCCGTCCTTCCTTGTCGGCGCGGGAACTTCCAAAGAGGGCATCATACTGCCCCAGGACTTGCTCCACCAGGACACCAACTTCGGTGGCACTGAAGCTGGTGCCCCTCTGCCTCTCTGGCCGGGGGTTGTCAGTGGTCACAGATGGTGTTTGCCCCGACATGACAACCCCAGAGGCAGGAGTGGGTGGGCAACTGGGTCCTGGGGCTGGGCTGTGGAGCGATGGAATTCCAGTCGGGAGTCTTCTGTTCCAGCAGGGGTGGTCACAGCAACAGCACCCCTGGCTGATGTGCAGGCAGCAAATGGCAGTGCACGTGGGCAGCAGGCAGTCAGGCAGCAGCAGATAGCAGGTGGGAGCGTGCTCGGGGCTCTGGGGGGCAGTAGTTCGGCCTTCTGGGCAGGAGCGTGGTCTTCCGTGTGCTTACGCGTGGCCAGCTTGGTACGGAGTGATTTGGCACGTGAAAATCCTGCACGTCAGCGTGAAAACCGAGGAAAGGCCCTTAGCGCGTAAGCGCGTCAGCACGCATACGCGATTCTATTGGACCAAAGGCCCTCAGCGCGTAAGCGCGTCTGTGACGTGACCCGCACGGGTGTTTCCCACACAGCACGTGATGACAGAGCACACGTGGAAAGACTGCACGTCAGAGTCTCATCGCGTGTGATTGGTGGAAATGGCCGTACACGCATAAGTCACAAAGCGTGTAATTGGTGCAAATGGCCCTAGCGCGTACACGCCGCGTAAGTGACGTTGAACGTGTGGGCCTGTATAAAAGGTACGCGTAGAACACCATTTCCTTGTACGTGCTTTTCGTGGAGAGCGAGTGGGTGAATTCTGTACTTCTTGTCGGTTCACACGCGATTTACTTCACGGCGTTTCAAGTTCGTATTCCCTGTTACCTCTGACAGATATTTCTCTTTTTTCTCTTTTACTGGTTTACCTGGGCCTGTTCCCTCAAACAGTGTTCCCTTCTACTGTTGTCCTGTCTCCTCAGACAGCGTACAAATCTTCTTTTGGCGGGGGTGTTGCCAACCAAACGCGCTCCTTTTTCACGCTCTTTTACCTGGCAGACGGTGAGTCACGCACGTATCTAACATCTGTGCTTGCCCCGTGTGTAGCCTACCCCTTCAGAGGTCATTCTAGGCTGCGTGTGACATGCATACGTTCATTCTTGTGTTACTGGGTGCCACAGCGTAGTGCAGGTTTTTCTTTCTGCACACGTGGTCTAGGAGGGGTTGCGTGCACGTCATCTCCCCATTTTGGGGCTCCTGTGCGTAGCGTGACCCGTCATCTTTCCCCAGGGGTTATAATCAGCCTTGCAAGAGCACTAGAGTACAATTACCATCTGGTACCCAACCCCTTTGACCCCCAATTGCCCAGGACAATATTTGACAGCCACTCCCATACGCACATCAACATCAGTGCCATGGTTGGGAGGCGAGGATTCCGTAAGGGTGGCAAAGGTGGAAGAGCCACAAGTGGTGGCCGTGGTGGATCCGGTAGGGGACGTGGTCGTTACTTGCAGGGTGAGCCTGTCCCCCCATGTGTGGAGGACCAGTCAAGGGCACCCATAATCCCCCCCCCCTCCCCCCCTCCCGTTGAGGCTGATGTGGCTGACACCAGACATGCTCAGCCCTTGTTGGACCAGCCCATTGTGGCACCAGACCTGGCTGACTCCATGGCTGATTTCCAGGTCAGCAGGCCTATGACACGTGCGCTGGTGCACGTTGATGTCACCATGCCACGTGCATCTGGGGCAGCAAGGTCATCTGCTGCACCAAGTAGGCAGGGCGGAGAGGCTGCAGGGGCAGCTGCGGCTCCATCCACCCCAGCCCTCACACACCCAGCCAGGACAGTGTCGGTCCTAGTCCATGCTGCTGATATTCCCCCTGACACCATCACACTAGAGCCAATGCCTGCACCAACTCCCATGCTGAGTGTGCAATCCCACACTCCTGATACAGAGTCCACCAGGGCTCCTGCCCCTAGTGTCCAGAGCGGCGCAGGACACTCAGGATCACCACCACCTTCCAAGCGGAAGAGGAAGAGTGCTCGTCCGGCACAGGCTGATGCCCCAGACACGGCTACACAGTCCGGCCCGTCCAGGAAGCCCAGCTTCACGGATGACGAACTGAATGCACTTGTCGAGTATGTGTCCGGACATGATAACGAGATGGTCATTGTTGCAGGATCCAAGACCACACCTGCACAACGCCAGGCACACTGGCAGACCGTTGCGGACATCGTAAGTGCCCTTGGAATCGTGAGGCGCACAGCCAATGATTGCTATAAGCGCTGGAATGACCTAAAGCGCAGGGCAAAGAGTAAGCTGGCCTCAAGTCATGCCGCAACTCTAGTGACTGGAGGTGGGTCTCCAGTTGTAGACATGGAACTCACTCCACATGAGTCAGTCGCTGGGACCTACGTCACGGAGGAACAGATCCAAGGCGTGGGAGATCTCCCTGATTACGAGGCATTGTCCGGTGAGTGCACATGCATGTGTGTGTCATCCATGTGCATGGTGTGTGTGAGGGCTTCTGCTTGTGTGCCAGGTGAGAGTGTGTGCGCCTGAGTCGTATGGGTCATCCATGTGCTTCATGCAATACATCCAGCGCAGCTGCATTTGGCCATAGCTGTATCCCTTCTGCCAACAGTAGACATCTAGTCCAACTGCACGCCAGTTGCCCTTGAAGTGTCACCTTGCCACAACATTGTTGCAAAATTTAGCACTGTTCATTTAGTCAGATATTTACCATTCCACCACTTTTACTAGGCATGTCGCAGTCCTCTAGTCACATGTCTGACATGGCTATGGTAAAGTTGAGTGACTTAGTTACCTGGATATCATTTGTTCAAACATGTCCCTGTGCAATTGCACCATTTCGGACTGGCAGCTCCAGGTGAAGAATCTGACCTGTTAGAATTAGAAAAGCTATTACATGCGGGAACTGGACAGTATGCATAGGTGCTGCCCTCCTCTCCATCTTCACTCAATAGCAATGGTACATGCCATCTGTCTGATGGCATGTGTGTTTCACCTGCCAATCACAGGCCAATGTGTGATGCCACTGCCAGGCAGCATGCAGAAAATGTGTTCATCTCCAATCTTGGTGTCATCAGTGTGTGCCATTTGCCTGCCCTTCATACGCAGTGAGGCTGCATGCATGGGAGGGTTTAAGTCATGTGGGACATGTGTCAAACAAGTACTGTTTCTCTTGCTTCTCAGCCCTCATTGTGTGCCATGGTGCTAATGCCTGTTTCCATTTCTTTGTTTTTATGTCTTTGCAGGGGAAGACGCACCTGATACTGCTGGGGTTGTGGAGATGGTGCTGACCCAGGAGGGGCCCGAGGGCCGACCAACCACCAGTGAGGGACGTGGTGTCGTGGTGGGTGAGAACCCACAAGTGCTGCAGGTCGTGCTCTCAAGGGGTGTCTCTGGCTGCACCTCCCCCGAGCTGTACTCAGGTGTTGATTCGGATGAGACCTACGTGCCGTCGCAGGTGAGTGTTCCAGGGAGGGATTCTGTTCTGTCTCACCCACCTGCACCAGGGTCAGAA
Source organism: Ambystoma mexicanum (assembly GCF_040938575.1). Lineage (NCBI taxonomy): Eukaryota > Metazoa > Chordata > Amphibia > Caudata > Ambystomatidae > Ambystoma > Ambystoma mexicanum. The sequence goes on along the minus strand of NC_090932.1, from coordinate 617,287,949 downwards.
CCCTCAATGGGGATGTCAGTGTTGGCAGCTACGCCTTTGGTGGTTACGGATGCAGGGTCACACTCCGCGACATCTGATCCTGTTCCTGGGCCAGCAGATCAGAGGGGGAATGCAGTCCTGCAGCCTCAGGCAGTGCCGGCACAGCAAGGCGCAGTTCGCCTTGCCCCAGACAGGTGTGGTGCCCGCCGACGTGGTGGCCGTACGCCACCTGGCAATACCGCATGGGAGCAATCCATTTACGGTATGGCAACCCAACAGGCAGCATCATCCGAGATGATGGCTCAGGCCATGGATAGGGTGGCCACTTCCATTGTCCCCCCTGAAAGGCTGATGGAGCGACTAGAGCAGGCAACCGACTCCATCTGCCAGTCACACAGGGAGGACATGTTGGGGTCCAACAGGGACAGGCGGGCGGCACTGGCGACTCTGCAGGAGGCCATCTCCATTGAGTCCCAGGGCCACAGGGAAGCCCTGAGGCAGGAGCTCCTTCACCTCAGGACGACTCTTGTTGAGCTTGAGGCTTCTACACACCAAAGGACAGAACAGCAGCTGGAGCGTCTCACCCGTACGCTCTCAGCTAAGATGCAGGCAACGAGGGCGGAGGTTCGGGTATCCCGTGAGTTGTTGCATGGGGACCTCCGCACACTCATCCTCCAGAACCAGACCTACCACACCCGCATGCTTGCAGCCATGGAGGAGCAGACTAGGGCCTTGCGTGGGCTGCCTCCCATAGTGCAACCACCTCCGGATGCAGCTGCACAGGGTGATAATAGCGACAGCAGTGATACTCCCACAATAGGGTAGCCGTGTGGGCCATGAGCCCATGGAGGTGTTTTTTTTTCCCAGGATCCACGCAGGTGGGTTCTGGTGTGCATCCTGTCCTCGGACCTCCTGGGTGGCCTCCCCAACCCCCCCGGGCCCTTCAATGGCCATTTTTTATTTTTATTTTTATTTTTTTTTATTTTAATTTTTATTTCTTTTATTCCCAATTTCTTTGGGACAAATTGTTGGCTTCCGTGGTTCCTGTGGGCATACGCTGCATTGTGGCTGGGCACATGCAGGCTTGTAATGTATTTGGTTCAGATGCTTGGGTTTGAGTCACACACACCCCTCCTGCTTCCCGTTTCCATGGGCTTGCAAAGGGTGTGCCCAAGTGACAGTGAATTACACAGTGACGTTGGACTCCCATGAGCTGTGTGGGCAGTCTGTAGTCAATACTGTGTATACATTCCTAGTGCATACTGCTGTTGTGTTGTACACTGCATGTTGCATTGATGTGTAACTCATCTTCTGTGTCTACCTCCAAATTTGCAGGTCCCTTCCTCATGTCTACACAAGGACCTCTAGTCTGGAGATGTGGTCCATGTTGGCAGCAGTGCACCTACAACTCTACAGGCGCCAACACTGCACAGTTGGTAGTGGTGGGAGTGCAGGCATTACCAGGTGGTGAGACTCATCATATTATACATTAGTGATGTCATGTTAATGGTAGTACGTGCTCAAGTTTGTTGTTGGTCCGGCATTACTGTGAGCATTTCAGGTGTTGCAAGTTTCTAATAGGGACACCGTACATTGTGACACTAGTGTCATGTTGTGGGGATTAATTTGTGTACGTGCAAATAGCATGAAATGGCACGGTGTGTCGTGTGGCGGTGCTGGGCTTGGGTTGGCTGACATGGCACTGTCCTCTTGTTGCATTTTGCAAGTGGGTATTCATTTCAGCTGCTTGAATTTGTAACTTCACAAAACTGCATTGGTGGTGTCAGTGTGGGTAGGGATGCACACATTGTGACACTTCCAGGTGAACAATCTCAGGCTGATATGGTTTTCACGGTTCTTTCTCCAGACATTCAGGATCAGTGTCAGGTTGAGTCATCATTGATTGTCAGATGGAATGTGCCAGGGCAGTGTGCACTCCACAGGGGTGTGATTTCTATGTGAAGTAATTAGCCACTAGCTGTGTACGGGCTGCCTCCCCCCGTGCCCTTTCCCCTCCCATGCGCAGCGGCTGTGCATGTGGTTGGGGATGGGGGGGCACCACCATGTCCACGGCCAGGCCCCGGCGTGTTGCAACGTTGTGCAGGACACATGCTGCCACTATGATCCTGCACTCTACTGGGGGAGCGTACAACAGCTGACCGCCAGAACGGTCAAGGGAGCGAAAGCGTGACTTCAGCACTCCAAATGTGCGCTCCACTATGCCCCGGGTTGTAATGTGGGCTGCGTTATATCTTACCTGGGCTGGCGTGGTGGGGTTCCGAATTGGCGTCATCATGTGGGGGCTGAGAGGGTAGGCACTGTCCCCTGTGGAGGTGGTGATTGGTATCATTGGTGGGGTTGTGACCTTGCTCAGTATCTGACATGCATGCATGTGCAGTGACGTTCATACTCACCAAGCAGCCATGTATCGCCATGCCGGCCAGCTTCTAGGTCCCGGCTTAGGGTGGACATTCGGTAAATGAAGCTGTCGTGGGTTGACCCAGGATAGTTGGCATATAGTGAGGTGATGATTCCCTTGCCATTACATACTACCTGCACGTTGATGGAATGCCAGTGCTTGCGGTTCCTATAGATGTGCTCAGATGCCCTGGGGGGACGTAGAGCCACATGGGTGCAGTCAATGGCACCTAGCACTTTGGGGAATCGTGCCACAGCGTAGAAATCCAGGGCGGCAGCATGCCTTTCTGCAGGTGTTCTGGGCAGGTATATGTGCCTGCGGACTGATGGGCGTGCAGTGATGATGTTCAAGACCTGGTGTAGGCACCGTGACTGGGTGGCCTGTGATACACCACCCACAATGGCACTTGTCCGCTGAAATGATCCAGTGGCTAAGAAGTGCAGTACATTGAGGACCTTCTCCAGGGGGCTGAGTGCTTGGGAGCACAGGGTGGGTGATGTGAGGTCGTCCTCCCACTCACTCACCAGGTCCAGTATGATGTGTGGTGGAAACCTGTACCTCCCATGCACCTGGTCATCAGGCATCCCGAAAAGGCTGGTTCTGGGTGTGAATATTCTGGCCCTGACTATCCTCCTCCTCCTCCTTTGGTAGGCCACGCCCACTGCTGCTAGGAACGGTATGTTCATCCTGGGTCTGAGCTAGTTATTTTAGCGCGCAATTAATGCGTTGCGTGTGTTGTAGGCGAGCGTGTGACCCGCGCACCCCTCCAATCCAGTGCCCAGTACAATAGCGTGTGGAAATTGGCGCGCACACCGGGATACAGGTGCGCTGACGTACTTGCGTGTGTAAGTGTCCGCGCACACCTCATATACACGTACATAGGCCAATCGCGTGTACACGCACTTTTGTCCAATTACACGCGATGAGACTCTGACGTGCTGTCCAATTACACGCGATGAGACTCTGACGTGCAGTCTTTCCACGTGTGCTCTGTCATCACGTGGTGTGTGGGAAACACCCGTGCAGGTCACGTCACAGACGCGCTTAAGCGCTGAGGGCCTTTGGTCCAATGGATTCGCGTATGCGTGCTGACGCGCTTACGCGCTAAGGGCCTTTCCTCGGTTTTCACGCTGACGTGCAGGATTTTCACGTGCCAATTCACTCCGTACCAAGCTGGCCATGCGTAAGCACACGGAAGACCACGCTCCTGCCCAGAAGGCCGAACTACTGCCCCCCAGAGCCCCGAGCACGCTCCCACCTGCCATCTGCTGCTGCCTGACTGCCTGCTGCTCACGTGCACTGCCATTTGCTGCCTGCACATCAGCCAGGGGTGCTGTTGCTGTGACCACCCCTGCTGGAACCGAAGACTCCCGACTGGAATACCATCGCTCCACAGCCCAGCCCCAGGACCCAGTTGCCCACAGACTCCTGCCTCTGGGGTTGTCATGTCGGGGCATACAACATCTGTGACCACTGACAACCCCCGGCCAGAGAGGCAGAGGGGCACCAGCTTCAGTGCCACCGAAGTTGGTGTCCTGGTGGAGCAAGTCCTGGGGCAGTATGATGCCCTCTTTGGAAGTTCCCGCGCTGACAAGGAAGGACGGACTCGGATCTGGACTGACATCGTGACTGCCATCAACGCGGAGGGGGTGGCAGTCCGGGACTTACAACATGTCAGGAAGCGCTGGGAGGACTTCAGGTCCAGGACCCTGAACAAGGCCCGGCGCCTCTTGAAGGCAGCGGATGCCAAGGGGGGCCGGGGCCACTTGTCGGAAGAACAGATGGGGGTCCTGGAACGCATATCCCCAGCGCTCCACGTCCAGGTCCTAGAGAAGCAGAGCCGTCTGGAGTCGAGCGGTGAGTGTACATGCATCCTGGTTGTGAGCAGGGCGTGTGGTGATCATTGGCCATTGTGCCGGTTGCACATCTGTTTGTATGGGGTGGAGTATGGGTGGGGGTGTACAGGGCCGTGGGGCTGACACATGCGAGGGCTGTAATGTGTGAGACATGGATGGTGCTTGTGTGTGTGGGCTTGCATGGCTAATGCAGTTGTGCGTGCACACATGTTTGGATGAATGTGTATGTAAGTAGACATGTCCGTCATGTCAGGCATGTATGTTGTTTTCGGCTGCATGTATGAGCACTGTGTACATGTGCATGTGTGTGTATTTGTCAAGGGTGCAACAGTGATGCTACATGGATGCATGTGACAGCGGTATGTGGAAGCCTGATTGGCAGATGTGACATGGATGCCCGTCTGAACAGTGCGACACTTGGCAGAGGTGTAGACATGCATGCAAGTGTGGTGGTGTGTGTACATGTGTGGTGCACTTCCTGTGTTGCATGTGATGTCTGGCTCCCCTTTGGCTGCTGATGCTGTTGTATGTGTAGGGATGGGGGTGGCAGTTGCAAAATGGCTGTGGTTTGGCTCATGTGTGCCAGTTGCAATGACATGTGCGTTGGGGATTGTGATGACATGTCTGAGGTTTGCCAATGCCACTCATGTGCAACTGTCATGCGTGTATGTGTCCATTGTACAGTGCCCTGATGCCTGTGTTTTGTTTCTCCCTGTCTGCAGCGTCAACTGATGAAGAGGGCGGAGAAGGTGCTGTGGAGCACAGCGGCGGGGATCCGACCGCCAGCCGGAGACGCAAGGCCCGGCTCCCCTCCCGTGTTGTCATCTCGTCAGGGAGTGAGGAGTCCGGTGCCGCGTCCCAGGCCGCAGCTGCCGGGGGGAGGTCCAAGAGGCGGAGGTTGCAGTTGGACTCCTCGGCAGCAGAAGGGGCAGCTGGGACCCCACAGGGCCCAACAGGGGAAGATGGCACAGAGTCATCCAGGTTGGTGGGGGGGTTGGTGGAGGAGGAGACCGCGCAAGCACCAGAGACGGGGTCTGGAGGTGGGGATCCCACTGGTGCTAGTGGTGCAGTGCAGGACCTGGGACAGGAGGCAGCACAGGCGGCTGCGGAGGTGCCTGTGTGCAATCCTGTCCCCAATCCTGTCCCTGCATCATCTTGCACCAGCAGGGATGCCTACGTCCAGACCCGTTTTCAGGCAGGGGATGAGCTAACGTCAACTGGCCTTCCTCTGCCTGCGGACGTGGCCATCCAGGTCCGGGTTGAGCCTGTCCTGGCTGGTGTGGCATTGCGTCAACGGGCCATGCGAGGTGACCTGCAGTCTTTTCATGGAGAGACTGCACGTCATCTCGAATGGCTCGTTGACCACGTCAGCCTGCTGGGACAGGTCACCCAGGCCGGCTTGCTCCGACCCCCTCCTCAACTGGACCCCCTACGTGCCAGTCGTCCTCTGTGCCATCTTCCCACCCATCAGTCACCTGGGTGCCCTGTGGAGCTGCCTCTGACGGTGCAGACAGGCTGGTGGAGGAGGCATCCCTGCCACAGTCGGGAGTCAGAGGTCCAGCAGGGGTGGCCACATCAACAAGTGCACCCCAGCCGGCGGAGGATGTGCAGGCAGCAGGAGGCAGTGCACGGGCAGAGGCAGAGCAGCAGCAGCAGCAACATGTTGGGAGCCATGAAGGCTCGGGGCTTTAAACATCGGAGGGGCGGCCATCGGCCGGAGGGCAGGGGGACCCAGGACAGAGAGTGTCTTCCGTGTGGCAGCGGTTGGGCCACGCCATAGGTGCGGAGCGGCGGCAGGCGGAAGAGGCGCGGCTCACAATGGTCAGGGCGGAGAACTCCATGCGGAGGGCCCTGAGGCGGGCCGAGTGCCTCGAGGCAATCCGCAGGCGGTTGGAGGAGGACACAGCGTCGTCCCTGCGGACCCTCGGGGCCATGGAACTGGACCGCCTCCGGGACATCGAACAGGAGTTCGATGATGCCCTGGCCCGGGACACCACGGAGTGAGCCGCTGGACTAGCCCGCCGCCTTTGTATTTAGTTATTTAGTTTTAGGTTTCCTTTCTTTCGAATTATGATTTGGAGTCGACGGACACTGCTCCACTTTTTGTATATAGTTGATTTTTAGGTAGGTTTTTTTAGTAGGTTTCCTTTGTTCAGTTGGGCTCATGGACACTTGGTAGTTTTTTATACGGACATGCATGTTTTTTGTTCTCATTCACATTGTAGTTATTTTTCTTTCTTTTGCATTCTTAATTTTTTTAATACAATTTAGTTAGCATACTTCACTGTGTGGTGTCATCTCATTGGTTTCATGCATGTCATGTTGTGTGTTTTCCCATTATATTGCAACCATTGTGTGTGACGGAAATGGGTTCATTAGCTTCATGAACATTGGGGGTGTGACATGTGATTTTCATTTCCATGTGGGTGAATGGGTTACTTGGTAGGGCTTTTTGGATGTGGAGGCTGTCCATTACGCACATGATTGGGGATTGTGAGCACCTGGTGGAGGGTGACCCTGCACTGCCGGGGGGTGGGGGTGGTGGTGGGAGACATGAGTGGGGGCCTGGTGGAGGTTGACCCTGCACTGCCGGGGGGTGGGGGTTGTGGGAGACATGAGTGGGGGCCTGGTGGAGGGTGACCCTGGATGCTGGGGGGTGGGGGTGGTGGGAGACATGAGTGGGGGCCTGCTGGAGGCTGCCCCTGCACTGCTGGGGGGTGGGGGTGGTGGGAGACATGAGTGGGGGCCTGCTGGAGGCTGCCCCTGCACTGCTGGGGGGTGGGGGGGGGTGGGAGACATGAGTGGGGGCCTGCTGGAGGCTGCCCCTGGTGGCTGGGGGGTGGGGGTGGTGGGAGACATGAGTGGGGGCCTGGTGGGGGCTGGCCATGGTGGCAGGGGGGTGGGGGTGGTGGGAGACATGAGTGGGGGCCTGGTGGAGGGTGACCCTGGATGCTGGGGGGTGGGGGTGGTGGGAGACATGAGTGGGGGCCTGCTGGAGGGTGACCCTGGTGGCTGGGGGGTGGGGGTGGTGGGAGACATGAGTGGGGGCCTGGTGGAGGCTGCCCCTGCACTGCCGGGGGGTGGGGGTGGTGGGAGACATGAGTGGGGGCCTGCTGGAGGCTGCCCCTGCACTGCTGGGGGTTGGGGATGGTGTGAGACATGAGTGGGGGCCTGCTGGAGGCTGCCCCTGCACTGCTGGGGGGTGGGGGTGGTGGGAGACATGAGTGGGGGCCTGGTGGAGGGTGACCCTGGATGCTGGGGGGTGGGGGTGGTGGGAGACATGAGTGGGGGCCTGCTGGAGGCTGCCCCTGCAATGCTGGGGGGTGGGGGTGGTGGGAGACATGAGTGGGGGCCTGGTGGAGGGTGACCCTGCACTGCCGGGGGGAGGGGGTTGTGGGAGACATGAGTGGGGGCCTGGTAGAGGGTGACCCTGCACTGCCGGGGGGTGGGGGTGGTGGGAGACATGAGTGGGGGCCTGGTGGAGGCTGCCCCTGCACTGCTGGGGGGTGGGGGTGGTGGGAGACATGAGTGGGGGCCTGGTGGAGGGTGACCCTGGATGCTGGGGGGTGGGGGTGGTGGGAGACATGAGTGGGGGCCTGCTGGAGGCTGCCCCTGCACTGCTGAGGGGTGGGGGTGGTGGGAGACATGAGTGGGGCCTGGTGGAGGGTGACCCTGCACTGCCGGGGGGTGGGGGTTGTGGGAGACATGAGTGGGGGCCTGGTGGAGGGTGACCCTGCACTGCCGGGGGGTGGGGGTGGTGGGAGACATGAGTGGGGGCCTGGTGGAGGCTGCCCCTGCACTGCTGGGGGGTGGGGGTGGTGGGAGACATGAGTGGGGGCCTGGTGGAGGGTGACCCTGGATGCTGGGGGGTGGGGGTGGTGGGAGACATGAGTGGGGGCCTGCTGGAGGGTGACCCTGGTGGCTGGGGGGTGGGGGTGGTGGGAGACATGAGTGGGGGCCTGGTGGAGGCTGCCCCTGCACTGCCGGGGGGTGGGGGTGGTGGGAGACATGAGTGGGGGCCTGCTGGAGGCTGCCCCTGCACTGCTGGGAGGTGGGGGTGGTGGGAGACATGAGTGGGGGCCTGCTGGAGGCTGCCCCTGCACTGCTGGGGGGAGGGGGTGGTGGGAGACATGAGTGGGGGCCTGGTGGAGGGTGACCCTGGATGCTGGGGGGTGGGGGTGGTGGGAGACATGAGTGGGGGCCTGCTGGAGGGTGACCCTGGTGGCTGGGGGGTGGGGGTGGTGGGAGACATGAGTGGGGGCCTGGTGGAGGCTGCCCCTGCACTGCCGGGGGGTGGGGGTGGTGGGAGACATGAGTGGGGGCCTGCTGGAGGCTGCCCCTGCACTGCTGGGGGGTGGGGGTGGCGGGAGACATGAGTGGGGGCCTGCTGGAGGCTGCCCCTGCACTGCTGGGGGGTGGGGGTGGTGGGAGACATGAGTGGGGGCCTGGTGGAGGGTGACCCTGGATGCTGGGGGGTGGGGGTGGTGGGAGACATGAGTGGGGGCCTGCTGGAGGCTGCCCCTGCACTGCTGGGGGGTGGGGGTGGTGGGAGACATGAGTGGGGGCCTGGTGGAGGGTGACCCTGCACTGCCGGGGGGTGGGGGTTGTGGGAGACATGAGTGGGGGCCTGGTGGAGGGTGACCCTGCACTGCCGGGGGGTGGGGGTGGTGGGAGACATGAGTGGGGGCCTGGTGGAGGCTGCCCCTGCACTGCTGGGGGGTGGGGGTGGTGGGAGACATGAGTGGGGGCCTGCTGGAGGCTGCCCCTGCACTGCTGGGGGGTGGGGGTGGTGGGAGACATGGATGGGGGCCTGGTGGAGGGTGACCCTGGATGCTGGGGGGTGGGGGTGGTGGGAGACATGAGTGGGGGCCTGCTGGAGGCTGCCCCTGCACTGCTGGGGGGTGGGGGTGGTGGGAGACATGAGTGGGGGCCTGGTGGAGGGTGACCCTGCACTGCCGGGGGGGGGGTTGTGGGAGACATGAGTGGGGGCCTGATGGAGGGTGACCCTGCACTGCCGGGGGGTGGGGGTGGTGGGAGACATGAGTGGGGGCCTGGTGCAGGCTGCCCCTGCACTGCTGGGGGGTGGGGGTGGTGGGAGACATGAGTGGGGGCCTGGTGGAGGGTGACCCTGGATGCTGGGGGGTGGGGGTGGTGGGAGACATGAGTGGGGGCCTGCTGGAGGCTGCCCCTGCACTGCTGGGGGGGTGGGGGTGGTGGGAGACATGAGTGGGGGCCTGGTGGCGGGTGACTCTGCACTGCCGGGGGGTGGGGGTGGTGGGAGACATGAGTGGGGGCCTGGTGGAGGGTGACCCTGCACTGCCGGGGGGTGGGGGTGGTGGGAGACATGAGTGGGGGCCTGGTGGAGGCTGCCCCTGCACTGCTGGGGGGTGGGGGTGGTGGGAGACATGAGTGGGGGCCTGGTGGAGGGTGACCCTGGATGCTGGGGGGTGGGGGTGGTGGGAGACATGAGTGGGGGCCTGCTGGAGGCTGCCCCTGCACTGCTGGGGGGTGGGGGTGGTGGGAGACATGAGTGGGGGCCTGGTGGAGGGTGACCCTGCACTGCCGGGGGGTGGGGGTTGTGGGAGACATGAGTGGGGGCCTGGTGGAGGCTGCCCCTGCACTGCTGGGGGGTGGGGGTGGTGGGAGACATGAGTGGGGGCCTGGTGGAGGGTGACCCTGGATGCTGGGGGGTGGGGGTGGTGGGAGACATGAGTGGGGGCCTGCTGGAGGCTGCCCCTGCACTGCTGGGGGGTGGGGGTGGTGGGAGACATGGGTGGGGGCCTGGTGGAGGGTGACCCTGCACTGCCGGGGGGTGGGGGTTGTGGGAGACATGAGTGGGGGCCTGGTGGAGAGTGACCCTGCACTGCCGGGGGGTGGGGGTGGTGGGAGACATGAGTGGGGGCCTGGTGGGGGCTGCCCCTGCACTGCTGGGGGGTGGGGGTGGTGGTAGACATGAGTGGGGGCCTGGTGGAGGGTGACCCTGGATGCTGGGGGGTGGGGGTGGTGGGAGACATGAGTGGGGGCCTGCTGGAGGGTGACCCTGGTGGCTGGGGGGTGGGGGTGGTGGGAGACATGAGTGGGGGCCTGGTGGAGGCTGCCCCTGCACTGCCGGGGCTTGGGGGTGGTGGGAGACATGAGTGGGGGCCTGCTGGAGGCTGCCCCTGCACTGCTGGGGGGTGGGGGTGGTGGGAGACATGAGTGGGGGCCTGCTGGAGGCTGCCCCTGGACTGCTGGGGGGTGGGGGTGGTGGGAGACATGAGTGGGGGCCTGGTGGAGGGTGACCCTGGATGCTGGGGGGTGGGGGTGGTGGGAGACATGAGTGGGGGCCTGCTGGAGGGTGACTCTGGTGGCTGGGGGGTGGGGGTGGTGGGAGACATGAGTGGGGGCCTGGTGGAGGCTGCCCCTGCACTGCCGGGGGGTGGGGGTGGTGGGAGACATGAGTGGGGGCCTGCTGGAGGCTGCCCCTGCAAAGCTGGGGGGTGGGGGTGGTGGGAGACATGAGTGGGGGCCTGCTGGAGGCTGCCCCTGCACTGCTGGGGGGTGGGGGTGGTGGGAGACATGAGTGGGGGCCTGGTGGAGGGTGACCCTGGATGCTGGGGGGTGGGGGTGGTGGGAGACATGAGTGGGGGCCTGCTGGAGGCTGCCCCTGCACTGCTGGGGGGTGGGGGTGGTGGGAGACATGAGTGGGGGCCTGGTGGAGGGTGACCCTGCACTGCCGGGGGGTGGGGGTTGTGGGAGACATGAGTGGGGGCCTGGTGGAGGCTTCCCCTGCACTGCTGGGGGGTGGGGGTGGTGGGAGACATGAGTGGGGGCCTGGTGGAGGGTGACCCTGGATGCTGGGGGGTGGGGGTGGTGGGAGACATGAGTGGGGGCCTGCTGGAGGCTGCCCCTGCACTGCTGGGGGGTGGGGTGGTGGGAGACATGAGTGGGGGCCTGGTGGAGGGTGACCCTGCACTGCCGGGGGGTGGGGGTTGTGGGAGACATGAGTGGGGGCCTGGTGGAGGGTGACCCTGCACTGCCGGGGGGTGGGGGTGGTGGGAGACATGAGTGGGGGCCTGGTGGGGGCTGCCCCTGCACTGCTGGGGGGTGGGGGTGGTGGGAGACATGAGTGGGGGCCTGGTGGAGGGTGACCCTGGATGCTGGGGGGTGGGGGTGGTGGGAGACATGAGTGGGGGCCTGCTGGAGGGTGACCCTGGTGGCTGGGGGGTGGGGGTGGTGGGAGACATGAGTGGGGGCCTGGTGGAGGCTGCCCCTGCACTGCCGGGGCGTGGGGGTGGTGGGAGACATGAGTGGGGGCCTGCTGGAGGCTGCCCCTGCACTGCTGGGGGGTGGGGGTGGTGGGAGACATGAGTGGGGGCCTGCTGGAGGCTGCCCCTGGACTGCTGGGGGGTGGGGGTGGTGGGAGACATGAGTGGGGGCCTGGTGGAGGGTGACCCTGGATGCTGGGGGGTGGGGGTGGTGGGAGACATGAGTGGGGGCCTGCTGGAGGGTGACTCTGGTGGCTGGGGGGTGGGGGTGGTGGGAGACATGAGTGGGGGCCTGGTGGAGGCTGCCCCTGCACTGCCGGGGGGTGGGGGTGGTGGGAGACATGAGTGGGGGCCTGCTGGAGGCTGCCCCTGCACTGCTGGGGGGTGGGGGTGGTGGGAGACATGAGTGGGGGCCTGCTGGAGGCTGCCCCTGCACTGCTGGGGGGTGGGGGTGGTGGGAGACATGAGTGGGGGCCTGGTGGAGGGTGACCCTGGATGCTGGGGGGTGGGGGTGGTGGGAGACATGAGTGGGGGCCTGCTGGAGGCTGCCCCTGCACTGCTGGGGGGTGGGGGGGTGGGAGACATGAGTGGGGGCCTGGTGGAGGGTGACCCTGCACTGCCGGGGGGTGGGGGTTGTGGGAGACATGAGTGGGGGCCTGGTGGAGGGTGACCCTGGATGCCGGGGGGTGGGGGTGGTGGGAGACATGAGTGGGGGCCTGGTGGAGGCTGCCCCTGCACTGCTGGGGGGTGGGGGTGGTGGGAGACATGAGTGGGGGCCTGGTGGAGGGTGACCCTGGATGCTGGGGGGTGGGGGTGGTGGGAGACATGAGTGGGGGCCTGCTGGAGGGTGACCCTGGTGGCTGGGGGTGGGGGTGGTGGGAGACATGAGTGGGGGCCTGGTGGAGGCTGCCCCTGCACTGCCGGGGGGTAGGGGTGGTGGGAGACATGAGTGGGGGCCTGCTGGAGGCTGCCCCTGCACTGCTGGGGGGTGGGGGTGGTGGGAGACATGAGTGGGGGCCTGCTGGAGGCTGCCCCTGCACTGCTGGGGGTGGGGGTGGTGAGAGACATGAGTGGGGGCCTGGTGGAGGGTGACCCTGGATGCTGGGGGGTGGGGGTGGTGGGAGACATGAGTGGGGGCCTGCTGGAGGGTGACCCTTTTGGCTGGGGGGTGGGGGTGGTGGGAGACATGAGTGGGGGCCTGGTGGAGGCTGCCCCTGCACTGCCGGGGGTGGGGGTGGTGGGAGACATGAGTGGGGGCCTGCTGGAGGCTGCCCCTGCACTGCTGGGGGGTGGGGGTGGTGGGAGACATGAGTGGGGGCCTGCTGGAGGCTGCCCCTGCACTGCTGGGGGGTGGGGGTGGTGGGAGACATGAGTGGGGGCCTGGTGGAGGGTGACCCTGGATGCTGGGGGGTGGGGGTGGTGGGAGACATGAGTGGGGGCCTGCTGGAGGCTGCCCCTGCACTGCTGGGGGGTGGGGGTGGTGGGAGACATGAGTGGGGGCCTGGTGGAGGGTGACCCTGCACTGCCGGGGGGTGGGGGTTATGGGAGACATGAGTGTGGGCCTGGTGGAGGGTGACCCTGCACTGCCGGGGGGTGGGGGTGGTGGGAGACATGAGTGGGGGCCTGGTGGAGGCTGCCCCTGCACTGCTGGGGGGTGGGGGTGGTGGGAGACATGAGTGGGGGCCTGGTGGAGGGTGACCCTGGATGCTGGGGGGTGGGGGTGGTGGGAGACATGAGTGGGGGCCTGCTGGAGGCTGCCCCTGCACTGCTGGGGGGTGGGGGTGGTGGGAGACATGAGTGGGGGCCTGGTGGAGGGTGACCCTGCACTGCCGGGGGGTGGGGGTTGTGGGAGACATGAGTGGGGGCCTGGTGGAGGGTGACCCTGCACTGCCGGGGGGTGGGGGTGGTGGAAGACATGAGTGGGGGCCTGGTGGAGGCTGCCCCTGCACTGCTGGGGGGGGGGTGGTGGGAGACATGAGTGGGGGCCTGGTGGAGGGTGACCCTGGATGCTGGGGGGTGGGGGTGGTGGGAGACATGAGTGGGGGCCTGCTGGAGGGTGACCCTGGTGGCTGGGGGGTGGAGGTGGTGGGAGACATGAGTGGGGGCCTGCTGGAGGCTGCCCCTGCACTGCTGGGGGGTGGGGGTGGTGGGAGACATGAGTGGGGGCCTGGTGGAGGGTGACCCTGCACTGCCGGGGGGTGGGGGTTGTGGGAGACATGAGTGGGGGCCTGGTGGAGGGTGACCCTGCACTGCCGGGGGGTGGGGGTGGTGGGAGACATGAGTGGGGGCCTGGTGGAGGCTGCCCCTGCACTGCTGGGGGGTGGGGGTGGTGGGAGACATGAGTGGGGGCCTGGTGGAGGGTGACCCTGGATGCTGGGGGGTGGGGGTGGTGGGAGACATGAGTGGGGGCCTGCTGGAGGCTGCCCCTGCACTGCTGGGGGGTGGGGGTGGTGGGAGACATGAGTGGGGGCCTGGTGGAGGGTGACCCTGCACTGCCGGGGGGTGGGGGTTGTGGGAGACATGAGTGGGGGCCTGGTGGAGGGTGACCCTGCACTGCCGGGGGGTGGGGGTGGTGGGAGACATGAGTGGGGGCCTGGTGGAGGCTGCCCCTGCACTGCTGGGGGGTGGGGGTGGTGGGAGACATGAGTGGGGGCCTGGTGGAGGGTGACCCTGGATGCTGGGGGGTGGGGGTGGTGGGAGACATGAGTGGGGGCCTGCTGGAGCGTGACCCTGGTGGCTGGGGGGTGGGGGTGGTGGGAGACATGAGTGGGGGCCTGGTGGAGGCTGCCCCTGCACTGCCGGGGGGTGGGGGTGGTGGGAGACATGAGTGGGTGCCTGCTGGAGGCTGCCCCTGCACTGCTGGGGGGTGGGGGTGGTGGGAGACATGAGTGGGGGCCTGCTGGAGGCTGCCCCTGGACTGCTGGGGGGTGGGGGTGGTGGGAGACATGAGTGGGGGCCTGGTGGAGGGTGACCCTGGATGCTGGGGGGTGGGGGTGGTGGGAGACATGAGTGGGGGCCTGCTGGAGGCTGCCCCTGCACTGCTGGGGGGTGGGGGTGGTGGGAGACATGAGTGGGGGCCTGGTGGAGGCTGCCCCTGCACTGCCGGGGGGTGGGGGTGGTGGGAGACATGAGTGGGGGCCTGCTGGAGGCTGCCCCTGCACTGCTGGGGGGTGGGGGTGGTGGGAGACATGAGTGGGGGCCTGCTGGAGGCTGCCCCTGCACTGCTGGGGGGTGGGGGTGGTGGGAGACATGAGTGGGGGCCTGGTGGAGGGTGACCCTGGATGCTGGGGGGTGGGGGTGGTGGGAGACATGAGTGGGGGCCTGCTGGAGGCTGCCCCTGCACTGCTGGGGGGTGGGGGTGGTGGGAGACATGAGTGGGGGCCTGGTGGAGGGTGACCCTGCACTGCCGGGGGTTGGGGGTTGTGGGAGACATGAGTGGGGGCCTGGTGGAGGGTGACCCTGCACTGCCGGGGGGTGGGGGTGGTGGGAGACATGAGTGGGGGCCTTGTGGAGGCTGCCCCTGCACTGCTGGGGGGTGGGGGTGGTGGGAGACATGAGTGGGGGCATGGTGGAGGGTGACCCTGGATGCTGGGGGGTGGGGGTGGTGGGAGACATGAGTGGGGGCCTGCTGGAGGCTGCCCCTGCACTGCTGGGGGTGGGGGTGGTGGGAGACATGAGTGGGGGCCTGGTGGAGGGTGACCCTGCACTGCCGGGGGGTGGGGGTTGTGGGAGACATGAGTGGGGGCCTGGTGGAGCGTGACCCTGCACTGCCGGGGGGTGGGGGTGGTGGGAGACATGAGTGGGGCCTGGTGGAGGCTGCCCCTGCACTGCTGGGGGGTGGGGGTGGTGGGAGACATGAGTGGGGGCCTGGTGGAGGGTGACCCTGGATGCTGGGGGGTGGGGGTGGTGGGAGACATGAATCTGGGCCTGCTGGAGGGTGACCCTGGTGGCTGGGGGGTGGGGGTGGTGGGAGACATGAGTGGGGGCCTGGTGGAGGCTGCCCCTGCACGGCCGGGGGGTGGGGGTGGTGGGAGACATGAGGGGGGGCCTGCTGGAGGCTGCCCCTGCACTGCTGGGGGGTGGGGGTGGTGGGAGACATGAGTGGGGGCCTGCTGGAGGCTGCCCTTGCACTGCTGGGGGGTGGGGGTGGTGGGAGACATGAGTGGGGGCCTGGTGGAGGGTGACCCTGGATGCTGGGGGGTGGGGGTGGTGGGAGACATGAGTGGGGGCCTGCTGCAGGGTGACCCTGGTGGCTGGGGGGTGGGGGTGGTGGGAGACATGAGTGGGGGCCTGGTGGAGGCTGCCCCTGCACTGCCGGGGGGTGGGGGTGGTGGGAGACATGAGTGGGGGCCTGGTGGAGGGTGACCCTGCACTGCCGGGGGGTGGGGGTGGTGGGAGACATGAGTGGGGGCCTGGTGGAGGCTGCCCCTGCACTGCTGGGGCGTGGGGGTGGTGGGAGACTTGAGTGGGGGCCTGGTGGAGGGTGACCCTGCACTGCCAGGGGGTGGGGGTTGTGGGAGACATGAGTGGGGGCCTGGTGGAGGGTGACCCTGCACTGCCGGGGGGTGGGGGTGGTGGGACACATGAGTGGGGGCCTGGTGGTGCTGCCCCTGCACTGCTGGGGGGTGGGGGTGGTGGGAGGCATGCATTGTTGATCAGTAGTGCAAGGTGACATGTGGGTTGGCTGGGGGCATGCCCATGGTGGATGTGCTGCCTGCGGGACATGAGCAGGGGTGCAGGGTAGTCCCCCGTGGTGTGGGCTGCCTGCAGGGGCCGTGGAGGTTGTGGAGCGTACACCTGGGAGGACCCACAAGGCCAATTCACGTGTAGTACTCCCCAGAACCCCTGAAATACACGTACCCTGATGGAATAGCGTGTGCAACTTCCCGCGCACCCATGTAATACACGTACCCTGCTCGCACTGGCCCATTCGCGTGTGGAACTTCCCGCGCACCCCTGAAATGCACGTACCCTGCAGAATTCGCGTGTGGGACTTCCCACGCACCCCTGAAATACACGTACCCTGATGGAATCGCGTGTGGAACTTCCCGCGCACCCCTGAAATACACGTACCCTGCTCGCACTGGGACTATCGCGTGTGTAACTTCCCGCGCACCCCTGAAATACACGTACCCTGCTCGCACTGGGACTATCGCGTGTGGAACTTCCCACGCACCCATGTAATACACGTACCCTGCTCGCACTGGCCCATTCGCGTGTGGAACTTCCCGCGCACCCCTGAAATACACGTACCCTGATGGAATCGCGTGTGGAACTTCCCGCGCACCCATGTAATACACGTACCCTGCTCGCACTGGCCCATTCGCGTGTGGAACTTCCCGCGCACCCCTGAAATGCACGTACCCTGCAGAATTCGCATGTGGAACTTCCCGCACACCCCTGAAATACACGTACCCTGATGGAATCGCGTGTGGTACTTCCCGCACACCCCTGAAATACACGTACCCTGCTCGCACTGGGACTTTCGCGTGTGTAACTTCCCGCGCACCCCTGAAATACACGTACCCTGCTCGCACTGGGACTAGCACGTGTGGAACTTCCCGCGCACCCATGTAATACACGTACCCTGCTCGCACTGGCCCATTCGCGTGTGGAACTTCCCGCGCACCCCTGATATCCACGTACCCGGCCAAATCGCGTGTGAGACTTCACGCGCACCCCGGTATACACGCACACGTATTTTTTGTCAGCGGGTCCGTGTTTGTGGGTACCCCTTTGCACGTCATTTGTCCTGGAGGGCCACAGTATAGGACATTCATCATGGCAGTATATAGGTGCTATTTGTTGGCGCACCTTTTGGCGCACATTTCTTACAGCCGCAGAGACGCTACCGCCTGCTTTCTTGTGGCGGTCGTGTTTGTGCCTGTGCGCTGGTTTGAGCGTGCGCTTTTTTGCCCTATTCTATTCCATGAATACGTGTTGTAGGCTAGCGTGTGGGCGTTCCGCGCACTTGTGCCCTGTACTTCCCCCGTGACGCCCACGTTTTGGCAAGTTGTTCCCCATTCCGAGTGTTACGCCCGTGTTCCGCCTACTTTTGTTGCGTGCGCCGCGCTATGTGCGATTTTCGCTCTGGCCTGTGCGATTTTCGCTGTGACCTGGCGCACGCTGTTTGATGGCCTGTGCGCCAACGTGCGCCGCGCACTTTTTTATCGCACATCCGCTGGTTTTCTCGCGCACGGACTTCCATGAATCGATGTGCGCTGCTTTTCGTGCGATTTTCGCACTTGCACTGCGATTTTCGCTATTCCACTGCGAATCGCACGTTTTTGCCCACTTGCGCCGCGCAAATTATTCCATGAATCGGCCTCTAAATGTGCGTACCGGGGCAGGCGAACTCTCTCGACAGCTCGGATGGAACTGATTGTCCAGAAAGACACAGCAAGAGTCACAGAAGGCAGAGGTTACCACTAATAGAAGGAAAGACAGTGATAGTAGTTAGAAACTCTATATTAATTAATCCAAGATAGCTAAGGCATGTAAACCCATGCAAACTTACGAAGCGTGGCTACAATAAGAGAAGCAACGCAACTCTGTGCTGGAGGAGAACATTGATAAACATCTGCCTTGGTTGGGGATGGAGTCAAGCCAAGATGGCCGTCAGGAAAGACTGAACCGATACACTGCACTTTTGCCACCATCTTGGGTGAGGAGCAATTGTGAATGCCAAAGTGCTTCCATCTGCCCCACAGCGACCACACAGGCTGCCTAGGCATGACATATACTCCATTCAGAGATCAGCCAAAGATGGGTCAGGTACCCATGTGCTGTTTCTGAACCACTGCAGGATGCCCCTTTCTCAGTCCAATCCCCTGGCCTATCTGCTTTGACAAGAGGGGATGGGAGGTGGGAGGAGCCCTGAGGAGCAGGCACATCATGATGCATGGGACCCTCTGCCCACCCATTTTCCTGCCATCTCTGCCTTTGTTAGAGGGGGCAAGATCATAGTTTGGCTAGACAGAGGGAAAGTACAATACCCTCAACATACCTCTTCCCTTGTGCCTTCTGTACCCCACCCTCCTTCACTGGCCCACTGTTCAGTAGAAAGACACTGGTGAGTTGGGCAGCCCATGGAACACTGGAACATGCACTCTTCTAACAGTGCAGTGTGTGGGACAGGAGTGCACTAACATAATTATTATCACTTCTATCTCAAGAGCCTTTTCTCTACGCCCAGGCCAGTGTCCTAGAACTCCCCCACCCCCGAGCCGAGGCTGCGGTAGGAATAGAGATAGAGAATCAACTCCCTGAAGTAGGTGGCTGCTTCTCATTCGTGTGCAAAGGAGTAGCTCACTAATGTCACGTACACGTTCATTGATAGTCCCGTTCATTGATAGTCCACTGCTCAGAGCTTCCAGTAACCCATTGTTTATGTATTGAAGACATTAACCATTTGTAACATATCAATACACAGCACGTCAAATAGATGCACCACTCTTAAAGTTCATGTTAAAATGCTTCTGAGAAAATGCTCAGAAATGAACTTTCAATTAATGCTTCTTACACTCTCATGTACAATGTGAATCTTTTAATTATGAGAAATAAGTAATAAAAAAACATTGCTGCCATTATAGTCCCTGCACACAACAAATTAAAATGCAAAAAGTCAAATAAGCAGCCATCATTGTCATTGCCTCTACGTCTACTCAAGACTAAGATTAATCAACCTTCTTCACAATATCATAGCCACCTTAAAAACAACTGACTGCCTCACCAGGTCTCACTAGTCAACCTCAACAAATCTTGCTAGGAAATCTTTATAGAAGCACCTGTCTTTTCAATACCTCAATAACTTTCTCAATGTGATATCAATGATGGGTAAAACCTTTCATATCAATAAATGTAGAAAGTAGGGAGATGAGGGGTGACTAAACCAGGATGCCTGGAGCAGCCTTCAATCCAAGAAAAATGCCAACAAATATGAAGGACCACCTATCATATCACTATGGTCTTTTTTTTTTCAAAAAGCAGGAAAATATGAAAAAGTACTTTAAAAAAAATTCATTGTCAATTTGCATCAACAATGGTGCCAGCATCAACCAATTAAGAAAAAGAGCTGTTCATAGGTGATGAGCTGATTTGCCTTGGGTGGCAATGTAAAAATATTCCCCATACAGCTCAGTCAAAAATTATCTCTGCTCAAAAGCCAATAGCCAGGGTCCTTTGGGGACTCAAATGCCTCAAAAAGCCAAACATCCAATTAAGTGGCTTTAAAATAAAGCAATGAAAAAACGAGGGACTTCAACCACTCCCTTCTCCATAGAGAATAACAGCCCCAGTGCTTCTTTTTTTTTCATTACAATTTTAGTTTATTAAAAACCTTTAGCAAAACAATTCAATGAACAATCCATATCACTTTTACACAATTAAAACCAAATAGACGAAACACCCTACACATCAGCCTTTCCTAGTTAGACACTTTTATCTAACAAATTACTTAAAATTATCACTGTAGCTATAGTTAGAGAAGTCATTTTCCCCACAACAGTAGCAACCATCATTCTTCTGCTGATAAAGTGCTTATGCCTTCCAGAAAGTGTTTAAAACAGCCTGTCCTCGGTATAATTAAGGTGGTACAAAACAAAAATATGTGCTTCAAATTTTCCAGTGATCCTTTTACTTTACAGATCCTACATGTTGTGTCCCTGGACTGGATCAACCTTCTTGCTGAAAGCACTTTGTATGTTTTGAACAGGTTGAGTCTAATCCTCATGAACGGAGTTCTGTAAAAAGGGTTAGGGAATGTCTTTACATATTCAAGAATATTTCCCAGTGGGTGAATTTCCTTAGATAGATTTTGGAACATTTTATATCTATTTGCCTCAGCATGAGCTTGAATCGAATCATTTTCCAACAATGTTTGCTTGACCTTATCTGGCTTGCTTACAAGGTCATCCACTGAGACGCTAAGCTGTTCCAGAAAAATCTCTATAAGCAGACCCCCAATGGTGTCCCTAAGCTACCATTATAAGCTTCAAACTCCTGTTTATTTGAGGCCAGGATAGGAGCAGGAGACTCTTGAATGGACTTCTGATAGAAAGCCAAGCTTTTCCAGTCTGCCATTGCCTTCATCGAAGAAAGTCCTAGTTCTCCTCTAATAACCTGAGTAGGCATAGACCTTTTTTCCAGAAATTGTCTTCTAGTATCAACCAGTACTTCATTGGGAAAAACAGCAGGCTGTCCGATCCATAATTAAAGATGGCCACAACCTTTGCCCTATAGAATTAAAGTATTGGGAGCAGCGACTATTGGCAGAGTCTTATTTTTAGTATTGAAGCTTGATTAGCTAGCATCAAAACATTTCCTTTTAAAGCACCAATGTTATGAGGTTCAGCCTTACTGCTGCTAATTTGTATCCCAAATACTTAAAAGATTCCATCTGCTCAATTACTTATGTTCCCAAATGCCATTTAACCAATTGTTTCTTTCTGCATTGTGCATCCTCAAGGGTTACGGTCTTAGTTTCCCCCTTGTTAATTACCAAGTCATTTTCTGAGGCATATTCATCCGGTCTGTTCAGCTGCTTCAGAAGCCTGTTGCAGTGTAGTCCAAAAGAACTAGGTCATCGGCATATAGTAGATGACCCCTTCAATTTTGGGCATAAAACATCTAACTTCATCCATTTAAGTGCCCAACTCGGATAAATAGAGATTGAAAAGCACCAGGGCCAAGGGGCATCCTTGTTTGACACCATGATATGTAGCTTTTTCCTTTGTGAACAGACCCTCAACGTTCATGGGTTCTCTCAGGAATGTGTCCGTATGTAGGGCTTTCAGTTGGTCAAGCAGGTCCTCAGGACATCTCTAGGTTGACAATTTAAGCCATAGGTATTGTCTGTTTATACTGTTGAATGCCTTTGCTAGGTTGACCAAAGCAAAATGGATTTTGCAGTTCTTTGTAGCAACCTTATCTTTTAAGAGAGAAAGGAGAAAAATGGTCAGAGATGTCCCCAGACCTCTTACAAATCCCATCTGAAATTGGTCCTGGAGACCTTCTCTTTGAGACCAGTTATTCAATCTCTTTAAGAGGAGTGAGGCACACGTTTTTCCTATAACATCCAAGAGAGCAATAGGGCGATAGTTGTTTGGATTGCCCATATTGCCACTCTTGAATATGGGCACACTCACTCATCTTCATGTTGCCGGTATAACCCTTGCGGTCTGTATATTTTCCAGAATTAAACAAATCAGTGTGGCCTATATCTCTGGATTTAGTTTTAAAGTAGCGTTTGGCATGCCATCGGGCTATAGTGCATGCAAAAAACGTGCCTGTTTTATCAAACTCACTCCATCTTGGTGGTTATAGGATATGGTCCACACTGACAATGTGTCAGTTCCTTCACTTGGGTGTGGATCCGAATAAAGGTTTTAAAAATGTTTTGCCCATTCTGCCTCAGACACTCTGTTTAATTGCGATGTAGTGTGAGCCTTTCCTATAGATTTGATGAGGTCCCAACCCACATTTGATTTCTTTTTACTGATAGCCCTCACCTGTTGGGTCATAAAGTAATTTTTATGTTGGTTTCTCAGCCTCCTGCAAACTATGGCCTTGTTTGTTGTTAGGCCTAGTTTACAGTGATGAATGGTTCTCCTCAACTCCTGTCTTTTTTCAACTACTTGCTGATCATAGATATGTGGGTAGATTTTTGGGCTTAAAAGCCGCACATCATTTCTAATTAAGAAGGTTTTCAAGATTGGAGTATAGTCTGATAGTAGGTGCAGGGCCAGTTTGTCTCTCATAGGTATCTTTCCAACGTACTCTGCCACTAACCTTTCTACATCTTTTTAAAGCATATTTAAACAAATGTGGGTGTTTTTCACGTATCCGATATGACGGAGGACGAAATGACTGAATGTTATTTGTTCAAAAATAAGATTCAGTATTTCCTCCTGCAGCCATTTCCGATTACCCGATCCCACTCACCTCCTTACTTACCTGTCAGCAGCACACTCCGCTGTGTGCCGCTGACTCGCCGTGTCACTGTAACACCTGTTCCCATTCACTTCCGTGATCGGGGACCGGCACTGCAGGGTCCTTTTCTTTTTGGGTCCTTTTCTTTTTTTTTTCTTTTTCTTTTTAAACTTTATACAAACAGGTGTGGGGGAACAAGGGTGCGGGCGACAGCCCTGTAGTCCCCGCTCCCCCTGGTCACTATAATGTCACTGACTGGGAAATTTGGTCGAATTTTTCTTCTGTTCGAAATTTTCATATGGCTGAAATTTGGCAAAATCTCCCATTCAGACTTTTATTTTTGGTCTTGTGGGTGTTTCCTTTTTAAACAGTACCCATTATTATTAACAGTTGCCACACTTATTGACATTTTGGTAGATTGCTTTTCGATCCCTCTACACCAGTACATAATACATAATGAAATGCTGAGGTTTGTGATCCCCGGACCCAGGTGGGATGGCAGACTTTATCGTCTTTGAAGTGTCTGTTTACCATTTGGAGGTCTCTACTGTCCATTAACTCGATAAATAGTAATCCTCTCCGGTTTGATGGATTTAACGTATACATACTGATTTTCCCTTGTCTATTCACACACCACAAATTGAGTTCTCCACATAGAGTTATTGAAAAATCATCCATTTTATAGACATCATCAAATACATTTGAGATTTTCTCAATCATGTCTCTTTCTACTATGGTTAGGGGATTCCAATAGATTTTTATTATAGTTAGATGTTTTCTACATGCTTTAGCTTGCTTGATGCCTCTGATGATCTCTATAGCCAAGTACAGTTCTTTGGATGTATGGACCTATGTTATCAGAACCAATCACTTCCAGGAGGTGTCCATATTTTATTAGTGTCAAGAGGCCCGCACTATTACACCTCCCACCGCTGGGTTGAAGTAAGTGGTGAGACTGTCTAGCGTGGGTTTGCACGTAACCAAGTTTCTTGGAAACATAGAAAATCGCACATACACCAATGTATCTTTCCTACTGCCAGTAGATGAGAGTAACCTTGCGTATTCCAGGAATCAAGTGCAAATATTTTATTTGCTTTGGGGGCACTCAGCTAGTCATTCTGAGCACCCATTAGAACTCCCGGGAGCCATGACCATGACTTCTCCACCAACAAAGAAGGAGTATTTTTAAAAAAATGTATTCTACCTTCCTTTCATGGCCTTCAGTTCCTTGTCAGTTGTTTGTCAGAGCCAAGTCCAGCATAGAATGGTGATCCTCTTTTACCAAGGGTGAAGCCTGGCTCACCATTTTCTTGTCTGCAAGGTTCCCACCCCTTGGTGCTTCAACTTGATCTGTGGTAAAAGAAAGCCTCCTCAAATCCTTCTCTATGATGTTAGAGACAGGAAGTTTCTTCAAGCTGTGTTGTGTGAGGTCTTCAACCACTGGGTTATTTAATATCGTAAGATCAAACCCTAATATTTGCAAACTTACTGCTGATGACAGCAGCAGTTGTTTTACTATGATCAACTGAAGATGGACGTACTCTCGGTCCATGCAATCTTGTGCGAATTCGATCACTGATATAGCTTCGTGATAATATGCTACAGGTTGGGACACCAATGGAAGAGCAAATTTTGCCTATTTGGAATAAAATGATCTGCACTGTCCACTACTCATTCCAATCTAAAGCATCGTAGGTAATCTCTTATCGGAATTTTCTTTTGGCAATTGTTTCTTTCATAGGCCTTAATTCTGCTGGCCGAACCAGATGATTGTGTCCGGTTTTTAAATTGGGGGGAGAGTGGGATAGTTCTCTTTTTGTTCATAGTTCTGAATTCTTCTGTGATCTTCAATGGAGCCTCCTCTGGTAATACTGTTAAGGCCTCCCGACACACTGCTAAATGCGCTGGGTTCAAAGATCTTGAGGAAGGTTGGGGTGCCTACATTTGCGGCTCATCACAAAAAATGTTACCCTCCTTGTTTTTGTCACAGGCTCTGAATATAGCATCAGTTATAATACTCTTTTCTGCTAGTGTTATGAAATGTCTGGGTTGAAGGACATCGCTAATGGTTGTGGTCATCAAGCCCAATGATTGTTTCACTATAGGGAGGATGTTAAGTTTTGCTCATCACAGTTCTGTTCTGTTTCTTCTCCCAGCAAATAGGTGGATAGATTCATCAAAATGTCCACCATGTCGGACCCGAAGCCTGCTCCGTTGGCAATTGATTATTCTCTTCTGGGGCTTCTGGTTCACTTTTGGGGAATTTTAGAAGTGATCTTCGCTTCCAGGGTCTTCTCAGCTGGCAGCATTGACAGCATTGACAGATTCCATAAGAAGCTCCTAGAGTCCTTTGCTTTCACCATTGACAAAGGTCTTTGTAGTTTATTGGCAGCATTCATTAACACTTTTCTTTTACGCGTACGTGCAAATATAGGCTAATCATCTGATGTTATTGTTTTAGAACCCTTGTCTGTCTTCTCTTCATTTTCACCTGGCAAATTCAAGTCTATTATGTCTGTGGTACTGCATTTGATATTTTCAGAGGAATTCAAGCTTATGGCCTCTGTAAGTATTGGTAAAATTGCAGTAACCCCAGCAACAGTTTCAACTGGCATAGGAGTTACAAAGTTTGAAGAATTAGAGGAAACTTGTTCAATCATATGTGTTTCCTTTGTAGTATGAACACATTTTTTGGGAAGTTTTGTAAGTATCTTCGCCTCACCATGTTCCCCTCGGAGGCGAGATCCATCAGCCACATCCTTTCCTGCTGTTATAAATCATTTGATGAAGATTACCTTGGTGTGTAGCATTGTCAGTAACGTTGTTTGGTCCTTTAAGATGTTGTTAATCAACTTGTATCATTTTAAAAACAGAGCCATAGCAATAGACACTGCAGACATTTGGCTGAAAGGATCATAGGTTTTCCTATTTTCGACTTTTTGTCCTCAATCGATCTCGTCTAATATAGCGTGAGCTTAAAGATGACGATGATGATGATGTTGAGACATTTCGTGATAGTGAGCCCAAAGACCGGCCCGCTCTTCCCAGGCCTGTGTTTCCCTTTTAGTTAAATGCAGTTTTTTTCCTAAGTCAGCCAGACTAGCTGTAAAGGTCTCCTGGCGGAACATAGTTTCTTCCTCGCAAGCATTATTAACACTAGAGACAATATTCTTCTCCTCGTTTGTCGCATCCAGTCTAATATTTTGTAATCCACGAGGGGACAAACAGCATGTATTGACCAACTCAATCATTATCCTTATTATATTAATGTCACGTTGTAAAGATATGGCCGTTTTACTTTTTTTTAATAATGTCGGCACATCTTGCTATGGATTGGAATCATTTATAGCGTTTCTCGCGTGGTGCTCCTGCTGCGCCACTTCCTTTCATTGTTATGCCCGTGGACACTACTACTTTGGAGGTTCTGGTTCAAGGCAGGATACAGGTCCGACGGAGGAGCATCAAATCCTTCCGTACTCTCCAACAATCAAGACAGTGTCCATCCCCAGTGCCCACAAGTTGCATGATCAAAATCAGGATTTTTCTTTGGGGGGTTTGTAGTTTTTTCCCACCTCTCACCCATTTTTGTGGTGCAGGTGGGGATACTTTCTGTGACTAAGGCACTTCTTTCCACCTCAGTTTCGTAACCGGATCATTTTGAGTGTCCTGTGCACTGATGACTGAAGGCGTGGAAAGCAAGTTATTAGAGGTGAGGTTTTGCAAGTTCAGGGCGTCCGAGTTTTCAGTTTCTGCAGACTGTTCCATTTCTGTTTCAGTTACAGAAGGCTGATCTGAGTTTTTTACGGGCGTGGCAACAGGCCACTGTGTGCCCAACCCAGAAAGGACTGCCATCAGCCTTAAAAGTCTGTCCACTTCTTGGTGAATCATGCCTTCTACCATCACATTATTACCTTCAAAGGCAAATGTGGTTGTAGATGATACTACAATCTGGGAAAATGGTAAGTTGAGCGAGTTCTGGTTGGTTTATGCACAACTTCTGTCATTTCTAAATGCAGCAAAGTCGTACAAACTAAGTCTGATATAGCAACTGAGCTATTCAAGCTTCGAACAAGTGCCTCACCAATATTTGAATTACCTTTCTCTTCTCCTTCCTCTACCAGCATCCTGCTCTTCGCAGAGTCCATGTGAGCAGTTACAACATTGTCCTGAAAGTCAGTAGGGAAGAAGGGAGATAAAGGATTAGGGATGGGCGGTTAGCATTTTTAACTTCTCCATGGGACTGTTACCCGTTATCTTGTGCTCCAGCACTGCCTCGCCCAGCGAATTGCAAGATTCTGCACATTGTCGGCTGCTTCTTAGGATATGTGTCCCGTATTCTGGTTCCCTCTGGTCAGCGTTATCAGCATTATTCTGTTTCGCTGGCTGCTTCACCATCTTCCCGACGCTGGCACAGTCACTGTCAGTTGGCTGTCAGTTGACTGGAGCATGACTGGACTGAGGTCGAGACTCTGCGCAGGCACTCTGCGCCGCCTGGGGGCAGTTATACTTTTTCTTAAAGGAGCAATGTCGTAATGACACAGTACTATAAGTCCCAAAAAAGACTGCTTCCAAACACAGTTTCTATAACAAGCAGTTTTTCAGGCAGCCTTTAGAGCGTGACTGGACTCAGCTCGGGACTCTGCGTGCGCTGACTGGGGGCAGTTATACTTTTTCTTGAAGGAGCGATGCAGTGATGCTGCAGTATTATGAGTCCCAAAATCACAGCTTCCAAACACAGCTTCTGACCCAATGCTTCTTCCTCTGAAAGGTCCTTCCAGCCTTCTGTCCACCTCCTGTCTTCTTCTGCCAACTCCTGTCTGGTCCATGCACAGCTAATCTCCTGCCCTGACTTCTGAAGTCATCCCTTTTATACTTTTCTGAACATAAGCTGTGCACTTCCCTTATTAGCATAATATCTAACAGAAGCAAAAAGCTGTTTAGGCCATTGGTCTGAAAAGCTGTTCAGCTTACCGACTTAGGGCCTCATTACGACCCAGGCGGTAAGTTACCGCCTGGGCCGTGACTTTACCACCATGGCGTAAACTACGTTTACGCCATGGTGGTTGGCGGACTTACCGCCCCATTCCGACCTTGGCGGGGCGGTAAGTCCCCAATCCCCATTTACCCTTCCCCATTCCCATTTTTGCCCCATAGGGCATAATGGGAGTGGGGAAGGCGTTAATTACGCCACCGTAAATTACGGTGGCGTAATTAACTCCATGGTCCCTAAGCGCCATGGATTTTAACACCTGCTAAAAGCAGGTGTTAAAAGCACCATGGCGCTAGGGGACCTCGTAATTGGCGGTAAGGGGTCGGCGCAGCTAACGCTGGCGTTAACCCCTTACCGCCAGGGTCGTAATGAGGCCCTTAGTATCAGTGTTTAAAATCTTTTCGGGGAAGCAAAAATCTAGTTTCTGTTAAAAGCAAGGCTAATGCAGTCTGTCAAAACCTTTCACCTAATTATACAAGCCGCTTTCATATTGCACTTCAACTACAAGCTTTGCAGGAAGTGCTGTGGTTCTTGTAGTTTTTTCAGTTAGTTCTATTTCAGTTGTATTTACCATTACTGAGACACTTGGAACACTTCCCACAAAGTTGGGAATACAGTTAATAACTTACGCAATGTACTGGCAAGAACCATAAGAAAGATACATTCTGATGAATAGCCAAGAAATCCAAACCCAACTTTATTCTCATTTAATTGTGAATCCTACTCTTTGCCTGAATGTATCAAATGCATCACATTAGGTGCACATGTGACAACATGGCTGGTGATTGCCTCGGACAGTGTATGCAAAGCACAGTAAAAAATAAAAATACGTAACACCCCCCATGAGTCATAAAACAAGCCATGGAAATAAGAGTGTAGAGACAAAAGAACATGAAGAACATTACATACTATTTAGTTGCTGAAAATTGTTCACTCAGGGTCTTCACTGGTTACTAAATATTAAAACATAAACATAGATCTTCTTGAGTAGAGCCAGCTGCAGCAGAAGCTGGTCAGTGGACAACTTCCAGTCACTGATGGTTGCTGAGGATCACACAGATGGGTAGATGTTCGTCACACAAATATGTTCCATACATTTATCATCTGTCAATCAGGATACAGCTTTGGTGCCTGAACAGGTTTGTTGTTACTTGTCAAGATGAAATAAAAAGATGATCAGGATTAGGATGAACCCAGCTGCGAGCATGTAGAACCCAGGTGTGTTCTCCAAGCCTATGTTTCCAAAGAAGTCAATATGCTTTTCAATGGTATGAAAGAAAAGGTGGCTTTTCGTGAGCCAGTCAGTGATGGATCCCAGGATGGTGTAGAGCTTTCTTGTGGGGTTTGAATCTCCTTTGGCCAGTCTAGCATTCTCTCCAGTAGTTTTTAGACAATTGCAGTGCCCTGTTTGATGCTCTCACAGGGGTTTCTGTGGTGCTGGTGATGTGTACTTTCATATCTACGAGATATGCCAGTGTCAATGATATCTGTGGGAGCTTCAGAGGTGATATCCTCACTACAGGCCAATTTAATAGCACCAGTTCAGTCCGCACTGGGGGATGAAGAATAAGCTCACATTATTTCACTATATTTGAGACAGTGATCAGGCTGGTAACTCCAATAGACACACTGCAGCATGAAGCATTGAGGTGCATGATGTAGGATCC
The DNA here is from genome assembly GCF_040938575.1 of Ambystoma mexicanum. Lineage (NCBI taxonomy): Eukaryota > Metazoa > Chordata > Amphibia > Caudata > Ambystomatidae > Ambystoma > Ambystoma mexicanum. The sequence goes on along the minus strand of NC_090932.1, from coordinate 617,258,862 downwards.
ATTCCTTAGTAGTACAGCTTTGCTACTAACAGTTTCCATTTAAATTGCACTCATCGCACATTTGGTGGAGTTTGATTTCCACTTACATGGACTGATCTTAACAATGTCCTGGCACCTTGCATGAAGCATTCCAACACAACCCTTCTGGAAGTACAGATGAACTGTAGAGTGCTCCTGAATCACACAGGCATGGGTATAGGGCACCTCATAGATGGTTTATATCCATTGATTTTCTACTTGGTGTATATGGTGCCCAGGATTGCAATTCTTCACACAACAGATGTGTACTTGCTGGCACAGGAATGTTCAGAATCCAATGCAGGGTACAGGAGATAAGGTATTTGTCCCGCTATTCCAGATAAAGTATTTTTGAGAACACTCAGCGGAATGTAGGTGGACTCTGAAATGGTGTGTCTCTCAGATAGGTTCTGTTCTGTCAGTTGTCTGGTCAGGTAATGGTAGTTCAGTCTGGAACACCTGAAGACAGTGTGTCCAGGAAGTCTGTGAAGTTAAACCACTGCTTGTTATTCATCTTGTAAAGTGTTCAATTCTCTCTGGATGATGTTTTTACCTGCTATCTAGGTATCTCAATTCTATGTGTTGCATTTTCTATTGTGCACCCTTTTTGTGTGTTTATTCCTGCTATCCAGGTGTCCCAATTCTAGGTACTGTTGCATTTACTACTGTGCCCCCATTTTAGACATCTCCAATCCAGGTGTTTACATTTGCTACTGTGCCCCCATTTTGGGTGTTTTTCCCACTGTCCTGGTGTCTCAATTCTGGGTGTTGTTGCGATTGCTGGTGTGCCCCCTTTTTCGGCGTTTTACCCACTATCCAGGTGTCTCGATTCTAGGTGTTGCTGCATTTTCTACTATGTCCCATTTTGGGCATCTCTAATCTAGGTGTTGTTGCATTTACTACTGTGCCCCCATTTTAGCCATCTCAAATTCAGGTGTGCCCCTATTTTGGGTGTTTTTCCCACTATACAGGTGTCTCAATTCTGGGTGTTGTTGCATTTACTACAGTGCCCCCATTTTAGACATTTCTAATCTAGGTGTTGTTGCATCTACCACTGGGTCCCCATTTTAGGTTTCTTCCTGCTGTCCAGGTGCCTTGGTTCTAGGTGTTGTTGCATTTACTGCTGTGAACCCCATTTTTGGGCATCTCTAATCTAGATGTCCTTGAATTTACCACTTTGTCCCCATTTTAGGTATGTTCCCGCTGTCCAGGTATCTGAACTCTAGGTGTTGTTGCATTCACTCGAGGGCCCCATTTTAGACATCTCAAATCTAGGTGTTGTTGCACTTACCACTGTCCCATTTTAGGTAATATCCCGCTATCCAAGTGTCTCAATTCTGGATGGTGGTTCATCTACTAGTGTGCCCCATCGGAGGCGTCTCAATTCCAGGTGTTGTTGCATTTATTACTCTGCCCCCATCTTAGGCATCCCAACCCTAGGTGTTGTTGCACTTGTTGCTATGCCCCCGTTTTGGGCATCTCTAATCTAGGTGTTGTTGCATTTACTGCTGTTCCCTCATTTTGGGTGTCTTTACCGCCATCCAGATATCTCAGTTCTGGGTGTTGTTGCATTTGCTGCTGTGTCCCCATTTAGGGTGTCTCAATTCTAGATATTGTTGCATTTATTGCTGTGCCCCATGTTAGGCGTTTCAAATCAAGTTGTTGCTGCATCTGTTGCTGTGCCCACATTTCAGGCATCTCAAGTCTGGGTGTTGCTGCTTTCCCTACTGCGCCCCCATTTTTATATGTCTCAGGTGCGGGTGTGGCTGCTTCTGCTGCTGTGTCCACGTTCCTCAATGCTTTGTCCCTCTGTCCAGGTGTCTCAAGTCTAAGTGCTGCTAATTATTATTTTTTTTAATTTACATATTTTATTGGTTAAATAATAAGAAATTTCAATTTTAACATAAACATATATCCTCTGAAACATAACGAAACATAAGTCCGGAACATAAGTTGTAAGAGGCCGCGCTCTACTTTCAGTCTAATATCCTAATCCTTCCATGTTGGAATTAGAGCAGAGGAAACTGTAGGAGGAGGAGATAGGAAATTTAAGGTCAGGTTCAGGCCGAGCCGCAGGCCGAAGGCGGGTATCGACCACTCTCTGACCTTCCATAGTTCTATGACCCATTAAAGAATATGAGGGAGTAGGATTTGTTCTATGAATTTTAGCACGTCGAGTGTCCTGAAATTTTTTTCCACAGTTATCAGCCTTTCCCAATATTCCTCCTCCGTATTCAAGTCAATTAGATAGACAGGTGCTTTCTCCGTTGAGGTAAGAGTTTTGGACAAGACAATGTCAAAGGCCTGATTGTTTCCAAGATGTTGAGATTTCCACAATATCAACATCCGACGTCTATGAGCGGGATCTGTTTTCTTTGGAATTTTACTTCTTTGGTTGGTAGGATATTTAACCTACACTGCATCAGTAAATCTCTATAGCGGGATGAAGGAAATTTCCTCAGATACAGAGGCAGGACATTCACTGCTTTGTGCTCCAATATGATGTTGTGGCAAAATGTCCTCGCTTGCTTGAGGGTGCTAGTTTCGTCCCAATAATTTTCTCACAAGATTTTCTTTGCCTTGTCAGGATTTGTTCTTAATATCTCTTCTTTGATGTTGTAGAGCGATAGAACTTCCTGATATTTCATTTTCCAAAGTTGGAGAATTTTATCCCGCTTCCCAACCGTTGTTTTTGCCATGATCTCAAAAGGGGCTGGTGGCGGGTCAAGGATACATTTCCTGTATAACGAGATAGTCTTCCACAGGACTGTTGATCTTAAGGACTGGAGCCTGAGTTTGTGCCTTATTGTCGAGATAGACAAACAATTTGGGAGTCTTAGGATTTTCTGCCAAAAAAAGGCTTCGACTATGTCCCAGGTTTCCCATCGAAGGTTTAACAGGCACTCTGCTCCATAAGTCAGAACCGCCACCACTTTCTGCTTCTAGAATGTCAATATTGGGATCATTGAATATGTCCCATATCTTCGATGGAGAGCTCACCCTTGATTTGTCAACTTTACCAGTTTTTCTCTGATAAGAGTATATTGGCCTTGTTCATTTACACTCTTATTTATTCTTACCCACAGGTAGATCATAGAGTCAACTATGTCCAATTTTTGGTTGTTGATGGTCTACACAAAATTATTTTTTTTCGACTTTTGTCACCGAGCCGACTTCATTATTAGGATAACTGATTTCTTAATATTTATCCTACTATGATTTCCCTCCAAATAATTTTTGAATTCCGTGATGTGTCGTTGAAGACCTATAGCCGTTTGTTCTATAAGGACCACATCGTCAACGTATAGGATCCAGGAGAGCTCGTCATCTCCGATTATTGGTGTAAAGGCTCCGATCTTCCACTGGGACTGGACCATGTCAGCCAGGTATAGGATAAATAAGAAGGGTGCCAAGGTGTCACGACCCTCAGCCCTGATCCCCACTGGCAAGCCCATTGGCCAAGTGGAATCAGGACTCGGATCACTTATAAGGCCTGGCATCCACTTCTCAGGCCCTCGTGGGGCCAGTCCTGGCGCCTTTGGCGCCAGGCTCATAAACCAAGATAGACATCTGCTTGTGGAACCACTTTTTTAGGGCTTTCAATCAGCATGGAGGCATCCACATAGCTTGATTCCTAGAACCAAGCTATGCGGTATATTGTTTTGAGTGTGGTGGCCTAGGGACTACTTTACCTGGACTACTTTGCATTGGCTATTTAAACCACACCCGAACAAGACAACACGCTTCGCGTTACTTTGCTACTTGCAACGTGACGCTCACTGTGTCCAGCTTTCTCACGAGCCTGACGAATTCCAGATCTGCAGAAAAAAACAAAGAACATCGTTAGCAACAGAAGCTTACCTGTAATCTCCATCCTTCACTGCTCGCAGCTCCTGGGCAGCTCCGTTTGAAGAGTTTGCCACCCGGATCGAAGGACCTGAAAAAAGGAGAAAGACATTATTAAAGGAGGTAGAAGAGACATTACAACCACGAAGCGCTTAGAGACTTACCTGGCTGGCTGATTTTCGACCGGCATAGCTCCGGAACTCCATCTGCGCCGGGAGCACACCGCGACCTACGAAAAAGAGAAAAGCACAGGTCAGTGAAGACAAGACATCGCTGTGCTGCGCAAAGCACTTCCTTACCGCATCATAGCGCTTTGGTGCGCCATCGTTTACCGGCAAGAACCAGCCTACCCAGTTCTCCAAGCGGACACTCCGCGCACCTAAGGGAGATAAAAAGAGACATTTTAGAACAGTGAAAAGGCATGCAAGAATAACAACTTCATAAACTCTCAATAATACATACCTGAAAGACATTACTAGGGCCGCAGTCAGTTAAGTAACTGGACAGCACGCGCCCACCATAGACAACGTGCCCCTGCCCAGAGAGCAGGACGGAGAGCCCACCAATTCCGACATCCAGGTGAGAAGAGAACCCAGAGGGGCAGTAATCACAAAGGAGGTGAGAAAAAACTTACCTTGGTCGTCAGTCCTAACGTAGTCTTCATTTCCAGGCAGAATCCATTCGACACCGAGAACCACACCAGGGAACCATTGAGAAGGGCATTGGTGACCAACTGGCTCAGTGGCGTCCCCGTGGATACCAGGTGAGCGTAACACAAGGCACAACCTTGCTTAATTCCCTTGAATGTCGGGATCTTTTCAGTGGTGACTCCTCCTTTTGTAGTTATTATTTGAATTGATGTATCTGTGTATAATTCCGGAATCGCTTCAATGAGAACTACCGGGCAGTTCCAGTTCTTCAATTTTGCCCAAAAGAGATCTCTACTAACTCTGTCGAACGCCTGCTCTAGGTCGATGAAACCCATGTAGATGTTTGTTTTTGTTTCGAGGGCCCGGAGCTTTAATAAATTCAGAATGAATACATTCAGGGAGGTTCCAACTCCACTCACAAAAGCCATTTGGCGTTTGTCCAAAAGACCTTCTTTTATGGCCCACTTTTTTAGATCTCTCAGAAGGATGGAGGAAAAGATTTTTCTGATGGAGTCCAGTAAAGCAATAGGTCTATAATTCTTAGGGTCTCCATGATCCCCTTTTTGAATATTGGGACAATCACTGCCTCCTTCCATGATAAAGGGATGGTTCGAGTTTTCTTTATTTGGTTAAAGAGCTGTAAAATGAAGCTGGCCCAGGCTTCTCCATTTTCTTTGAGCATATGATTTGATATGCCATCTGGCCCAGCAGCTCTTGAAGAGCTTAACCTTTTTATTTTCCCCAGGATATCATCATAGTCACATTCGATGTGCCAGGGAGTTTTCCTCCTTAAGTATGTGTTTGTTTCCACTGCATGACTCTGCTGGAACAAATTTGTATAATGCTTGACCCATAGATCTTTTGGGACTTGAGAAGTGGTTAAGGCAGGTTGGAATTCATCGCCTTTATTAATAATCTCCCATAGGCTGCGAGCGTTTGCTGTTTGAATTGCAGCCAACATCTTCTCTGTATCACATTGAGCTCTCCAAACCTTCGATGAAATCAGCCAATTTTTGTATGATTGTTTTCATTTCCGCATCAGTTCTTCTTTGTTGGGCAGTAATCTTCGTTTTATGCCTCTTAATTCGGCACAATGTTTCTTTCTCTTGACCACCAATTTGGCATTATGCGCATGTTTCCTTGAGATTGACGGGTTTTTATTTCCATCGCAATGTACTTCATACTCCTTTAGTAACCATTTATATTGTACTTACTCTAGATTTCTTTTTACCTAGTTATTGAAGCCATCCGCTAATTTTGCAATGGCCTGTGGTTTTATTCTAAGCCGATTTATTCCCCATGTCACTTCTAGAGTGGGAAGGGTGAGATTTGTTGTGACTCCAGACTCCCAATGGAGTTCAATCTCCAGTAAAGCATTGTCACTGGCCTTCTGTTTCTTAACTCTAAATGTGTTTATCCACCTTTGGGTGTTTCTGGCTATGAAGCAATAGTCTAAGACCACACTACTTATGTTGTTAGACCACGTAGTGGTTCCTTCGAGATCTCCTTTCGTCCGCCCATTTAAGATTTTTATCTCTCTAATTTCCATTTCTTCTGTCTATCGTTTTTCATTTACCTCCAACTGCGAGTTTGGTTTCAGTTTGCCTTCATTATCAAGCAACTTTAGAATCAGGTCTCCACATATAATGATAAGTTGATTTTTTTCTTCTAGCATAGATTCATCTATTGCCTCCATAATGTCGAACAAGTATTTTTTGTTTTCACGGTCTGTTGGACTCCAATATGTATTAATTAAAAGGAGCCTGATATCATGCTTTCCAACGTTTTCTTGATCTTTAAAATTTGGACATATGGATTTGGGATATGATGGCTCAGGATATGGAGGTCGCAATTGCCTTTTACTAGTGTCAGCAATCCAGCACGCGGTCTACCTACCCAGCCCTTCTTTGCAGGATTCATGAACACCTCGTAGTCCTCACATAGAAGGACCGATCTTATCCAAGATTCCTGTAGGCAGATTATTTTGTATTTCCCCAAGAAGGCACTGTCTCCAGAATAGAGGTGATTAAAGCCCCTGGTGTTCCATGAGGCCAGTAGGGACTTTTCCCACACTGCCTCGATGTTAAACTATTGTTTCTTTTTCTCTTGTTTTAACTCATGCACTCCTTGTTTCAATCCTGTGCTTTGACCTCCTTGTGTTATTGCCTTGGAGTTAGAGTTATCCACCGTGAATCTCAATTTTGCCATTTGGCTATAGGCAAGTGGCCTGAGACCATCTCTCGCTCTTTTGGGATCCACAATGTTTCTGTCTTCCCCTCTTGCTCTCTGAATTTCTTTCGGCCTTTGCTTAAGGTATTCTCGTTCTGACTGGTTGTAGGGTTTGCCCCGTGAGTTTTCCTTAGCAAATTTAGTTTTTGGGGCCTCTCTCTCAGTAGTTCGATGTACAAGCCTTTCACCCCTTTTACTTGTCACGGGCCTGGTTTTAAGGTGCTCTCTTTCTGGATTTTTATGATATTTTCGTTGGGAATTTGAGTTTGGCACTTTGTGTCTTGGTTTGTATCTTTCACTTATTGATCAAGCATGATTTTTCTTTCTTCGGCTCTCTTCAGCTGACTCAGCGTCTGTTAACCGAAAGCCAGCATCCGCCAGCTTTCCCTTTGCACTTAGTATTGTGTCATTAGTCCTTTGCGATCTCAGATGGAGTATTATCACGTCCGGCCTCTTTTCATCTGCAAATTCGACTATCACAATGTCTTCCGGTGAAAACTTTCTTAGTGATGAGAGTTGCTTTAGTATAGTCATCAAGTTCTTTCTATTCAAGATTATCCTTTTCGAGTCTTTTGCTACTCTCTCCAACTTGAGTTTATATGTTCGGTGGGTGAACTTTCTTCCACCAGCATTCTCCAAATGATTTTCATAAGTCCTTAGATTTTTGTAGTTTCTTTGACGCTCAGACTTGCTTCTGGAATCCCTCCCTCAAGCCGCTTTTGCTGATTGGAGTCTAGTCCCTCGTCTTTATTCTAGACAGTACAAAAAGTCCATTCTTTTTTGTTCTTTTTCCTTTGACTTTTCCTTGCTGCAAGATCGGTTCCTGGGTTTGTGGGTACTCGGGTCCTCAACCTTTCCCCCTCCCTTCAGCTCTTTTGCATATTTCATCACCTTTTCTCTTTTTTTCCCTTTCATAATGATGTGACTGGTTATCTATGGCTTGCCAATTTGACAGGCTGATGTTTTGGCAGTTTTCATCCTCATTGTTCTATTCTATCATTTCAATTAGATCACTCAAATATCCATTTGACTCTGCTTCACTTTCAATTTCAATAGAGACTGAATTCTTAGGAATTTCGTGGTCTTTTGATGAGTTGCATATTTTCATTTCCATTCTTGGCTTCTTTGCTGGATGGATCTGCTCCTCCCCCACTGGTATTTTAATGTTTCTTAGAAAGGATCTTGAGGCACATTCCTTCCATTTATTTGTTTGGTTTTTATTTTTATTTTTTGGTTTGTTTTGCGAGTCTTTTTGAGACATCATAGGGACAGTTACTGATGGTTTCTTGATCACATTAAGTGACTCTTGAAACATTGCATAACTTGATTTAGAGCTTTTGCAGTGGGCCGTATCCTGTGTAGGTGCTCGAGAAAGCTCAATAGGTAGAGTTTCTTTTCCCTCTTGATTTGTTTTAGTTATACCAAGGCTCCTTCCTAATACCAAAGGGCCCCCTTTTGTCGGTCCCTGGATTTTTTTCCCCGGGGGGAACCGATCTTTGTTCGGGGGACCGATCTTTGTTCCTTCGATTCTTCATTTTCCCCTCTTGTATCTCTGCATTCTTCGGTCATAGGACATTGGGAAGTGTTTTGTTGACAGATCTTCCTTTGCCACTTATGCTCTTCTAACACAGCCTCTGTAAGTAGTTGTTTGTCGTTGGAGTCACGACATGCTATGTCGCTAAATTGGTCTTGACATTTGTTTGATTGATCCGATTCCTTGTCCATTCTCAGATCTAATCTTTTCATGAAACCTTCGATTTCGTTTATCTGTTCCCTTGTTTTCGAGTTTATCGAGTGAACCATTTGCAGGGATTCATTGATATTCTCATAGAACTTAAGGAATGGGGTAATTGCAATATTCAGGGCCGCCATCAATACATTCTGAGTATGCACAAAGTCATCCATTCTCCACTTACGGCACAGCTCTCTTATTTTTTCCAAGGAGTTTTCGTCATTCGTCATTTCCAATTTCTCTCTTGACACCGGACCGGTACCCACACTTATCCTGTTGATAAGTTTATTGGCAGGAGGGCTTGTGCCCATTTCCCTTTGCCTACAATGGGCCTCATTACGACCCGTGCGGTAACCATGGCGCTAGTAGCCATGGTTGCCGCCGGTATTTTACCTATTTCGCCATGGTGAATGGCGGAATTACCGCCCCATTCCAATGTTGGCGGGGCGGTAATACCCCATTCACCATTGGCTCTTCCCCATTCCCATTTTTGCCCCCATAGGATTCAATGGAAATGGGGAAGGCTGTAGTTACGGTCCAATCCTTAACACTGGTAAAACCAGCCGTTAAGGTGGGGACCCGCAAAGGGACCTCGTAATTAGGTGGTGAGGGGTTAACGGCGCCGCCACCTTTTACGGCACGGTTAACCCCTTACCGCCTGGGTCGTAATGAGGCCCAATGTCTTTTACCTGCAAAAGGGTCCTCTACGACCAAGGCAGCTATTTTTTCTTTAATAAAGGATAGGCTTCTCCTTTTTTCCGTTGTAATTTTGCTGGTTAAATTAGATATGTCCTGAATGAGTTTCTCTGCCAGGCTTGAATTACTTCTTTGTTCTTTTCCTGTAGTTTTCCATACGGTTAGGACATTCCCATTAGGGGTACCCATTGAGCCCCTCAAGTTGGTGCCCACCATAGGAGGCCAATGTGTCTCCACCATCCAGGCATTCTTTGGTGTTTTCTGTATGGAGGAAAAAGGCATTTCATCATCCGCCCCTTGTCCTTTTTTTGAGTCTGAGTTTTCCACTATTGTGCTTTCATTATGCCTCGTGTTGTTAGTTAGGGACAGAGTCTGAGTTGATTTATCTATGTCCACTCAAAATGCCTTGTCCTGCCAAGTCATTATCTCCACCTCTCTGATTTCTCCTATTCGACTTTCATAAAGTTCATTTTCAGGGAAATGACACATCTGCAGTTTGATATCCTTCAAAATACGAGGGGTGGATCACCTAGTCCTTGGATCTTGGGTGGGATTGGTAGAGGCTCTGGCATAAGTACATCTGATTCGGCATTTGATCTGGCTTCTTATGATAAAATGACAGTTGTTTTCTCTCTTTCGGGTGCCTTCAACAGGCTTGGTATAAGCGCCGGTACTGGGAGATTCCAATCCACTTTTGCCTCAGCTTCTGGGACCTTTCCTGCAAAATCTTTGGCTGCTTCCAACGGTTCTATGACCAGCCCTAGTGCACTTGGGCTGATCGATGGGGTGAAAACAGCATAGTCCTTTTCCCCACTTCGTTGCTTTTAGGTGGGTTATTCTCAGGCTTCTCTACCCCATCTCCCCTCCAGTTGGCAGTGGAGTTGTCCTCGTCCGACACATCTATTGTGTTTACTTGGGCAGCATAACCGACCTCCTCACTGTTCTTACAGATTTCCTGTTCAATGTCTATGATCAGGGGCTGGAGCAGTGGAAGGGGTCCATCTACCTCCCTTGGGGTTTTCATCCCAGTTTCTGATGTTCTGGACAAGTCACTTATACCCAAAACCCCTTGTGAGACCTCCATGGACAATGTCTGTGAGGGGGGTGGGGGTTGTACACCACCTCCCACCCTAAGAGTTATCATGTCTTTATTAGTTGTTTAGGTCGAGTCCCGGGTTTTCGTCCCCTTTTTGACTACATCCTCCCTCTCGGATGGTATAGATGTAAGTATTGACTCTGGGGTGGGGGCTGGACTCCATCCTGCCTCTGTGGGGAGCTTATCTTTGACAAATGGGAGTTGTGATTGCTTCAAAGGCGGCATTAGTTTCGTTTTTATAGTCCTAGAGGGTGATGCGGACATCGGTAGGGCGGGGTGGGAGGCTAGCCTCTGTCGTACCTGATGTTGCGTTTTCACCACCGGCTCAGCCCCTGAGCCAGTTGGATCACTTGTCAGTTGGCCCATTAGCAAGCGTCATGCAGCTCCTCTAGGATGGCAGAGGTTAATTGTGGTTTGCAGCGCTGTGTTTTTCCCTCTTTGGACACAGTATTCTATTTGTGTCCTGCGTCCCAGCGAAGCAGCAAACAGCCAAACAGCGGTTCTTGTTGACTGCAACTCGCCCTTTGCACACTCGGGCTTAGCGCCACAAGGGTGCCTGGGAGATTCTTTTAGCCCCTTCCACTTCCTGCTTGGGCAGGAGCTCACAGTGTTGGGCGGGCCCAGATAGCGCTACGGCTCAGCTTTTCCTCACGTCTCATCCGGCTCTTCAAACAAAACAGCTGATTCCAATGCCTCCGCAGCACAGCCAAACAGCAGTTCTTATTGACTGCAACTCGCCCTTTGCACACTCAGGCTTAGCGCCACAAGGGTGTCTGGGAGATTCTTTTAGCCCCTTCCACTTCCTGCTTGGGCGGGACCGCACAGTGGTGGGCGGGGCCAGATAGCGCTACGGCTCAGCTTTTCCTCACGTCTCGTCCGGCTCTTCAAACAAAACAGCTGATTCCAATGCAGCACAGCCAAACAGCAGTTCTTGTTGACTGCAACTTGCCCTTTGTTGCTGATTATATCACTGTCTTAAATCTACCTATCTAAGCAATTAGAGGGTTTAAGGGACTTGCGTTCCTCGCTCCTTCAAGATACCCCTGACTAAGCCATGCTTACCTGCAGCAAATCCCTGACCCAAACACTCCAACCTGCCACACGGCTCCCTCACATGACCATGACCAACAACTCCATCCTGACAGAAAGGGAAAAAAAAGACAGACCTCCACTCCACCCCCCTCAACTCTGACCAAGCTACTACACACAAATTCAGAACAGCAATCCCGCACAATTCCCCTCCCCTCACATTCCCCAACCAACAACTGGAAAAAAAAGCTGGCAAGTAAGTAAGCACCCTGCCACGGCACAGCACAGCCAATCTAGCACCTTCATTCTCGAACTTCAACTACACACCACCACACCTCTCTTTCCTCTCTATCCTCTCTGGAAACATACTACACCCTGGCCGCCTACATCCTTCACACTCGCACTGCATAGCCACCATCCCTCATTCCAGAGGAGACATCTGGCATACCGCAAACTGTCCGTCCCCCACCCAACCCGTTCACACTTCCAGACAAGCTCCCCTCGCACAACCGCTCACCATGGTCATCTGCTAAGAATGATCCCCACCCCCACTCCTCCACACACCACACTATTTCATACTCCCAAACAAGAGGAGATCTCTGGCGCTCCAAACACAACCTCAAAGCCAACACTACAACATCTGCACCTCCCCACAGAAATTACACTGCATATCATCATCCAGCCCAGACCAACTGCCCTCATCCATGCCCGCACCAGCCAAAACCCCACACCATGCTATCTCCAATTCCCAAGCCAGAGGAGCACTCTGGAACTCCAAACACAATCTCCCAAGCACTACTGCACCATCTGCCCCTCTCCACAGCATGTCACCCTGTAGATCAACTCATCCGCCCTCCTCCCTTCTCACCTCAGCCAGAACCCCTTGGACCCCTCTCCTTTCAATCCTCACCAAACACTCATACCCGGGGAGTCCTGTGCCACTCCACTATCCCCATCATCCCACCGACACACCTAAACTCCCTCCCCTCCACCTCCAACCTGCCTCACCTCACTACCTCCTCTATTCCCACAAATACCCAGAGTCCCCTAGTGGGCCCAACTCGCTCACACTGCCTCTCTCCTCAAACTCCCTCAGTCTAACCCCCCTTTCCTCTCCACCTGTCATGCTCAGTCCCCACACACACAACCCTCCTCAGCATACCCTCATCCTCCATCCCCAGACAACCTCCTTTTGCTCCTTTTCCTTCTTTCAGCATGGCACACCTCACTCTCTCTAGAACTATCGCCTCATCCCCTTTCCCCTCAGAATCTCGCACCCTCTCTCACACACCTCTCATGTGCAAATACACAAAAATCGGGAAAATTGATTGGCCCTCACCCTCAACTCTTCATGCCTCACCTCACCTGCATCAGTCCTCCTTCCCCACCACCCACAGCCCTGCTGTCAGGAACTCCCCGTCAGCTACTCCCCGATTGTCCCTCTTTGAACATAACTTCTCGCCTACCACCTCTACTCCTCCACTTCCCTCCAGACTTACACCCCATCCATCAGCCAACCCATACCCACTCACCACACCAGCACTGCTCACCTCACCGGCACCACTCAATGCCCATGCTCCCTCCCCCTTACAATTTCCCTCCATCTCATGCAAACCAACCACCACAAGCCCCATCCCAACCTCACTCCCTTTCTGCCCCTCAAACATTATCCAGACTACTCCAACTGTTCCAGTCTCCCTGCCCACATTGCCTGCCACTGCTTCTAATACCTCCCCACCAGCCACCCAGACCCGACATGTCCACCCGCTACTAGCATCATAGGAATCACCTCCCACCACTGAGTCACCTGCCTCTTATTCAATGCCTGCACTGTGGCCAAAAACAGACACAGCATCTTCGACCTACTGTCCTCTGACAAGCCCGATCTCCTCTTCACCACTGAAACAAAGTTCAGTGATGATTTCAAACTAGTCGCTCACAAGGCTTTCCTACCTGACTACGCACTCATCCCCAACAACAGACCCTCCAGAAGAGGCAGAGTGGCCATCCTCCACAAACCTCACATCTCCATCTCACTCACCGAAACCCATCCATGCACAGCTAACTGGGAATCCCTGCTGGTCAGATTCTCCCTGCAGCCCACTATCTCACACAGCTTCCTACTCATCTACAGGCCACATGGATATGACAGACCTTTTGCTAACTATCTCTGTGACTCACTAGCTACCACTCTGGTCAACCATCCTAAACTCACTCTACTGGGGGACTTTAATATCTGGTTTGATAACCCCAACAACTCCATGACCCAGCCCCTGATCGTCAGCCTAGAGCACTCAACCTCTCCAAGCATACCACACACTGGAGGCCACACCGTTGATGCAATCTTCAGCTCATCTGACCTCGTCTCGGTGTCCAGCCCCAAACACCTCATCTGGACAGACCACTCAGCCTTACCTTTTTCTATACGCACACCAGCCCCACCCCCCAAGGACCACCTTGTCCCACCAAACGATCGCAAATGCTAGAACATGGTCAGGGTACTGCCTGACCTTGCTGAAGCCTTTCTGCACTCACTCCTGACCACTGATAGACCTCTACCTATTGAATCTTTTGACTCTTGGCTCAATGACTCAATCCTCCCTCTCACTGCCTACCGCCCCACTCCCACCCACAATGGAGCCTCCCCTAAATGGTTCATGCTCCACCTGAAGACTGTTAAAGCCCATAACCGCTCCCTCAAACGCAAATGGTGAGCATAAAAAACACACTTAGCAAATCCTTGTTTGCCCACTATCACCAAACTCCAAATCCGAGATCCTGAAGGCCAAAAAAACCTACTACAACAAAAGAATCCTGAACTTCCGCAGCAGTGGTAAAGAGCACCACAGGATCATCTTAGAATTCATGAAGACTGCGTCCACCACTGGCCCGACTGTGTACACGCAAGCGCTCTGCAACTCCCTCTCTTATCACTTTCACAGTACAGCACTGGACAGAACGGCCACCCTTAATGCCAAACTCTCCAAACTCACCCCCTGCCCAATATCCACCCCACATGATCTCACCCCTCCCACGAAGCCCCTACTTTCAACTATTTTGAGCTCATCTCGAGCTAGGAATTCCACAAATTGCTGTAAAGCAGACCCTCCAGTCCCCCTTAACCTTTGTGCTGCTACTTTCCTCAAAGAAATCTTCTTCTCTACCTGTGCGGGAGAACAGGTAAGGTCTGTTGGGGGTTCCGTAAGCCCCCTAACCCCGAAAGACTCAGCCGGAGACGTCCTCTCGGTTCGGGCTTCCCGGTTGCTCTGCAGCATCCGGGAACGCCATGTTTATTTATGTTGCACGCAGCGGCGTGCAACGTCACGCTGCCGCGTGCGCGCCCAGTCATCGGGCAGCGCCACACTCCTCCTTTTTCCGGGAGAACAATAACAAAACTAATACTAGACACTGCAAACCAAACCAAACTGAATACTTAACATTTTACGAAACCCCATGTTCAAAACACCCCTTTATTGACATCCACCCGGGTCCCCTTACTTAACAGTTCTCATCCTCAGGACAAACAGCCAGGTGACCCGAAATGTAATCGCTGAGGTGAGCAGGTTTCCCTCGCCAAGCCCTCTGGGGGTACCTCCTGCTCACCTCCGGCACGGGTGATCTGTCCAGGAGCATGCCCGGGCCGGGGACTCAGGCAGACAGGGTGTTTCCCCCTCGTCCTCAGGGATCTCTCCTGGGTCTGGATCAGGAAGTGGATCAGTTCTTGGATCCTGCAGTTTCTTGAAGAAACTTACATTGCGAGTTACCGCCGACCGTCCGTCTGATGCAGTCACCATGGATCCCCGGACCGCAACGACATCCAGCGGCTCCGGCTCATACGGTAGAGAGAGCTTCCCATGGGGATGCCTATTCCGAATGAGGACCTCATCGCCAGGCTCCAGCCGCTGCGGGCGAAGCCCTCTCCGAGCGTTCTCTTGCTCGATCCTCAGTCGCCCGTCCATCTCGACCTGTTGGTCATTGATCACCCCAGGTTCTTTCTCTCGTACCTCTGGTAGCAAACCCCAAGGACACCGCTTGAAAAATGCCTCAGCCAGGGCCACTCCAGTGGATGCATGTGGCATGGTGCCGTACACCCTCAGAAACTGGTACAGGGCTCTCTGGAGAGACTGCCCCTGCCCCTGAGCAATTCAAAAGGTCTTGTTTAGAGTCCTCATGAGCCGTTCTGTTTCGCCATTGGCCCGGGGCCAGAGGGGCATGATTTTCCTGTGCACCACCCCGTAGCGCTCCATCAGCTCCGAGAAGCGTTCGCTCTGGAATGGCGGCCGTTGTCCGAGCACAGTGTGCGTGGGAAACCATGGGCTGCAAACACCTTTTCTATGGCCACCACGACATGCTCAAACGCCACAGAGTCCACATACTCCACCTCGGGGTATCTAGAGTACTCCTCGTCCAGAACTAGGAAATGGGTGTCCATGGTGGTGGATCCAAAGTCCGCATGAACGATCTCCCAAGGGCGCGACCCCCTAGGCATTGTTTCTATTGCAGGTTCCCGCTGCAGGGGAGATGCCGTTTGGCACCAAACACAGGCCGCCACGAAGTCATCCACCTTGCGTTCTAGCTCAGGGAACCACACCTTCAGCCGTAGGCGTGCCTTGGTCTTGGCAGCACCCTGTTGACCATGGTGAGCCAACGCGATCACCTCGTCCACCTTCGATTGGGGCACCACAATCCGATCTCCGCGGAGCAGAAGGCCAGATGTCGAGAACGATAACTCCTCCCGGACTTTCCACAGTTGCTCAAGTCCGGTCCTGGCCTCCTGGGTGCGCCCCGCCAGAGCCTCCAGCACCGACTTCCAGGAGCCCTGTTGCATCGAGTGCCTTAGGATCTGGAAGCACTCATCTTGCGCTGCAGCTGCCTCCGCATGGTCATGGACCTCCTGAATGACACACAAAGCTATAAACTTTTAAAAAAAGACCCCACGAAGGAACTAACTACCGAAATTGCCGCCATGGTCTCCTTTGCTCTCGAAAGAGATTGGATCACGGAAAAAGAATCTAACTTTCTCGTTACCACAGCTGGAAGAACTCCCTGCCTATACGCGTTACCTAAGATTCAGAAAAATTCCACCAATCCACCTTGAAGACCCATTGTGTCAGGATGTGGATCCATTTTAGAACCATTATGCACATTTGTGGACTATTTCCTTAAACCTATCAGCATTACTACGGAATCCTACATTAGAGACACGATGCACACCATTCAAATGTTCGAAAATTTGGAATTTGACCCTCAAAAACATCTCTTAGTGACTCTAGATATTAAGTCACTTTACATGAGTATTCCACAACAAGCAGCGATAGATTGCGTATACGAATATCTCATTGAAACCAATAGAGAGACAAAAGCCCCGCCTGAATTCATTATTGCAATAAGGACACTTGCCCTCTGTAAACATTTCTTTGAATTTGACAAACAGTTCTATTTGCAAAACAAAGGAACAGCCCTGGGGGTGGCATTTGCCCCGAGTCTGGCCATTTTATTCATGGCCAAATTTGATTTTTTTTTTATTTTCAACCCCGTTAATCTTTGGAAAGATAACATCAAACAATGGCGGCGTTATATTGATGACGTTATTTGCCTATGGGAAAGATCTGCGGATACACTACAAAAGTTTTTTTGTCTGGCTGAACACTTGCAGTACAGACATACAATTTACAATGGAACACAGCAACACCATGATTCATTTTTTGGACCTAACGATTGGACACAACCAGGGCAAACTATTCTGCAACACATTTCGGAAACCAACTGACCGCAATACCCTACTTCATTTCGGTTACGCAGAAATTGCACATCTTTAGATGATTTTTATCATGACGCTGATTTACTCAGCAAGAGACTACAAGAAAGAGGGTATTCCAAGAAGTTGGTGTCCAGATCTATGAAAAGGGCACAATTTACCTGCCGAGATTCACTCCTCACTCCCAAAACTCGAGAGGAATCTCAGGACCAAATTACATGTGTGGTCACGCATGGTCAGCATGCCTTCCAAATCAAAAAAATCATCCACAAATACTGGGCCATCGCCAGATTATGTCTCCCTGACCAACAAAAACCTCGATTTGCGTACAAAAGAGCACGGAACATCAGAGAACACCTGGTGCACTCGATGTATATAAAAAAACCACCACAAATCTATCTGTGGAACCTAAGACCATTAAAAGGCCACTATCCATGCGGGTCATGTTCGGTCTGCCAGTTCACGTCCAAAATACAACAATTCCAAGTGGGACAGAAAACCTGGTTTCTCAACAATATCTCTAATTGTAAAACCAATCAAGTGGTCTATTGCATAGAATGCCCCTGCAAATTACGGTATGTCGGGCAAACCATGCGCAACATAGGCATACGGATCTCCGAACACCGGTCCCGAATCGGGTGCAAAAACCTCACATCCCCCTTGGTACAACACTACTTGGACAAAAAACACACCACACAGGACATCAAATGGTTGGTTCTTGAAAGAGTACGGAATGGTCCCAACATTCCAGGATGACTGTTGGACCTAGAATGTAGGTGGATTCACAGATTGGACTCGGTGAAACAGGGCCTCAACGAACAACAAATATTCCCATATTAATGGGAAATAGCAGTTTCCCTAGCCCTCACAGATATGTCATTCCTCTACCAGGAGAATGCATTTATCTTTAAATATCCAAAAGGTTTCCCACTATAACCCTCTGGCGGGCCTCCACTCTGCCACGAATAGGATCCAACCTCGGGATGAGGCCACACGGTACATATCCAGGTTCATCATTGAGCGCATGGCCCCCCCTTTTTTCGTGAAACACACACATGACGAGTTATAATGTATTTATAACACTAATGGACAGGGCAGAGCTTACATTATCTGCCTACCGCTCCACATCAACATGGAGACTCATGCAGCTCTCCCCCCTGCCTTCTCAGCACGGGGCTTCAGGTCCACCCTGATTTGATAGCTGACGCACACCCACCCAATTGGATTCACAGTTGGATGATTGGAGATCGGATGCTACGGCACCGACTCCCCATCACTTCCCAGACCTGAGCACCACCACATAACACTGCATCATAACAACGGGAGCGCAATTTTAGCCCCGCACTACCCAGTGTTCCTCTTACCTTCCCGCTTTTCTTTCCCTCCGGACGTCCAGTGTCTCCCACAATGAGGGACCCCGCCCCCACGGGCTCTACGCATCTTCTGTATTCGGTTCCGCATTCTTGTGGCGGTAACCAATCACGCCAATACACGTGGCAGGCTCCCATAGGCCCAGTTACACATACACCCTCAGGAACCACTATTGCCTGAGATGCAGACACCAGCAGCTTGCAGTCACTCGCCAGAGAGCAACAAACGTGCGCCTGTGAGCACAAACCTGTAACGCTGAGCTGCCCAGAGAACCAGCGTTCAAGCGTCCCACGGATCACCCCCAAGGTAATACTCCCAGTTTAGAGTTCAAGTCACACGCTCACTTCATTTCTACATAGAATACTAAGGCCATGTCTATTTCATATGTCGCCCTTATTAATAGGAATAGCTGGACTCCTGCCCTTCAAGTAACCCAAGCCCTATTTCAGACACGCTGACGGTATCTATGCAGTCCAGGTTCATCACAATGTAGCGAACGCCACCCACGACTGGGAAGCCATCTACTTCCAACTAAGGTACCTGTATGTCCACCTAGCGATCATTTTTCCAAGCAATGGGGCTCTTAGGGCCTTTTAACATTTAAATTTTGACTAGGCTGGTGTGGGTAAGGGTGTCCATCACACCCCGCAGCTTTTATCATATCCCCACTACACCCACCTGTTGGATTTATCTCACAATATGCCAGAAAGAAAGAAAAAATATTTTTTAATTCATTTTTTGCCTCTCCTGTAGAGCAAGCTGGCCCTCGGGCTACCCATCGGTGCTGATTAGGATCAGCCACCTTTTTTGCCACTACTAACAATGAACAATGCTGATTGATTGGTCTGGACTGTTCGGGGTGCCTACCTCACAGCGAGATTCATGACAAGGTTTCAGTGGTGAGTCAGGCATGCCATTCCACCTCCACGTTCAAATTACATTGGCATTCATTTGCATCCTTGCCTTTGCTCCCCGGTGCCCTCTACTCCATTGAGTACTCTTAACAATACCGGTTATCCGGTTTCTTTGCACAATATAATTGTTGGTATTATTTAACCCAGTTATGTCCAGAAAGAATTAAGGTCTTGAAACTTAAGAATTTCTTACCTATTTTTTCTTTTGTTTTTGCTTTTCTTCTTACAGGGGCCACCTATTTGCCCTGATGAAGGCGGTTCTTCTAAAGAAAAAAACACTTATCCCACTGATGTAATTAGAAGTTGGATAATCCTTCCGCCGAAACGTGTACCATGTGCAAGGGGGGTTTTCAAACCAAAGACACTAAGAATCATTTACTGTCAGGCCAGTACTCGACAACGAGAATCTGACTAGGTTTCCCCTGTCACGTTGGCACCTGTTAGATGAGATGCTTTTGGCACCTGCTAGATGAGATGATTTTTTGAATATTAGCTACTCTATTGAACATAATGTTTGTTGGATTTCTACATGTGTTCCACACGGGTTAGGTTTGACACTCTTATTCACCTGTGTACCTCTTCCTTACGGGAGATGTTTTGTACTTTGCATTTAATAAGCACTAAAGAGCCCGTATGGTGTATGTTCAGTACTTCAAATTTACTTATGTACTGAAGCAAAACTTTAATTTCTGTTTTTAGTCTTTATTTATTCCAAGATTGTTGAATTTTGCCACATGTATGATGTCTACAAATGCTTCTTGTTTTAATGTTTTTGTTTTAATACAAACCACGTATGTTCACAGCCTTTGTTGTATGTGAGTTTCCTTGTTCAAACCTTTTTTTCTTTCTGGACAATCCCATGGGTAGGGATTTCATCCATTAGTACCAATATACCAGGTTTCCCAATACTTACTACATAATTGTTTCATTTAATGACAATAATTGGAGATTAACCTGGGCAGTAGCAGCTCTATCTTCTTTTGGTTTTTCCAGCTCCTGGAGAGGCATGGCATTTGGCGTGGCTGCCACCACCACCACCCGAACGTGCTCTTCTGCCTCTTCTGCACAGGCATCCTGGACTTCGCCTGCGTACGCCCCAGGGTGTCTGGAGAGATAGTCTGCAGCGTTGTTCGCCCCTGGCCGATATACCAAGGTGACTCCATATTCCAAAAGGGTGAGCATCCACCGCTCAATGCGTGCCGGTGGGTTGGATGGCGACTCTGCCATGATAGGAAGCAGCGGCTTGTGGTCTGTCACCACCGTCACCGGGCGTCCAAGGACGTAGAGCCGGAAGTGCCGGCATCCCCACAGTACTGCCAGCGCCTCACGCTCGATCTGTGAGTATCGCTGCTCCGCATCGGACAGAGCCTTGCTGGCATAGGCCACAGGGCGGACGCCCCCACCGCTGTCAATTTGTGTTAGCACAGCACCCAGACCGAATGGGCTGGCATCGACGATGATCTCTGAGGGCAGCGCGGGATCGAAGAAGGACATAGTGTCTTCAGCCGCCAGGGCACCCTTTATGTCATCAAAAGCCGCCTGCTCTAGCGGGCCCCAGTTCCAGATGACATCTTTCCTGGTCAGTGCCCTGAGCAGTTCCGATCTGGAGGCCAGATTTTTAATGAACCGTCCACAGTATGTGACCATGCCTAGGAAGCTTCGCACATCAGATACGGACTCCGGAGGCTGCGCCTTCTTTATGTCCTGCACCTTCCAGGGAACAGGAGACACCCCCCCTTCTTTGAATACAAAACCAAAGAATTCTATCGATGGTCGGAGAAACTCACACTTTTCTTTGTGGAGGGTGAGTCCCAAGGATTGCACTCTTCCGAATGTCTTCGCCAACTGCCTCAGATGGTCTACCTCAGTTCTGGCAAACACCAGGATGTCGTCGCTTATGTTCAAAACGCCCTGTAGATCAGCCAGGGCGCCCCGAAAGATGTTTTGGAACACCTCCACCGCCGAGGTCACACCAAAGCTCAGTCTCTTGTAGCGGTATAGCCCTCGGTGTGTCGTGAAGGTAGTAATGTACCTCGACTCGGGGTAGAGGACAACCTGCTGATAGCCCACTCCAAGGTCCAGTTTCAAAAAGAAACGAGCGCCCTGTACCTCCGCAATGATGTCATCAATCGTCGGGGTGAGGTGCCTCTCTCTCTTAATGGCCTTGTTCGGGAGCCTCATGTCGACGCAGATTCTAACAGCATTGGGTTGTTTAGGCTTCCGAGCCACCACTATCGGGGACACCCAGGGCGTCGGGCCTTGCACCTTCTCTATAATGGCAAGATTGACCAAATTGTCCAGCTCCTTGTCGACAAGTTCACGGAGGTGGAACGGCACCCTTCGATGTTTTAGGGCAATGGGCTGCACCGACTCATCGATGTGTAACCTCACTGGGTCACCGGCCATCTGCCCGATCCCTTCGAACATCGCGGCATACTTCTCGAGCAAGTCATTAATGTCCTCTAAATAGACAGAGTATGCGAAGCTGACGATGCCGAGGGCCTCTGCTGCAGCACATTTTAGGAGCGTGTTGGTGCTCACCGGTGTCACGTAGAATAGTGCTGTGATTTGGGAGCCCTCATGTTCTACTTTTGCCACGAACACACCGTCCAGAGGGATGGGGTCAACACCACCGAAGGCAAAAATGCGGGCCTTGAGAGCAGCCAGCTTGGGGGGCTGGTCTATGGCATCATAGTGTCCACGAGCCATTACATTCACCGACGCCCCAGTGTCCACGAGGACGGGGACTGGAGATCGGTTCACCTCGACCACGCACCTTAGCTGTCTCCTGTTCTTACTTTTCAGGATCCCCACACTCGAGACAAAGAAGATGTTCTCTTCCTCCTCTTCTTCAGCTTCCTCCACCTGGGCATCCTCCTCAGTCTGATCCACCTGAGCGACGTTGGATGGTCGACTCTGGCGATTGAGACTGGACCGTCCCGGGCACCTCGGTACCAATACTGGCATTGCAGCTTTGCATACCCTTGAGAAATGATCCAGCAGCCCACACCGTCCACAGGTCTTTCCAGCCGCAGGGCACTCAGCAGAGTCGGGCAGGTCATACCCACATTTTTGGCAGATATCTCCTGCCCTCCCGACTCGATCCCTGGGACTGCTGCCAGGTCTTCGGGTGCCCCTGCCACCTCGTCACATCGCACATACCTCTTCGGTCTTGATGGGGCACGACCCGGCCTCCATTCTGGCTGCCCTCGCCTCCGACACCTCATGGCACCTCCCCAGTTCAAGGATGCGCTGAAGTGTAATTCCAGGCTCCCTTAGCACTTGGCGCCTTAATTTGCCTGATGAGCAGGCCTGGATCAGCATCGTCCTGATCATGTCCTCTGCATCGCCCCAAGCGCAGGCCAGCGAGAGACGCCTTAGGCGCCCATAGAACGTGTCTAGAGTTTCATCGTCTTTCTGTTTGGCAGAGAGCATGACAAAACGTTCATAATCCGCATTGGCGAGAGGCAGAAAGTAGGCCTACAGAGCGGCCTTCGCCTGATCATAGGATCCATCCTCTGGCGGAAGCGATTCGAAAGTCTCTTGAACAGATGGACCTGCCGAGTAGAGCATCGTTGCCAGCCAGGTATCATCATCCACCACCTGAGCAGCCCGAAAGTACATGTCCAGGCGGTCCACCAACCTCCTCCATCTGGGCCCCAAACTGGAAGGTGGGCCCGATACATCAAACTCCAGGATGGGCTGCAGAGCCGCCTGTGCACGTACCTGAGCCATAACAGGGAGAATCTGCTGAACAACTGGTGCTGCCACAGGCTGCGCTGGAAGTAGAGGATCTTGAGGGCCTGCCTGACCACCTGGAGGCTGCTGTGACGGCTGCACTGGAGGTAGCAAACCTTGAGGTGCCGCTGGCACACGTGGAGGCCGCCTCACTGCCGCTCCGTCCTGGTGCTCAGTATCACTCATTCGTTCGAGCGCACAGGCACCCCCAGCATGGAGGGCAGGGGCCGCAACTAAAAACACCAAGTCCAAATGCCTCCAGCCAGCACCATCGGAGAAAAACAGCTACTGCACCACACCTCTGTGATGATGAAGAGGATGAAGATCGGTGGGGCCACCAGTCTGATGATGAAGAAGATGACGAGAAGCCTCAGCTTCCAGCTGCTCCAAAGATTAGGACAAGATAGAAATATGGGCTATGCAGGCCCAGCCATTGTAGCCCTCCTTCTTGATTGCACTCGACGTAGGAGACCCAGGAAAATGCAAAATCACCCCCTGGGCATAGTCACGTGCAGGTAACACTGCCTGCTGACAGGATTGCCAAAAATTAGGCCTGGATGCACTTCTCAGCTCAAACTGGAGCTCGGAGAAGTTTCACGGCCTGATTCACAAAATGGCCACCAGCCGCGTGGGTAACGCACGGCCTGCGGGCCGGAGCGAAGTCTCAAGGCGACCTCGCTGCAAGTAAACAAAGATTGCCGGTCAAGTCACCGCCGGGCCCAGGCATTGTTTCCCCCACTCGTCGCCAATGTTGGGGGTTGGTCGGGACCCCCCAGCACCTTCCGTAAGCCCCCTAACCCCGAAGGACTCAGCAGGAGACGTCCTCTCAGTTCAGGCTTCTCAGTCGCTCTGCCGCGGCCGGGAACGCCCCGTTTATTTATGTTGCACGCGGCGGCGTGCAACGTCACGCCGCCGCGTGCGCGCCCAGTCATCGGGCAGCGCCACAAAGTCCATACTCAATGACTGCTTCACCTCTGGCACCTTCCCAGATGCCTTCAAAGTAGTGCATGTCAAACCTCTTCTGAAAAAAGCAGGTCTCAACCCCCTCGAGCCTAACAATTACAAGCCCACCTCCAACACCAGATTCCTGGCAAAACTCATTGACCGTTCTGCTTACCCTCAACTCAACCTTTTCACTGAATCCAACAAACAACTAGCACCCGTTCAGTCAGGCTTCCAGCCTCGCCATGGAGCCGAAACCACACTGATCTCGGCCTGGCACAACCTCAAAGTCACAGCAGACTCTGAAGGCTGCACCGCTCTGGTTCTCCTTGATCTCTCAGCTGCCTTTGACATCATTAACCACTCAATCCTCGTCAACCAACTCCACTCCTTAGGAATCCGAGACTTGGCTCTCAAGTGGATTGCTTCGTTCATCTCCAACAGGAATCAAATCACGAAACCCCCCTTTTACCTCCTCCGCTCACACTGTAAACAAAGGAGAATCCCAAGGCACCTGCCTCTCCCCTCTCCATTTTAACCTCTACATGTCTACATGACCCAGCTGCCAGGGATCATCCACTGACACAACCTCACCTGTTACAACTACGCTGATGACACCCAAATTATCCTGAGAATCTGCAAAACAAGCTCTGACCTAGCAGCTTGCCTTAGTGACATAGACATATGGATGACAAGAAACCATTTCCTTATTAACCCAGGGAAAACATAGCTCAGGGTGTTCAGCAACACAGCTCTACTCCTGCAACCACTCCAATGGCCGGCCTCCCTCGGCACACCCCCCCACCTCAAACACAGTCAAAAACCTTGGCTGGTCAATGGACTTGGGCCTAAATCGGTTCCACCTGATCAATAATGTATCTAAATCCTGTCACTACCACTTCAGGCTCCTGAAACACATCTTCCCCTATCTCACCTTCCCCAACAAACTGGTGTCTATCATGTCCATTGTCATGTCCAGACTGGACTATTCAAACTCAATGCACCTGGGTGCACCGGCCTACCATTTCAACTAACTCCAGAGAGTCCAAAACGCAGCTGCGGGACGCCTTCTTGCACTAGGACGAAGGGACCACATCTCTGCTGCTATCCACACACTCCACTGGTTACCTATTGGACAAAGGTCTTCGTTCAAAAACCTATGCATCACTAAACGAGCAGTGCACCAGTCCGGCTCGACATACCTCCAACAGAAGATTTTGCCCTACCGCCCAACAGGCACCCTAAGGTCAAGCATGGCCCTGCTACTTGTAATTCCAGCCTCCAATTCAGCCAAGTTTGGCCCGTCAGCCAACTCTAATTTGGTACCAACTCTTTGGAACTCACTGTCTCCGAATATTTTGACAAACCACGATTACATGGCCTTCCATATGTAACTGAAAACATAGCTCTTCTCAAATCTGTAAATAGGACCGCCTAAGGCCATTAATCCATCCACCAATGGCCATATTTTTGATAGAATCAGCATTTAAACCAAAACATAGCAGTAGGGCCACAGAAACTGGATAATTAATTACTTCACCCCCGAAAAAAATGAAGCTATTGGAGCGCAGAAGTCAGCCTATAGCCTGGCAGGCACTGGCCTAGGCAGCTGCAAAATGTACCCAACAGGCTTGCCCACCTCTGTCATAGCAGATGGTATATGATCTATAGAGGCAACCCTGGCCTACCTTGAAATTAGGCCCAAAAACCTCACAACAGAGAGACAGAAGTAACTATGCTTGGCTGGACTCTCCAGAGAATCATGCAACAACCCCAGGAAGTACCCAGCCCCCCACCTTAAACTACCAAAGGAATCTGGAAAATTGACCCTCTGAGTCTTACAGAACATCTGACCAAGCTAACACAACATACTCTTACTGCCAGAGTATCTCTCTCAGAAATCCACTAACACAAACTCCCAGGACAGACAAAGCCAGCATATTGAGCACCGAAAGCAAACGGGTACAAGGGCCTCCAACCGTTAACCAGACACTCATTCCTACTAATATGCTCACTCTCCACTTTTCATCAGCAAATATTAGAACGGAGCTACACCCATCGATCAATTTGGCCTAGCTGCACATATACCGACATTGTTTCTACAACACCTCAATATCCTGGTTGGACACAGCTATACCCCACGAACAAACACCTTAGCTGCACACATAATCTTCTACACATGTTGCACAGCAGCCAGAATGCAGACTCGGAAACCACCCTCCCTGCTGCACACGTTACACTGATCTCTCACATCCACCGCACCACACCTAGCATTAGAATACAGCCAACCCTGTACAATCCACTGTGGCTACACAGATACCAAGTGCACCCATACACTATATGCTACACTACTCTCTCCACTGACTCTGACCACGGTCCCCAAGGGCGTTCAACCTAGATCAAACCATTGGAATATAAGGCGCTATACAAATGCACGATAACATAACATCTTCACTATGCCCACTATCACGTGTCTCAACTTGTAGATTCACTGCTGCAATGCAACAAAGTTCTCATTAGCAGAAAAAGGCTCATCTCGATGGGCTGTCTAGCCAGTCCTTGGATTTCCGGGTACAGCTATTTTCCAGGTAGGTTCATGCTTTTTTTGCCTTCCTTTTGTTCCTATTCCTTTCTAGGTGACCTATCTTGTCTAGAACTGCTGACCAATTGCCTCTTCTTGCCCATGTGCCTATCTCACTAATGATCTCACGTAGAGGTGCTTGCTTTGGCATCAGTTGGCATGCTTTACCTATGTAAATGGCATAGATACATGAAATATTTAGTGAAGCCCAAGCTGTGTAAGGCCCTACACCTATACCCTTGTGGCTTTTATGGCACTCATTGCTGCCAAGGTTGCAGTATACTGGAATGCCTGAAACATTTGCAATATGATCATATTTATTTTCCTTTATTTCTTTGTTAAGCTGTTTAGTTGTCCACCAAAATGTGAAATTTAGTAAGTACATTAATTGTGGATTTCTACATGCTATATCTACAGTGTCTGTTCCATGTGCTTGCCACTGTTGGACCCTCCACCCCCATGTCAGGTTAAGAGGTACAGTTTCTTGCCATGTTTTCTCTGTCATTGTGGAGTAGAATTGTTTATCATGTACCACGAAATGTGTTGATCACATAAATTGACTGTTGGATGGTGGTGGGGGAAATTTATATTCATTCAGCACTTTAATCTCTCCCTCCACCTGGAGATTTGGTATGTAAGGAAATTAGGCCTTAGACTCTGGTGTGAATTGCAAAGAGGAACAGGACAGTGCACCCAGATGGTTTTATTTGGCCACAGCGCTGGTCTTTGTAAAAAAGAAAGGTGTCTAAATATTTCACAAAACAAATATGGTCTGCAATTACATCACATTTTTCTAAATCATCTTCCGGATCTAACAGTATTCCTTGAGCAAAAGCTTCTATCTTGGTTCTAAGCAGGTTCCTATAGGTGTCTGTGATATGCATATTAGTGGTCACTAGCCTAGATAAACCTATTACTGATAGTGTTTGTACCTGGTGTTGCATACTGAGATCACTGTTGGTTTCATACTGCCCGCGTACAGAAATGCCCTAACTCTAGTTGGTATTTGCTTATTTGTGTTGAGACTCCACCCCCATCAGCGGCCTGCACCTTCCTCTTATGTACCAGGAAAGCATACAGATCAGCTTTGTCAACATGGCACAATTGGTGCTGGGAAAGGAATGTACATTACACTAGAACAAATGTGGTACACATACCCAATTTCCTGGCACAGTTAGCAGCTCAGGTCAAAACATATAGGATGATTGACACAGGCCGTTCATCTATTTCAACTGGACACCCAAGAATAGAATGGCTGCCTGTGCGAGAACACCCACTGAATTGCAGACTTAGGAGAGGGGTTAGAATAAGTAGACCTCTGGGACAGATATATGACCAGGTATGGGATGTAGATAAGGTCCTAAGAATGCTCACATCATGGCCGGATAACGATGATCTGACAAGGAAAGCGTTATCAACCAAATTGGCCCTGCTCCTATGCTTACTGTCATGTAAGAGGGTATCACATGTGAAAGCCTTAATAGGAAAACATCTCCACAGGGAATAACATTCCATATTGCGAAAAGGACAAACAATTTTTGATATCAGTATCGTGTGAAGCATTCACGAAACACCCCAAGCTATTCCAAGTGACATGCATTTTAGCATACAAGTCCATGACTAGGGAGTTGTGACCCTCAGGGGTGTCCCAGTTACTCATAGACTTAAGGAAATCTTTCGGGGCAGTGGTGTCAGCTACACTGACAAGATGATCAGGTGGGTTATGGACCAAGCAGGAGAAGATGCAGTTTGCAACTGAGCACACTCAGTGAGAGGGGCGATGGCCTCAAAGGCTTTTCAGGCAGGGCCAGACTAGAAGACATTATGAAGGCCGTGGACTGGTCAACAGAGTCGACTTTTAAGACATTTTATTTCAAGCCAGTAGAAAAAGTGCCAACGTTGGTGGTCAGTATGCTTTAAACAAGCATAATCCGAGCCTCCGGCTCTTGACATAGAATCCAGATTTTCCACACATAAGTTACAGAAAGTCATAATCATATCAAAGACACGGAGGTGAAGTATTATCACACCCGAGTAATTGATTTCATGTATTGTGTGATGAGATGTTTTAATGTAATTACATATTTATAAAGTGACGATTCATTTGTTTTTTCCTCTGATGTCGATTACCCACCCCTTTGGATCGTAAGACTTAGGTTCTATGGTGGATAATAAATCAACAGGTTCATGACGTTTGGTTCAAGGGAACAGTTCAACAGCGTTTACCGTTTGAGATGCTACAGTTCTGAAAGGATCAGCCAAAGAAAGAGGTGTGCATAAAAAAGTGGACAGGATTTATAGAGATGGACAGAGGCTATTGGTTTATTAAAGTCACATGTTTGTTTGGAAGATCAATAACACCACGGACTACAAAAAACTCTAAACCTATGGGGATTGTAGTTTTTCACATTTTTTGTATGTTACTGTTATTGTTTGATGATGCTGCTCGAACAGTACATCTAAAGTTTAAATTTGCAACTGTCTGCTGATCATGGGGATCTCCATTGGGATTAACAAATGTCCTGATATCCTCAAATCAATAAGAAAAGAAAAGTGAGAAGACTTATCCACAGCAAGGTGTAGAACAGAATCATGGCTCCAACAAAAGGTTTACCATTCTTAGTGCACTTTGGACGGTCAAAAACCCTTCAGATGGACCATGTGCTTGGCTTTACTTCTAGCCTTGTTTCTGGCTCATCTGTTCCTGGAAAAATAGATATATTCTCATAGGTTTAGGAGGTTTCTGGATTTATCACTAACATGACAGGTTCTTCTATTTTTGCTTTCTGGTCAGGGCGTTTAAGATAAAGAGTTTCCTCCCTTGGGAACGGAAGCGTAACCATCTGGAGCTAGCTTAAGGTGGTTGACGGACACTTGACAAGTACAATTCTGGTAGGAATGCTGTTCTTGAGCCAATACATTTCGGTACCTTCATAGAAGGTCTGTAGCATGGTCCAAGTGATTCTTTATCATGAATCTTTTCCAGGACTTAGTCCCCAGATTTCAAGATGACCTGTGACTTTTCTTTATCTCGATGCTGGGGAAATGCTTCTTCACCATAGATGGAGTCAGCAGATTTATGAGGAACAGCTGGTCTGGCCTCATGAGAGAACTATAAGGATTTTGGAAGTCAGGCATGTACATAGTAATGCCAAACAGCAACTCATAATGGCCCTCATTACGACCCTGGCGGAAAGTAACTGACCTGACCGCCATAGCGTAAATAGCGTTTCCGCCATTGCACGATGGAGTAAAGTGCGGCTAATTCTGACCCATCGGGCACGAGCATTACGCCATGGCGGAAGTGCAAAGTCCGCGATGGCGGAAATGTCCCCACAACGCCCCTCACCGCCGTCGTACGGCGCCCTAGGTGCAATTCCGCCACCCATCATAGCGGTCACCGTAATGAGCGGTAATCGCAAAATACGGTGACCGTAAATATACGGAAACGGAAGTAAAAACATGGGCCCGGAACGGGAAACAGCACGCCGTACACCTATAAAATCAGAATCCCAACACAACCATTAAAAATCCTACCCTGAGACACATCCCAACCCGTTAGCCACCCTAGTGAAAACAATCAAAATGGGAAAAGTTGCGAAAAAAGCGTGCGACCGCAAGCGGCAGGTCCACTTCTCCCATGAGGAACTCACCGTGCTCACAGAGACCCTCCAGGAGAATGCTGCCGTCGTCTTCTCGACGCAAATGACCAGGACGGCACTTGCGAACCGCACCCCGCACCCCACAGCAATGCAGAAAGCGATGGGACGACTTGCGGATACGCGTACGGAGCATACTATCAGCCAACCATAACATTGCTACCGGGGGAGGATCGGAATCACCCATCAAGTTGACCCCCTGGGAAGAAATCTGTGCCTCCACCATTGGAATGGAGAGTATAGAGGGAGTCGGAGGGATGGAGAAAGGAGTGCAGACATCCGAAGAATCAGGTAGGTGGGCCAAAGAAAACAATGCAAAATCCACAATGTCCAATCATGTGAAGTACCATGTGTCCACATAGTGCAACAGAAACACATGTCCAGGAGAACGTCCACATACATTGGCCTGATAGCGCACTTCAAAAGTCACATTAAATACATAAATAATTAAAAAGCCTAAAAACACCCTCTACACGTGCAGCATGCACACCCTAACTGCAGGCTGCAAAACAACTACATCCTCAATCCACACAAAAATGAAACCACCTCCAAGGCCCTGACCCAAATCACCCTCAGGTACCACCCCAATGCATGTGATAGATTGCCATTCCAATTTCCACAGACCCATGAATAACGCTCGCCCTCCTTTACTCCACCACAGGGTCCGATTCAAACGACGAGCTTCAGGACACCCCTACCAGCACACCTGCAAAGAGGGCCAAGACCAACGGCCAAAGACCCTCCACCTCAGCTGCACGGATCAAGACACGGCAGCAGCACAAATCAAGTGGCAGCACACAGGAGGGGACTTCAACAGGCACCCCAGCAGCCAGCATGCCCACAACAGCAGCACCACAGGTCCCCCCAATGGATGCCACAGAAGGCACTGCTTCTGGTGGCAGCAGCACCATAGGTGACACTGCATTAATGCCAGCATGCTCCGACACAGATAACGGTGCTGTCGATGTAGGACCCATCCATGACCTGTCTCAATCCCCCTGTCTGTTTCATCCCGTACACCATGAGGATACCACGCAGGGGCACCCACAAGACGACGACTGGCCATCCCCCACAAGCCCTGTGGCAAGGCACATGAGGTGATCAGCCCCTCTGTGACACCACCGCAAATGGGCATGGCCCAGCAGAGGCAACAGTCCCTCGACCAGGTGATCGTGCAACAGCAGCAACTGGCCACGCTCCTCAAGGAGCATGCTGATGAATGTGGGGGTTCTAAGGCAGCCATAGAAACATCTACTGAGACACTTAGGGCACAAATGGAGCGAAGTACAGAGACACTAAGGGTACAAATGGAGAGAAGCACCGAGAGCCTGAGGGGGGAACTGCATGCGACGTCCAAAGACATATGTGGTGAACTAGCCGCTGTGCGCCGTGTGCTCACTGAGCTCTCACAAACCCTTAGGGACATGCATGGACGTGAGCAGGCAGAGACATCATCCGTTGCAAGTTCCGTCCAGGGCAGCCCCCAACGTAGATCTGGGAGGAACCTGCGCTCCACAGGCAGGGGTGCCCCTGATACCCGGAGAGGGGGCTTGCAATAGCGTCTGCCCACTGACAATGAGCATCTTTGGACACTGGTGTTCGGGGGGGAGGTAGGAGGGTGGAGGGGGGGTGTTGGGCATCCTTGGGTGGCGGGTCGATGGGGTGTGTAATATAATTTCACATATGCTATAAACATTTCACAATCATCCAATGAGATGTGTGGACATTGATCTTTGTGTACGAGGCCTTTATAGGCGTACAGTCCATATTGTGCATGTTCCAGACACACACAGTGCCACAAGTCCCGTGTCCATGTATCAGCCACCAGGCATGAGTGCTAGAAGCATGAATCTATGATATTCTGACGAATTTCACGGGCCTCCTGTGCCTCGCGGACTCCTTCAGGTGCTGCCACATCCCCACCCTCATCATGACCATCTTCAGGTGCTTGCAGTTCTGCGTCAGGGGGCATGGGCACATTTCTACGTATGCACATGTTGTGTAGCATGACACATGCCATGACCATCTTTGCAACCTTCTCATGGCGGTACAGGAGTGCCCCGCCAGACCTGCTGGGGCAGCGGAAATGAGCCTTCAGTAGGCCGAATGCCTGTTCTATGACTACACGGGTACGTGAGTGGGCATGGTTGTAGTCCTCCTCATGCTGGTTCTGTGGGTTCCGGAGTGGTGTAAGGAGCCATCTCTTCAGTGGATACCCGGCATCACCTGTATGTGGACAATAAAGGATGTTTGTGGAATGACATTGCTACGTACGCATCCCCCCCCCTTCCTGCCAGGTCATTGCCGCATCACATACCCCACATTATCATGCATGAAATGAGACTCACCAAGTAGCCAGGATCTGTTCCCTGCGTGTCGCTCCATGTAGCGTGGTATTGTAGAGTTCCTCAAGACCATAGAATCATGGGTTGATCCAGGAAATCGGGCACAACAATGTGTAAAGATCCTGTTGGAGTCACACACCATTTGTACATTAAGAGAATGATATTGTTTCCGGTTGCGGTACTGGACCTCCATGGCATGTGGGACAACCAATTCCACATGGGTGCAGTCGATGGCACCAATGCAACCCGGTATGCCGGCAAGTGCATGGAATCCCACTTTTGTGTTTGTAATCTCCTGCTCCGAGCGTGGTAAAGAGATGTAGTCGTCTGCGTGCTTCAGGAGGGCACCGAGCACTTGCAATAGTGTCCGTGACAACAGTGGCTGTGAAATGCCATGCAACTGTCCGACTGTGTGCTGGTAGGTGCCTGTGGCCAGGAAGTGGAGTACAGACACCACCTTCAGTAGGGGTGGGATGGCGGTTGGGCTATCTATCATGCTGACAAGGTCAGCGTGTGTCATGTCCACAATGGCGGTTATGGTGTCCCGGTCCAAACGGTAGAGGGTGTGGATCTGCTCATCAGTGAGGTTGAACGGATGAGCTCGGAGGCGTGGGATTGCGGGCTGCCTGCGTGGTGGTAGTGGCTGTGCTGGTGGGCCTTGCTGGCCCTGCCTTGCCCTCCTCCTCCTCCTGCGTCTCCTCTGTGCGGCCGGTTGTTGTAGTAGTTGGTGTTCGTCTTCTTCTTGAAGTTGGAGTACTTGCAGTGCTATCAGGTCCCCCAGGGCCAACATCGCTAGTCCTGCCGGTAGCATTTTGGAGTGGGTGTGGTTGTGGGAGGGGGTTGGGTGTGCAATTTATGTGTTTTCAGGCTGTATAGCCTCCACCTGTGGTGATTCATTCCACCTGTGCCAGCTGCAATCCCCTTTGGGCGAGCACGTCCCGCACACAACGCTGCAATTTGACGCATGGCATCTTGCTATTACAATCATGTTTTTAATCCCGATGGCAGTGAAATATTGGTTTATATGTTCATTCTGCTATGCTCCCATTGTTTCACATACCAACTTTGCAGTCGCGAACAAACTTGTGAAGGGTCAGTGGAATGTAGTACTCGATTAACGGTGGACCCTCATGCAGCATTGTACCGAGGTTCACCGACGGGCGGGGCGTCCCATTTGTGAGTGAAGCCAGTTGCCATTTTCACACACTGCCGCACTACATGGATGAATTTGTGATTTCAAACGGTCACAGATGCCTTTTCGACGTGATGTTGCAAATGAGGAATTCGAAGGACAGCGCTTTCGGTTTTCAGCTAGCGGCGAGGAGACGCCCACAGGTCGGACTGCAAATTTAACGTTCTATTGTTTAATGTCCTTGGGACAGGGGCCATGGCGAGAATGCAATGATTGATATGAATAGTATGGGATGCGCAATAGCGTAGTGGACGATAAGGCAGGACGTTCCCAAATACATGTTACTTCACAACACTAGTATTCCGCGCTGGGGCACAGTGGATTTTGCAGACTGCATTACGCACAGACTCAATGGAAATTTCAAATGTCATGTGAGTAAATAATCAGGCGTTTTTATACCGGGATGAGGGAATGATGTATGGATGCATGGACAGATGATTTAATTGAGAGTTTGCCATGTACATGGCTTTTTGGAATCTATCCCCTTCCCCTGCGCTATGTGATGCAGAGCTGCCATAGTGGGACCATCGTCTATCTGCCCTTGTTGGACCCTCCCTGTCTCGACGCGCCTTCAAACACTTGTGTCTATGCACGTTACTAATCCCATCTAATGGATTCTGTTTTAACAGACGCATGCACACAAACACTCGTTTGTAATAGTGTTTTCACCTCGATTTATATAGTTATGATTCGCAAGTGATTTTTGGGTGGAAATAATCCTTTTGAGTGGGCTAGCATGCATATGGCTGTAGATTTAGTGTGTTCATTGAAGTGAGTAATTCAAATGAAGTTCTGATGCCCATTCTATTCTTTTTCATTTCATTTGGGTGACAGGTATCTCCTCCCCTTTTGCCGCTGCCATCTGTATACCACTCCTGCAGATGGCTTTTACTCCCGACACCTGCTGCTTCGAGTTAATCAGTGGAGCACCATTACGATCTTATGGGACGATCGCCAATGGGCCACATGCCCTTACGCAGTACTAGTGGCTAGGAGCAACATATCGACCTTTCAGCTGGACTAGTGCCTACCTAATGGGACGGCCCTGCGGTTCTAGGCGCTTCCATGTTGCCTTTTTGAACGTGAATGTAGCCCCTGTGTACCATGAAGGAACAGGGCATCACACAAGAAGAAGCTGGTCATTTATTGCGGATGCAGCCCACATTAATGAAAAATGTTTTGGAGTTTATGACCTAATAGCTGTATGGGCTTGGTGAATTTGATGTGCATTGAAATTTTATTCTGATATTAACCGTGTAGCGTTATTCTTTGCAAGTAATGTAGCATATTCCTATTTGTGGAGCGATGTATTGTGAGAAGATCTGCATTGGGTTCCGGCTTCTGAGTATAGTTGCGTGGTACTGTACTGGCCGCGTTTGCCAACGAAGCCCAGTAAGGTCAGGAATAGGGGCTGCCATTATGACTGTTTTGATGATGTCATGCTCAGGGGCGGGGGATTAGCTTTTGTGTAACAGATGCCGGTCAGCCAGGTGGATTGGTGGAATGATGTGATTATCAGAAAATGGCTGGTCACAGGTGCCTGTGTTTGCGTGCGTTTCTTGGAGGGAGACTGAGGTCATGTCCATTGGAATAGCTTCTGTATTCGTGCCATCTGTGCCCTGCAGCTCCCATTGGCCCCTCTTGAGATGAGCCTGGCTGCTCAGTCACTCTGCCAACTTGTGTGGTACATGCTTATGCTGATGGTTGGTTTGTTTACTGGCAAGAGTACAGGGCTGGTGCAGTCTCCCTCAGGATACTGCTTTGAATGTTGCCTTACACTGGTGTCAAGCGATGGGGGCCTGTTGTTGTTTTGTCTCATATTTCAGTTCATATTGCTGTACTTGAATCTTCACATGCCTGTGCTGCATCAGTACGGCAATGGTGACATGCCAAATATGGATGGCCACTCACAAGGCACTTGGAGCCCCTACATTCATTTGTTCGTTGGCATGCATGGGTGACTTGTACATTTCACTGGTTGCATTGTGTAACTTCATTGCACCTACGAGGAGTTGTGCAATGTGGGCAGGGAGTGGTGTACAGGCACTCAGTAGGGCCATTTACGGTTGGTTCACAATGCCGTATTTCTCACCATGGTGGAATGGTACTTTCTGCCATGCTTGATGGCGTTAAGTAAATGTCCGCTAGGGTCAGAATTCGCGTACCGTTGCGCCATGGTGGTAATTACGGTTTTGCATGTCGCGCGTGTGCGTACTTGGTGCAGTTAGCGTTGGCGTTCACTACGGTGTCGCTAATGGCATCGTACTTTACGGTGACGGGTCATAATCGCACCGAGCGGTATTCGATGGCGGTATTGCATTTCCGCCATCGTTTTTCGATTTCCGCCAGGGTCGTAATGAGGGCCAATGTGTTTTACACTCACATTAAGAAAGGCGATGTAGGCTATATATGCTATGCTGCACTATAGCGAAAATCAAAAGCTGCTACCTGTGAATATACGGACAGTAAGTGAACATATATGTTAAAGTGAAATATACAAATGTAGTTCGATTGACCTTCTCCTTAGAAGAATGTGCACAAGACAGCATTGGACTTTAAAAAAAAAGTAATGATGTCACAATCGCACTTGACTGGAAGGGAAGAGAGATCGACACTGTCCCCCGAACCACGGAAGCTGAATGAACTCGACCCTCGCACAGGCGCCTGATTAAAAAACAAGTCTCCATGTGGCAGCCAATGGGGGGAAGAGGGGTTAGAGAGAGGTTGTGGATAGGATGGGGGAATTAGGAAAACCGGAAAGAGAGTAAGGAACTCCTAAATTGGATGGGACGGGGGAAGCACCAGGAAAGGACCCTACTCTATCTAACATGTAACCAAAAGTGATACCACTTGCACTAATGATATAGCACACATTAATGCATGTACCACACCCCGCTGGTTCACCAGAAAACACATAAGCAAGCAATATGATGTAGACACACATAAGGGAAAATCCCCATCATGGTTAGACAGTACACATGGCCCTTTGGGCAGCAAATGCAACATACAAACATAAATGCTACTTTCCCACTAGTTCACTGCACAAGTGAAAATGAACATCATTTCCATATTTCATATAGTGTTTTTGTCCGTGAATATTCCCTTGCTCAGGCATATGCTAAGAGGATTTCCCCAGTTACAAAATATGCTATATTCAGCATGCACTGTAAGGGTTAACCTGACACACACAGAATTTCCCCAGCAGTACATGAACGGAATGTGCTACGCTACTTAACTTCGGTCTGGTAGCCGTAATTCACTTCTAACACCATTCAACATTTGCCAATAACACAGTGCTTTCTCCAGTACTTATCTTTGGTCTGGGGAGCCCCGCGGGACTTCCCAGACAATGAGCGAAATGCTGTCATTCTTGTCAGCAACCTCGCGCCCTCCTGCTCCGGCCCGCATCCATGTAGAGATGTAGAGTTCAGGCATACTTGCTCCTCTCCGCACGCGGCCGCCTACCTCCGACTGCAAATTCCAAAGTAAGTCACACCTGCACACTGCTGTTTGCCTGCTAATAAGCTGTTTTTGATTAAAGACAGCTGGCAATGTGCGCATCGTGCAGAACTGCAGAACAGCTCTAAGGATGCTGGGAACTGTAGTTTCCAAGCCTTAAACATCTCCATTGTCTTAGTAGGCGAATTTTAGCACTCCACGCCTTTGCCAGCCCTGATTCCTGACATTACCTCCTCTTCCAGGGCTCCTCCCAGGATCCGGTTTACCCGGATTGCATAAATGAAATTATTTCACTAACCTGGGATGGACGTCTCTTGCTGGTTCCCAAGAACAATCCTCAGGACCGTAACCCTCCCATTGAATCAAATACCATAATTGTTTATATCTTCTTCTGGAACCCACAATGCGTTTTACTTCACATTCCATTTGCCCTTCTTTTACTATGGCTGGAGGTTTTTTCGTAGTGGTCCCTGGAGCTGCGGGTTTAAGAAGAGATACATGGAATACCGGGTGTATAGGTAAAGTCTTAGGTAAACGCAGTTTCATAGCTGTAGATGACACACATGCAACAATTTCATAAGGTCCAATAAATCTAGGCATACATTTACGAGATCCCACTATAGATAGATTTCTGGTTGATACCCAAACCCTATCTCCTGCCTTATAGCAAGGACTCTCCTGTCTGTGTTTGTCAGCCTGCTTTTTATAGGTTGTTTTAGCCTGTTGTTCCAAATGCATGCACGCTTTCTGTCGGATTTTAAGAAGCAACTGTTTTCGGTCCTGCAACACTGGTATATTCTCCACTTCCAGTAAATGTTCTGGTACCATGTTTTGCTCTTGCCCAAATAAGCATTTGTTGGGAGACATGCCTAAAGAAGTGTGCATCGTATTGTTATAAGTAAATTCCGCCAACCATAATGCCTGCATCCAAGAACCTCAACCATCACCTTAATAGCCCCTCAAGTGTTATTCAAGTGTTTGATTTACCCTTTCTGTCTGACCATCGGTTTGAGGGTGATAGCTGGTAGAAAGGGCACAGTTGATTCCCAACATGCGATAGAAAGTGCGCCAAAACCTTGAAGTAAACCCTGGTCCTCTGTCCGAGACAATACTCTTTGGTAACCCATGTAGCCTAACCACATGTTGAAGGAACAACTCTGCTAACTGGCCTGCTCCAGGTATCCCTACACAAGGAATTAAAGGAGCTTGTTTTGACAAAAAATCCACCATGACCCAGATGGTATAAAACTGCTTATCAGGTGGAAGGTCTGTAATGAAGTCCATTGATATGTGAGTCCATACTTTCTCAGGAGTGGGCAATGGTTGTAATAACCCTCTTTTTTGACCTGCTTTATTCCGCATGCAATTCTCACATTGTATTAGATATTTGCCCACATCCTGCCTTAAATTGGGCCACCAAAAATATTTTTCCAACATAGTTTGCATTTTCCTTTGACCAGCGTGTCCAGCTAATGAAGAATTATGACACCAGAATAGAGCCTTTTCCTGTACTTCTTTAGTGGGTAAAAACAATAGATCTTGATGATACGGCAACCCTTGCCGCACCTTCCTTCAGGATGACTGTCCCACCACTTATGGATTTGCCGGGGTGGAAGACCCCTCTTGACCTCCTCAATTACGTTTTTTGTAATAGCTCCAGTGACTTTTTCTGAAGGAATAATTGCTCTTACTTCACTCACCACACTATTCAAATTTTGCTGCCTGGACAGTGCGTCTGCTTTGCCATTATTCTTTCCTGGCCGGAAAGTTACCACAAAATCAAATTCATTGAACTATTGGGACCAGCGGAGTTGTCTGGGACTAAGTTTATGAGCAGTCTTAAAGAATTGCAGATTCTTGTGGTCACTTACTACCACCACCTGATGCTTAGCCCCCAATAGGTAATGCCTCCATTCTAAGAAAGCTGATCGAATATCCAGCAACTCCTTATCTGTGATTGAATAATTCTGTTCACACACTGATAGCTTTCTGGAATAAAATGCCACCGGGTGCCAAACTCCCTCCTTATCCTTCTGTGACAAAATAGCCCCTATTGCCAAATTACTAGCATCAGTCTCCACTTGGAAGGGTTGACTAGTGTCTGGATGTTTCAACACAGGTGCGGTAGTAAATGCAATCTTTAATTCCTGAAAAGCCTTTTCTGCTTCGCCCCCCCAAATGAATGGTACTGCCTTTTTTTTTTTAGAAAACATTTTATTGTTTTTTGGTAACACAAAAACATACAGCCCCCATACAACGGGGTAAACCAAACTTCCTTTCCCGCCCGCCAATAATTCCCTGCCATGGTCTTGTACTAATGAGCCTTTAGACATGTCCTGACACTTTGTTCCTTTCATATCACACAACCTGGTTCACTTGCTAGTCTTTGGGTGGCACTTCGGTTTGTCGTTATAGATTACTTTTAGTGCACATCTTCCCAGTTTTGCCATATTTTCTGAGCTTTCTCAGGACACCCTCTGGCAGTGTAAACCCTTTTTTCCATTGCGATGCAGATGTCCACATTCGTGATCCATTGTTCATAGCTCGGTGGCCTTTCGGAGCCCCACAGTTGCACTATATTCCTTTTGAGTATCGCAGTGGTGGTGGATAAGAACGCCTTTTCGTACCTTGTTAGTTCAATATCTTCTTCTATCCCCACCAATAGTTGCTTTGGACTTACATGTATTTTTTTTACCATTACCCTTGACAGTTCGCCGCAGCACTGCTGCCATTATTGTTGAATGATGGCACATTCCCACAGTATATGATAGTAGGAACCTCCCTTCCTCTTACATCTCAGGCCGTTTGGGTTAGTGGTCTTCCCCCAATTGAACAATGCCACTCTTGGATAGTAAATTCTATGTAATATCTTCAGTTGAATTCATCTAAGCCTGGAGGAAATAGTCGATTCTCTGGGGTACATTAATGTGGTTACCCATTCTTCTGGAAGCATGTCACCTACCTCCCTCTCCCATTTGGCTTTCAAACCCGACAGTTCTTTCGTAGCAAAGGAGTTTATGATGCTGTACATAGTGGACGTGACTTTATGTTTAAGCAATTCTGGGAATAGGTTGCGTTCCAACGGGGAGTAATCAGGCATTTCAATCAATTCAGGGAGGTGAGCCTGTAGCGCATGTTTGAAATGCATATAATGGCATTGCTCGTTGGGAGGGAGTGCGAAGGTGGCAACTAGATCCGCAAATTATATTATTTTGTTTTCTTATATCACATCTCCAATTTTCATAATGCCTAGTTGGGCCCATGATTGCCATTTAGGGAGTTTGTTCACTTCCGGGAGGTGTCTATTGTTCCACAGTGGTTGTGCTAGGGTTAGTTTTTTGACCCAACCTAAGTATTTGTGTGTATCTGTCCAGACTAGGGTTATATGTGTCATCATAGATGGGGTAGAAGATCAATCTTTTTTCCGGTAAAGGAGGTTCGTGATGGGCCTCTCTTGTGTCGGGGTCCTGTATTTTGTTGTGCTGTGGTGTGATGTCCCCGTGCAGTTTATCATTTACTATTGCCATTTGACTGGCCCAGTAGTAGATTTGCAGCCGGGGGAGCCCAATTCCACCCTCCCATGTGGATCTTTGTAAGGTAGTAAGTGCTAGTCTTGGTGGCCCCTGTTCCATAACAACTTCCTAAGTGTTTGGTCTATCCTATGGAGCTCACTGAGCACTATGGGTAGCGGTGCATTTTGTAATATGTAGAGAAAGCGGGGGAGAGCCATCATTTTGAAAAGTGCAGCGCGTCCCAGTAGCGTGAGTGGTAAGGACATCCAGTGGCAGACATCCTCCTTGAACCTTGTCGTTATCGGATGTAAGTTTTTCTCCACATAGTCTGTTAGCTTATGTGTAATTTGTATACCTAGATATCTGAATTGTTCCCTTTCAACGTGGTAGGGGCATTCGTCTGGTATTGCATTATCTATCTGCTTCACTGGGAATAGTATGTATTTTGACCAGTTGACAGGAAGTCCGCTGAACCTGCCATATGCCTCTAGTAGGCGTGACACCAGGACAGGAAACTCGTGGGTTCGCCAGGTATATTAACAGGTCATCTGCGTATAAGGACACCTTGTCCTCCCAGCTGTCCGCCCACCTGAAGCCACTCCATGTTTGTGTGGATCTTAACCGGATCGCTAAAGGTTCGATTGCTAACAGAAGATCAAAGCTGATAAGGGGCAGCCTTGTCTCGTGCCTTTACCTAGCTGGAAGGGCTCTGAAATGTACCCGTTCACTTTTGTTACTGCTACTGTAAGGCGGTATAGTAGCTTGACCAAGCTCGTGAAGTATGGGCCTATACCCATTTGTCGCATAATTTCCCAAACTTCTTCCCAATGCACAGAATCGAAAGCCTTTTCAAAATCTATAGACAGTAAGGCCAGGGGGTTTTGTAGCCTAGGTAGTTTTTCTAATGCTGTGTGCAGTCTATATATATTTTACCTGGTGGATCTTTGTGGCATGAACCCACATTGGTCTGGGTGTACGAGTGTGTGTATGACTTGCTGCAGCCGATTGGCCAGTACCTTAGCAAGTATTTTGGCCTCACAGTTTATAAGAGAGATGGGTCTGTAGGAACTGCACTTGTCAGGTGGTTTATCTGCCTTCGGCAAGACTATTATTGTGGCTTTCCTGAGGTCTGGGGGAAGGCAACCCTGTGAGTGCGAGTGTTGAAATAGGCCCAGTAGTTGTGGGGAGATTACGTTTGCGCCTGTTTTTTCCATATTTCGACAGGAAAGCCATTCGGGCATGGTGCTTTCCCTGATTGGAGTTCTGACATTGCCTGAGTTACTTCTTCCTCTGTAATTTCTTGTTCTAATAGGCCAGCCTGTTGCTCGTCTAGGGTAGGAAAGGTAATTTCTTCTAGGATATCGGTCGGTGGCGGTGAGGATGGTGCACTGTATAATTCAGAATAATACTTTGCGAATCCCTCCGCTATGTCCTGATCTGTTATTAGTGGTTCTGGTTATTCCGTTGTTAATTTCCTGACTTCGGTGAGGCCTAGGTCCCTTCGCTCTAACCATGCCAGTATTTTCCCCGCCTTGTCCCCTGTTTTGTATACTTTCGCTCGCATTGCTGCGTGCACTTGTTTTGAGTTGTCTAAGGCTATGTGTTGTAGCTGTTTTTGTGCTGGTTGTGGCGCGCGTTGTGTCTCGGGTTGGTCATAGGATAGGTTATCAACCTCTGCGTTCCGTACCTTTGCTTCAGCTGCACATATCGCTTCAAGATGTTTTTTCTTGTGGGCTGTAGTCCAGGCTATGATTTCACCCCTTAGTACTGTCTTTAGTGCCTCCCATAGTGTTGTTGGGCTGTCTACAGAGTCTGTGTTTATTTCAAGGTATGTTTCAGTGGCCTTTTGTATGTGCTCCACCAGTTCTGGAAATCCTAGGTAGTAACCATTTAATCTCCAGCTGGGTGGGGGGATTGATCTGTTGGATCTAATCGTTATCGTAAGTGGGGAATGGTCCGATATACCTTTGGGGAGTAGTTGAGCTTCACATGCTTCATGTATGTTACCTAGCGGTAGGAAGAAAAAGTCTAGCCTGGACAGTGAAGCGTGTGCACCAGAGTGATACGAGTATTCTCTTGTGTTGGGGTGTAGCGATCTCCATACATCTTGCAACCCCAGTGCATTAGTGAATGTGGCAAGTTTAGTACGTATGTCTGGGTTCCTGGATCGTACATGCGTCCTATCCAGGTCTATGTTCATGACTTCTTTGAAGTCTCCTCCAATCAACGTGAGGTCTTCAGGGTTGTTAGCAATTAGGGGCGTAATGTCATTAGTCAGGGGGGTTAGTAGATTAGGTGGTGCATATACAGCGATCATAGATATAGTGCGTTCCCAGAGGGTTCCTGTCGTGTAAACAAACCTGCCTCCTTGGTCCTGGGCGACCGTATTGGGGCAATAGGGAAGTCTTTTGTGTACTAGGATTAATACCCCATGTGATCCCATGGTAAATCCGGCGTGAAAGGCTTGCCGGTAGTTTGTACGTCTAAACAATGTACACCTCGTGCCCGCCAGGTGTGTCTCCGTTAGGAAGGCTACATCCGGGGAGTGACGGTTCAGTGCTTGTAGCACTAAACGCCTTTTAATACTATTTCCGAGCCCGTCTACGTACCATGTCATCACTCGGATGGTTCTGTTTTTATTTACTTTGGTGATTTGTGCCATGTAATCTGTGTATATGTGGTGTCGGTATGTTGCATGTCTAAGGATGTTTCATGATCCAACAATCCAGGTAGAGTTCGATCTTGATCATACCTAGGTTGATTATTTGTCGAGACTCGCTTGCTCCTTTGTTTTATTGGACTCATTTGCAAGGGAAATATTACTATGCGCGTGTTGGCATTGGTGCGGTTTTTAACATCTAAGCAACGGATAAAAACATTATCCCCAACTCCCCCCTCCCCATACTCCACCCCCAACTGAAGCATCTGTCGACCCAACATAATCTTTCAAGTAGTTAAACTCTAAACTTTATCCTACATGCGCCAGCTCAGCTTTGGCCGGGTTTTGCAGTTCGTGTGTAGCTAGAGCCTGGCGGTGTAGCACCCCTTTACGGTGCTTTGGGTTTGTTACCTTGTCTGGGGGGGCGGCTGTTTGGTTGGCCGCCAGCCTTGGTTTGTCTTATATTTTAGTGTACATTGTGGAGCGTGGGCTCTGTTGCGTTACTTATGCGATGTTTTGGGTATCTTCAGTGGCCGTTGCAGCTCTTTATGCGTTTCCCTGGTGCAGATTCTCCATTGCTGCTGCGGATCCATGTCTGGTGGGCGCTCAGGATGTGGTCTATTGCGGTCTTCTCTCCTCCTCCCTCCGATGTGCCCCTATGGTAAATCTTAAGCTGGGCAGGGGAGATTAGCCCATATTTAACACCCATTGAGTGCAGGCGTTTCTTTAGTGGATCGAATGACTGGTGTGCCTTTTGCACTTCTCTGGTAAAGTCCGGGAAGAAGGCGATTTTTAATCCGTTATACATGACTGTCCCTTTTGATCTCGCCAGCTGCAACACCGTGTCCCTAGCCCTATAATTTAGGAATCTTGCGATGACTGTCCGCGGCGGTGCCCCTGGGGTGATTTTGCCGGTTGGGATGCAATGGGCCCGCTCAATGGAGAAGAATTTAGAGAAGGATTGTGCATCATATGTGTCCATAAGCCATTCCTCGAGGAATAGT
The DNA here is from genome assembly GCF_040938575.1 of Ambystoma mexicanum. Taxonomy (NCBI): domain Eukaryota; kingdom Metazoa; phylum Chordata; class Amphibia; order Caudata; family Ambystomatidae; genus Ambystoma; species Ambystoma mexicanum. The sequence continues at coordinate 617,214,432 of NC_090932.1, read as the reverse complement.
TCCATACAGTCCCCCTCTGCCTTCTCGGGAAGGCCGAGTATGCGAATGTTGTTTCACCTGGATCTGCCTTCACTATCATCCACTTTCGTTTCCAGGAGTTTAATGCGTGCCATCATGCCGGACATATTGCTGTTTATCCCCCGTAGGTTGTCTTCGGTTTCCGAGATCCGTGCCTCCGCCTCTCAAGTGCGTGAGATCAACTTTTGCAGGTCGTGCCTTAGTAGGGACACGTCCGCACCGATACTGTCCATCTTCTTCTCCATTGAAGTTCTGGAGCTGGCAATGGCACTCATTATGTCTCTGAGGGAGATCTCTTCCTCCATGCAGTCTGACTCAGATTTGGCAGCGCTCCGGGGAGCGAGTCGATGGTGTGGTAGCTTACTGCTCAATTCTGCTTTGAGTAGAGGTTTTCCTGGGTTTATCTTTCCCCATTTCCGGGTATCTGATGTGGTGTCGGTAGAGGTTCGTCCCCTGTAAGAAGGGAGAAGGCAGTGCCGGGGTGGCAGGGCAGATGGGTCCGCTGGGCCGGGGGGTATTTTGCCGGGTTTTGGTGCTGTGTGAATGATGTTCACATGGATCTGGCCAGTTGTGGTGTTGATGTTCCAGTGACACTTTATAAAAGGGGTGATTACCGGTCACAAGGACCTTTCCGGGAATGCATTGGATACGGACTTGCACGTACGTGTGCTCAGGCAGTAATGGTCGTTTGACACTATTCAGCGATACTGTGCAGTTCTCACTCATTGAAGGCGCGTGCCTTGTCCAGCTGGGGGAGGCAACAGCAATTCGGAGCAGCAGCTCTTTCCACGGCGCAAGGGTCACCCACTCCTGGGTCCTCTCGTCTTCTGTGTAGCAATCTTATGAATCCACCTTAGGTAGAACACCAGTATTTACACCACTACAGTTCAAGAGGTGATTAACGGCCAGTGGATGCCTTCTGGGTTTGTGATGGTTCTGGGCGGGCAATTCAGTTCGCTCTGATGGGGATACCCAGCTCGTTCCGCTCGAGGTGGAGCGCAATTCATTTGGCTAAGTGACCATGTATTGGAATATCACTGAAAGTAAAGTTCTCAGTGGTTCAAGCCGTGTATTCAAGTCAGGCGCATGTGATGGGTACACACATGTCCTCCACAACCGGGGGGAGGTTTCTACGTCTATTTAGGGGTGTATTCACTGCGGTCTGCATCAGACATTGTTGGGGAGGATCTGTTCAGTTGAATTCCACTCTGTTACCCACTGCACATTTACTTGGCAATGTTGTATGCCTCATCCAGTCCATTTAAATGAGGGACCAGAGTGCGTACCCTGCGCTTGTGCCCGTTATATTTTGGCTCCTTTGTTTGGATGGGGTAGGGTCGGGTTGATGGTCACTCACGCGCACCTCACGTTAGTCCTGGTTCTTGATATGGAGCTTGGGGGTTATTCGCTATTGGACACCCACCGTCAGAGGCCCAGTTGCTTTATTTGTCTGTGCTCGATCCTGCCAGGCCTGCTTTGCAGTTATAGGAGGTCGTCAGGAAGCCAGCAGGGCCACCCCAGTGAGCAGGGGAGGCCGGGGGGCGGACAGTGTCTTCAATCTCTAGCCCCAGCCCGCAGCCACCCCCCTCTCCTTACCGCCAAGTTGTCTTCTGAAGTGGAGCAGCAGGGATTAATGTCTTCAGGGCGCGGGAGTCTCTACAGGCGCTCTACGCAGTGCGGAGCGCCGCGCTGTTGCTGGCAGTTTGAACAGACTGTGTTGGCTCCGGTCGCGCGTCGCGGCAATGTCCTGGAGAGCAGGTCTTGGCGCGTCCCAGTGTGTGTATAACGCCAATGGGGGTGAGTTGACGGAGGCCGAACGTCTCCCTCCAATCCCAGAGGCCGGTCTAATGCCGCACCACCCCGCGTTCCCCCGTGGGAAACATCTCGGTCCTCTCCGGCCTCTGGCAGCAGCCAAGGGAGAGCAGGCTGCACAACACCACCTCAGGGGGCAGGAGCGCCGGTACTGCCATGCGCGCACAGGCCAGCATGGGAGGTTGGGGCCAGCAGGCGCTCTGTGCCCTCGACATCCTCTCGCATTTGCAGGCGCCGACAGGGTTGGGGTCTCGCAGCAGCAGGTGACCCACAATCACCCAGACGAAGTCCGTTTCCTCCCCCTCTCAGCTGGTCCTACTTCACTGCGTCTCGCTTCCTCCGCCCTCTGCCTACAGTGAGCCCGCGGCGGCCATCTTGAGTGCGTTGTGCGGCTCGGAGACCGTGGCTATGAGTCTCCGATACTTCAGGATCATACTCTGATTCTGCTCCGCTCTAGCTGGAATCGATGCAGCATGTATTCATACAGCTGTAACAAGAATTTTGGGCAGTCCACAGTGTCTAGATATGCAGGATGAGTGCAGGATCTGGACAGTGGCACAGGAGCAATGGAGGTTTACATCTCCATCGTTCGGCAGTTAGCCACGCCCCCCCTGGTACTGCCTTTTTGAGTAGTCTAGTAATAGCTGTTAGTATTGCCGAGAAGTTACTAATAAAACACCTATAGAAATTGGCAAATCCTAAGAACGATTGTATGTCCTTGATACATTGTGGAGATGGCCAATCTGTCACAGCTTGTACCTTCTTGGCATCCATCACAACACCCTCTGGAGTAAGCATAAACCCCAGAAACTCCACTTTCCTAGTGTGAAAAGCACATTTCTCCAATTTTACACAAAGCTGATACTCCTTCAGCCGCTGAAGCACTGCCCTCACATGCTGCACATGCTGTTCTGGCAAGACTGAGTAAATCAAAATGTCATCAATGTACACTATAACAAACACATCAATGAAGTCCCTCAAAACTTCTTGCATAAAGAATTGAAAGGCTGCAGGAGCATTACATAATCCAAACGGCATAACCAGATATTCGAATAGTCCAAACTTTGTCCGGAATGCTGTTTTCCACTCATCCCCCTCCTGTACTCTTATCAAGTCGTATGCCCCCCTTAAATCCAATTTAGTGTAAATCTTTGCCGCTCGCACCTAATCCAATAACACTGAAATGATAGGCAATGGAAACCTATTCTTAATGGTTACCCTGTTTAAGGCACGGTAATCAATACAGGTACGCAATGTTCCCTCTTTTTTTGGAACAAAAAATAAAGGAGAAGAGACCGGGGATGTGGAATGTCTAATGAACCCCTTCTCTAACATTTCGTCCAGATACTCCCTTAGGTGTTTATTTTCTGTTGCTGTAAGGGCATAGATCCTGCTGCAAGGCAACTTCGCCCCAGCTTCCAATTCAATGACACAATCATAGGGTCGATGGGGCGGTAATTGTTCTGCCCCACCTTTGTCAAAAACCTTTGCAAACTCTTGAAATTGCAGGGGAATTCCTGATTCCACCGCTCCCACCACTTGATCTCTTCTTCCCGGATTCACCAACCCAGCCGTGTGTTCCCCTTCCAATGCCATGTGTTCCCCTTCCAATGCCATGTGTTCTTGACACCTTTGATATTCAAAATCTACTGTCTGTTTCTTCCAATCTATCCCTGGATTGTGTTGCACTAACCAAGGCATTCCCAAAATCAAACCAAACTGTGGTGCGGCTATCAAATCAAAAATAATGTCTTCTCTGTGACCTGATGCAAATGACATCTGCACATTTTGTGTTTGTTGTTTTATAGGACCTGACACGAAAGGAGACCCGTCCACCGACTGCACCCCTTCCACTCTTTGTTTGTCTTGTAAAGGTAGCCCCAATTGCTTGGCCAATGTAATATCCATAAAATTACCTGTGGCCCCTGAATCCACCATAGCCAATACTGTCTGCTTGGACATTGCTCAACATAACGTCACCAATATATACAAATGAGATGTCTTACTCCCAACCGTATTTGCCACCAATTTGTGGAACTTTGTTTCCTTCGGGCCTGTCACCTGAGTTCCCCCTAAGGTCGGCCCAGTTCTTTTCCTGCCTCCTTTTTGCTCTGTTCCCCTCCTATATTTCTCTGAGGAGTATTAGGACAAGTGCGTATAAAAAGGCCTGCCTGTCCACAATACAAACACAATTTATTGATCTTCCGTTGTTCTTTCTCTACCTCTGATAGAGGTCCTCGTATACTACTACCAATTTGCATTGGTTCCACCTCGCTACTCCTTCCTCCCTTACTCCTATCTAATCGCACAAATGGAACAGCCTCCGGTTTCTTCTTGTCTCCCTTTCTCTCCTTCATCCGATGATCCAACCTGAGGGTTAGATCTATCATGGCCGTACAGATACTGGGTTGCGGTTCTACATATGCAATTGCATCTTTCAGATCCTCCCTTAACCCTTGATAAAACAGTACTGTCTGTTTTGCCACGGGCCATTCTGTTTCAATCACTAATCTATTGAACTGTGTCACATAAGTTACCAGATCTCTTGACCCCTGTCTTAACCCCAACAACTCCTTGTCTTGTGCCAGTGAGACTTCCCATCTATCAAACAATCTCCGAAATTCTACTAGGAAATTATCCGAATTATATAGCAATGGGTCATCTTTCTGTACCAGAGGCATCGCCAATGCGGCTGCATCGCCTGTCAAATATGATATTACAAAGGCGGTTCTGGCTCGGATAGTTTCAAATGCTGCCAGTTTACACAAAAAATGGAGTCTTCATTGTGTAAGAAAGGTCATGTATTTTCTAGGGTCTCCTGAAAAACGTTCTGGTGATGCCAAGTGGACACTACTAGGCGGTTGAACAATGACTGTAGGATTTCTACTATTGGAGGTGCCCCCAGTGCTGGATGTAATGGGCCCTCCTAAAGGCGTGCTTTGTGCTACCAATACTTGTACCTGCGTCTTCAGCGTGGTAGCCTCCTCCCGAGCATGCGCTAATTCCAACTGAATATCTTGTAAAGCCTTTAGCACATCGGCCAAAGGAGGAGGTGTCGTGTCCATTTGGCTTGGGTGGTTGTGAGTATCCCAATATGGGGGTGGCTTATTATGTCACAATCACACTTGACTGGAAGGGAAGAGAGATCGACACTCTCCCCCGAACCACGGAAGACGAATGAACTCGACCCTCCCACCGTGGTTGGCACAGGCTCCTGATATAAAAAAACAGGTCGGCACGTGGCAGCCAATGTGGGGAAGAGGGGTTAGGGAGAGGTTGTGGATAGGATGGGGAAATTAGGAACACCGGAAAGAGGGTAAGGAACTCCTAAGTTGGATGGGACAGGGGAAGCGCCAGGAAAGGACCCTACTCTATCTAACATGTAACCAACAGTGATACCACTTGCACTAATGATATAGCACACCTTAATACATGTACCATACCCCTCTGGTTCACCAGAAAACACATAAGCAAGAAATATGATGTAGAACCACATAAGGGAAAATCCCCATCATGGTTAGACAGTACACATGGCCCTTCGGGCAGCAAATGCAACATACAAACATAAATGCTACTTTCCCACTAGTTAACTGCACTAGTGAAAATGAACATCATTTCCATATGTCATATGGCATTTTTGTCTGTGAATATTCCCTTGCTCAGGCATATGCTAAGAGGCTTTCCCCAGTGACAAAATATGCTGTATTCATCATGCACTGTAAGGGTTAATTTGACACACACAGAATTTCCCCAGCAGTACATGAACGGAATTTGCTACGCTACTTAACTTCGGTCTGGGAGCCCCTCGGGACTTCCCAGACAATAAATGCTCAGCCGTAATTCACTTCTAACACCATTCAACATTTGCCAATAACACAGTGCTTTCTCCAGTACTTATCTTTGGTCTGGGGAGCCCCGCGGGACTTCCCAGACAACGAGCGAAATGCTGTGATTCTTGTCAGCAACCTCGCACCTTCCTGCTCCGGCCCGCATCCATGTAGAGTTTCAGAGTTCAGGCATACTTGCTCCTCTCCGCACGCGGCCGCCTACCACCGACTGCAAATTCCAAAATAAGCCACACCTGCACGTTGCCGCTTGCCTGCTAATAAGCTGTTCTTGATTAAAGACAGCTGGCAGTGCGTGCACCGTGCAGAACTACAGAACAGCTCTAAGGATGCTGGGAACTGTAGTTTCCAAACCCTAAACATCTCCATTGTCTTAGTAGGCGAATTTTAGCACTCCACGCCTTTGCCAGCACTGATTCCTGACAAATGAACACCAGAAAAACAGCCTGAGAGAGGAAATCTTCCAATAAGGTGCCCACCATTTAAACCCAGCAATCTGTCATGAAATATTCCTTGGAAAACTGAATCCCAATACAAAACAAGTTGCTTGTGATCTTGTGGGTAAGTGTCTGCACTGGGAACATGACAACCTGAGTAAAATCCTGGTAGCCAAATACTTGAGCAAGCTTGCCAACCTAAAAGAAACCCAAGGGGTTTTGTCTGCCCTCTGAAAAAAAGTTACGCTGTCCACACAAATATGTCCTTTACTTGTGTCCTGAAAAGCAGTCAGAATCAGGGGAACATAACTACACCAGTGTCCAGGGTTGCAAACTCCCTGGCCACATCCTGGGCAAACACTCATGACTTAGTTGCCCTCTCATCATTTCCCCTCCTCACCCCCATGTCTTGCTTTCAACAATACTCTGCTTTGTTAAGATAACTTGGAAAGTACACATACCATAGTGTAACTCAAATCTATGCATTCTTATAGAACTATGTTAGGCAAAAAGTGTACAATTGTGGCATTATTCCCCCCTTAGTTGCCCTCTCATCATTTCCCCTCCTCACCCCCATGTCTTGCTTTCAACAATACTCTGCTTTGTTAAGATAACTTGGAAAGTACAAATACCATAGTGTAACTCAATCTATGCATTCTTATAGAACTATGTTAGGCAAAAGGTGTACAATTATGGGATTATTCCCCCCACCTTGACTGGGAGACTACTAATACCAGAATGCAATTTACTAAAAGGCAAACAAATTGTTTCTGAGTGCACAACTTTCAAGGACTGACAGTAGCACGGTTTAAAAATAATAATGTGGCTGCCGTGTATTCAGAAATATTTAAAAGTAAGAAAACACACAGCATTCGGGACTGTGAACTGACTTCCATCCATGCAGCAACCGGGACCGACCGTGCTTAGTTTCAAAGCAAGGAAGGATCCAGCGCCCTTAGGCCATGTTGCTCTAAGTGGTCTTGTAAGGTGGGCTCATTTATTAAGCAACATGGCCTTAGGAGGCTGACCCCTTCCTCGCTTTGAAGCCAAGCAGGATTCGTCCCAGTGACTGCATGGATGGGAAACCCAATATAGCTGTAAAAATATATTTATTAAATTTTGTATTATTGACTTGGAGACTACAAATACCAGAATGCAATTCAGCGAAAGGCAAAACAAATGGTCTCTCAATGCAAAACCTTCAAGGACTGACACTAGCATGGTTCAAAACAATTATAATTTGGATGCCCATTCGGTCACCCTTCTATGCAGTAACTGTGACTGACTGCTTAATTTCAAAGCGGGACTGACCCTGCTTAGCTTCAAAGCAAGGAAAGGGCCGGCCCGTTTCTCTAAGTGATATTGTAACTTTCGCTCATTTACCAGGCTCATGGCCTGAGGGTGCTGGCCCTTTCCTCACTTTGAAACTACGCAGGGTCTGTCCTGGTTATTGGATGGCTATTGTGTCACTGGCTGTCGCCAGTGATGTTTCACCCCGAATTCACAATAGCTGTAATAATATTGGCTATCTGTAGTCCTTTATTGCCACAAATATCTGAAAAAGCTCCCCCCACTCCCCATATGGCCACCTGCCCACTCCGTTCCCCCCACAACACACGCTGTTATTGTGATGCAGTGTGCTTTGATATGTCAGCTATTCGAGGCTATAGCCGTGGCTACAGAAAGCTTTGTGGTGCAAACTCAGTCCCTAGACCCACTCAAACTCCCAGATGTTACTTGGTGCCCTCTAGCCACTGCCCCCCATCTCTAGCCTGATGGCAAATGGCTTTTTTTCTACATTTCATGTTCCCATAACCTCGGCTATAACATTGAATATCTCTGACATCAAGAGAAAAACAAGATGGCGGCTATTCATTTCTAAAACACCCAGTTTTGAGTAAATCCCAGAGATATATCTATCTATTTTTGAAAAGGGGGCACCTCCTTCTCCTTTAAATATTAAAATATTTACTGCACGGAATAACCCCAAACCAAGCAGGACTGCGAGTTCACGCTTCGTGCCCAAGTTTTTTCAGACCTGGTCCAATTCCGTCCAGCGGTTTGGGCTGTACGCTTTCACAACAATTTACCTTGTTTGTCTACTGGAAATTGAATGGGATGTAGGGCACAACAATAGAAAAAATATTTTTTAGCTGATCTTTACAAAACTTTGCAATCTGGGGGAGCCTGCGAGTCCCTAATCTCATTCAAAATCTAGATCACATCCATTACTCGAATCAAAAGTTATTAACAATAGAATTGTAAGGGGTTGCTCTGGGAGCCCGATACACCTAAACTATAGGGTGGCTATCGCCGCCCTATTATATACCAATACTCAGAATGCAGCCCTTCCCTTCAATGGCAACTCCTTGCTGGTATGATAACTGCAGAACAAAAATATCGATCATACTATTTGTGTTCTATCCATGGAAATATCCATGCAATCTCAGTGTCAGGGCAACATGTGGAAACAAAGAGATTGCTAGGCTGGAGTGATTGCACTAGTTTCTTCTCCTGGTTCCTCATACCTTAACTGACGTTCTTGGTTGTATGCCAGAAATAATTAAAATATCTGAAGATGTCATAATTTGAAACTGGATACCACTAAATATGTGGACGAATGAACCATCTGAACGACAGAATACTAATATTTAAGTAATTAATCATGCTGCTTGCTATGTTCATGTCATCCACAGAAATTTGTAATGATTTACCTAAAAACTCAAGACATGCTTTTTCTCAAAAATGACCACTATTCCTGAAAGGTAAATGAAAATACAGACATCTTTCTTCCTACAACGTTATTTCCAACTCAAACACATATGTTGAGATTGCCATGCAATTCCCTGCTAGCTTTAAAATATTTGATCAGCATGTTATTATATTTACAGTGAAATGAAATTTGTAATTTTCCGAAAGAAAAGTACAATTTAGTATCCAGATGCATACAAGTGCCAATGGGCAGCTCAGAAATGCTCTGACCTTTCACTAAAAGCAAACTACATTTGCAGTTGTCTGGGGAGATGCATAGATTCAAATTTAATTTAGCTCTAAAGCAATCCCAAGGCTTGTAATATAATGCCAGTAATATTAGTAATATTAGAATACTGTTGTGTGGGGGCTAGAGAGAGGAAATATCGTGTCAATGGACACTATTTTTATACTTTTCTATAATTTACATTGCAGAGGAATACACATTGTTAATATAAGGAAATAAGGAAATAAATTGGCCTTTATTATAAAAAAACATTTGTTTAAAACCAAATTAGTTTGAAATTGTTTTTTTTTTTCAAAATTTTTACATAGCTCACAGGTCTACAATGACAATCGTAAAAGTGAAAGCACACATTCGTATTTAAATTCTCGAAAATATTGAAAAACTTGAGAGAGTTTAAAGCACCACATGAATTTAGAGGTAGTCCAACGCTATGGAAAACTTTCGAAAAATCTGATGAAATATTTTTCACACTTCTGTGGAGACAGAAATTCTACAGTTGCAGAGGGGATATTTGCTGGAACTGTCCAAACAACTGAATAACACGAGGTGATTTCTAAAATCTATGATGCATTTTTTTAAGTCTATGCATGAGAAATCTGCATTTTCTTCATAAAAATCTTCCCTGCATATTTGTACTGTGTCTAAATGTGCACAATTTAGTAAGCAGAAAAAGAAAATCATGTTTTTCAGTGTGAATGCTACAAATTTGATCTTGGGTTTCGTAGATCAATTTTGATGCCTATATTCCGGAAGTAGGCACATAGAGGAATGCTCTCAAAACTGTTTTTGGCACCAAAACGGTTAGATCCTAATTCACAAAGCACATCTGAATGTGCACATTCACATGCCCTTTTCCATCCGCTCTACGCATTTGCGCAAAACAAAGTGGCGCTTTCTGCTCATTTTAATGTGCATCACCTCACATTGGCAAGAGCACTAATCCTCTGCAGGATAGACTATTGAAATGCCATCTTTGCAGGTACCTCTACCAAAAACATTAAGAAGCTTCAAATTGCACAAAACAGCGCTATTAGAGCGGCTCTCACTATCCCTAAGTCTGACCGCATATCCACAACTAGAAGAAATATCCACTAGTACTTGTCAAATCTTACCTCCAAAACTCAATCAGCCAGACCAACCCGCTCAGTCTGCTAGGGCAATTGAACACACCAAAATATAAAAAACAGAAAGCAGGTGGATCTAGTTTCCCTGTTCTCGCAGCAAACTATTTGAATGCCATGCCTACGGAACCTAGGACAAACCCATCTCTACGGTCCTTTCGAAAAAACTTTTTTAACCAGGATTCTAAAAATCAACTTAGCTCCTTTAAGGAGTACTAAGTCTGAAAATACCCACGGGTATCTCGCGGCTTGAGTCTGGTTCGCATTGATATACTTTTTTTTTAAATAATGGGTTGAGAAAGTGAGTTTTACAACACAATTTTACAAAAGATGTGTGAAAAGATATAGGGCCTGATTCACTGCGCATTTTCCAAAGTGATTGTGCCATTATAAATCACATTTGTGAATCAGGCCCATAGAATATTCAATTGGTTATTTACAGAAACACATGAAATACTCCGATATATGCTTGGCCCCCAAATATACACAGGGGCATTATGCAGTACATTTCACTGCTGGCTGTACCAAAAGAAGTATCACGAGGTCCGTCTGAACAATGTAGACCTACTATGTATATGCACGAAACATTGTCCCTTTGATACGTATATGCCTAAGTATTCCCGTAGCTTATCTCCTTTTCTAGTTATTTTTGTTTGCAAAATCTGTTTTTTTTGTATTTTCTAAAACGTTGTTCAGTACCTTACAAAGGCAATGTTTATTCCAACTTTCTATTTCAACGGGCCACTGATTCCCACCCTTCCGCTCCCAACCTTCCACTACCCCCTTTAGTGCAGGAAAGCTCTACCAAAACAATAACGATCGGCAAACATGTGTCCTTCATTTCAATTGCATTTTATTGAAACAGCCAGCTGAATCTGGGTCAGGTGAATGTGGGGGGGCCCTATGCTTTTGCGTATTATTAATTCAGAGTTCCTCCACTCATTCCTCTGTTATTTTCCTTGGCTAGGATATGCTGTATCCATCAACCGAATGGGGACCGACCCATCTCTCTGGATGGCTAAGGGTCGGGCAGCATGCTGGTCATGTTCTAGGTTTTATACATGCTTTTAGGACCCCCTCTTTTTTACCTGTCAAAGTCTCACATTTCCAGTTTATTAAGTACGCTCAGGTGGTCAGTAGTAGACAATGAACCATGTGCAGGACTCCAGTCCAATTATAGTTTATCTCATCAATACCAAAAAGGACTAGCTAGAGTTGGGGTAGGAATCAAGAGAAAACCTGATTGGATGGAGGGCAATTTTGCAAGCAGTGATGCTCGAAAGATTTGTCAGCCCTGGCTATCACTGGTCAATACGTAGTGCTTGGTTTTTGGTTTAATTATAGAGTATAGACAACTAATCTATCTCTTCCTCTCTCTCTTTCTTCCTCAACCCCGCCTTTCTTTTTCCTTAGTGTTATTCCTCTCATATGTGCTCTTTCATACAATTTTTACACCATGGAATATGCAAATTATGCTAATTCAATAAATACCGTATGTGAAATGTATAAAATGTAATTCACATTATACTTCGCGTGGTATTCACCCTTTCACCAAACCTGGATCACTCACCTCACTTACACTGAACCCTGATCACCTTTTGATTGTCACTTTATAACCAATCTATTGCACACACATGTTGACACATGTTGACATGCATGTACAATACTGTCAATTGCAGTATGGTATACAAATACCACAGCCTTGATACAGACCCTTGAGGCATTGAAACACATGCAAACCAACCCTGAACATGATTGATCCTTCTCTCGTGGGTTTTACCAAATAATCATAGAGGTTTACTTAGAATCTCAATACAAAGTGCCGGTTTCTCTTGATTCCCACCCCAACTCCTAAACATCCTTGGGACAAATGAGCACTGTCCCTTGGGAATATACAAACTGGCAGCAGGATTTATGCCATAAAAAAATCTCTGATCACAGCGGAAACCCTATGTTCCCAGTGCTCTGAACCTTGACATCATACACAAAAAGGATTAGCCTTGGGTCTACCTCCCTCTGGATCCCCTCCACGTCCCTGATACAACCCAGAACTTCTTTAAAGTAGCGCTATGCTTTTTCACATGTCCACCATATTTGCCAGTAGGTAGCTACCGCTCCACAGTTCCTCCACCAGTGCAGGCTCACAGTAGAAAAAAAAAAGATAGTTTTACAGGCTCAGGCTCTCATCTCATCTTTGTATCAGCTTGATTCTGTGCAACTTATATTGACATTCTATTGTTTTATATGCTCTAATACATATTTTCCCCCTTAGCACATCCCCAATTTCCACTCCTAGATATTTTACCCACTTCCCCTTAAGTGCCACCAACCCCTTAACCTTTGCCATAATCAGTGTGCGATAAAGCCATGTTTTTAGGCCTTTAGAGCAAGTGTTTGTGTCTAATATTTTCTCTGTGGGTGTTAGCTCTCTGCAACTCCCCTTTCCATGTAGGCACTGTAAGCACTCCTTTTAGTTGTAGATAACTGAAGATGGATAGCTTCCTAATATTTAGACCCTACTCTGATTCATGTACCAATATGAATTTACCACATTTCCATAACTGGTCAACTGTTTTGAGTTCAGCCTCAAACCATAATTGGAAACTTTGTGGAGCTGGAATGTCAGCCCTAAGAGATGACGTCCATATATGACTGAGAGGTGAGGGTCAGGTTGTAATCCTGCTCATATTCCTATTTTTTTCTCCAAATGTGCCATACCAGACCTAGTATATCATGCTTTCTAATTATATTCAGTAGTCTCTCAGTCGGTACCCAGAGCCACTTCCTTAACGTTGCTGGCGCCATCTAGTAGTTTTCAAGGTACACCCATTGTTTGTCTTTATCTACCAGCAAGTGCGCTACCAGATCCCTTATCTAAGATGCATTGCAGTAACATTCCATATGCGGTAATCCTACCCCACCTAACTTCTTTGGGAGAATCAAGGTATTATATGCACTCCTCTTTTTCTTCCTCTTCTGCATAAGACTCTAGTGAGTTTACCTCTTAGATGTTTTAAGGCCTGTTCTGGAACCCTCACCGGTATCATTGTTATGGTTTAATGATACTAGGGACTATAGATTATTTTTTGAGTATCTTTATGCTGAGGGGGGGTGCTGTTGCACGGCTGCAAGATGGCCACTGCCTGAGAGAGCTTGCATGCAGCAACACTTAATATCCTACACCATCCTTCTATACCATGGTTGTCGGCTGCTGAAAACACCAACATTGTGACCATAACAACATGAGGCATCGCGTGAACCTTTTTGAGGTTTTCTTGGGCTATATTCAGCGCAACTTTACCCTCGCGGCTTTCGTCTGGGCCTGCTGACTCAGTGGCGTTGTGAGGTCTGGGATGCGTACTGTATTCTGCTGCCAGCCCCCGAGGGCTTTGACTTCATCCGTACCCTGGTGGGGCAGGATCTGGCACTCCGTCACCGGTCCATGTGAGTACAGTTTGAATGTGCTCACCTGGTCACCTCTGTGGGTCGCGTCCCGCAGGTGCTCTTCCCCCCAGTCCGCCAGCCAGCGACCTCACAGCCTACGCATCGGGCCGATAGCGCCTGCCTTAGATGCGGAGGGATTTGCCCCCGGGTGCACATCTGTTTACTTCCTCTCAGCGGGGCTGCTAGAGGTTGGGTCCCCCGCTCACCTCATCTTTGTCCCTTACTGTAGTTGTGGTCTCTACTGCAGGACTCGATACCTTAACCCAGACTTGTGCTCTTGACTCTATGGCTGCCCTCCAGTGGGGACATCTTGTGCAGTCTGGCTTCCAGAGTGGCGGGTTGCTCAGCCACGACAAATCTTTTTCAGTCGCTCTTTCTGGCATAAGCCGTGCACAGCCTTGATCACGTCTGCCCCTCAACCCAAATGACTATGGGGGTGAATCCCTAAATATAATGCCTTGGAACATTAGAGGGGTTACCAACTGTAAAAAAATGTCCACTGGTGGTTAACCAAGCCAAACTATGCAAGGTTAATGTTTTGTGTCTACAAGAGACACACCTCCCTGGGGACGGGTCGCTCCCCTTGGCCAAGGGCTGGGGGGTGCATACGCCACAATTCAGAGGCGTCGCAATATATATTCATCAGTGATTGGAATTTCATTTGCATGACAAAATATCTGATGTGCTGCTATATCTTTCTTGTGGGGGAAGGTCTTGGGTTGAACATTGTTTTTATCAATGAATATGCTGCTAATGTTGATTCACCTGAATTTTTCCAGAATTGTGCAGCCATGATTCATACATTTCCTGCTTATGAAGTGGCGTGGGTGGTGGATTTTAATTTAGCAGTGTCTCTGGACCTGGACCGCTCACTGACAATGCAAACTACATTGTCTAAAGCTGCCAAAGCCTGGGGCAATATAGCTAATTGGTAGACATATGGAGATATTTGCACCCCAATACAAGGGAGTTTTTGTTCTACATGAGTGCTCATGGTAGTGCCTCCAGGATAGTCTACATCATGCTGTCCATTCCCTGTCCGTTCCTCTGGTTGTTGTGACACAACTCGCCAGAATTTTACCAAGGACATTCTCTGACAACTCCCCGATACTGGCTGTCATCTCCATTCCCAATACAGTGCCACGCTCTCCTCGTTGGTGCTTCCTCCCCCGAGCTCTTGAGGACGAGATGGTCCGAGCAGGGATTCAGGCAGATATTCTTGAATATTTTCACACCACTGTTAACTTGGTGCTCGACTATAGAACAATCTGGGAGGCCTTCAATTTTATAAGGGGCAGTTGCAAATCCTTGAGGGTGACCTGGCATCACCTAGAGAAAGATAATAAAGGATTGGAACACAAACAGACCCTAGGGGGGATACACAGGTCAGGAAATTGCTAGCTGGCAAGAGACTTATACATCTCGAGATAGCGAGCGGGAAGGACAGGTTTTTAGGTTACCCGGTTTTAGCGTCACAATACGCAGAGGTCGGTAGACCCAGTCGTACCCTTGCTTAGGTGATCCACAAGGATAGGGATCAGGGAGGCATAGTGGAAGTTTCGGACCATAACGAAAACCCTGTACGTGATTCCAACGACATCAATAATATATTTCAAGACTATTACAGTTTACTATACTCAACACAATGAATGGTCTCCCCCAAAGAAATTAAATCATTCCTAGACAGGTTTTACTTGGGCTGGCTGGACCCTGTTTCTGTGGATCTGCTCAACTTGCTCCCCTGTGTCGAAGAGATTTGTAAGGATATTCGGGATCTCCCTAGCGGCAAGGCCCCTGGTCAGGACGGTATTCCTGCAGAATTTGACAAAGAATATGCCACTATCCTTGCCCCACAACTTTGCCACATGTATGAATTCAACATATCCATAGCCCTTCTCCCTGAATCCACCAGGACGGCAGTAATCATGCTTTTGCTTAAAGCTAATAAGGATCCGCATAGCTGTGCATCTTATAGACCCCTGTCACTTATCAATAATAAAATCCTAGTGAAACTACTTACAGATCAACTCCACCCTCACATGGAGGCCCTACTTCTTCCTGACCAGGCTGATTTTATCCCGGCAGTTCTACACAAAACAACCTGAGCCGGCTTTTCTCCATGATGCATAACGGTAATGATGACATTCCTATCGTAGTAGCAGCCCTTGATGCTGAAAAGGCCTTTACTCTGTCGAATGGCCTTTTCCGTTTGAAATCCTATGTATATCTGGCCTCGGTCTCGAGTATATTCAGTGGATCAGAGTGTTATATACAGACCGCCGGGCTGTGATATTGATGAATCAATTATCTTCTAATAGCATTTCCCCCAGTAGCAGTATGAGACAGGGTTGCACCCTCTCTCCTATCCTTTTTGCGCTAAAAGTTGAACCACTTGCATGCGCCATGAGGGATTTCCACTCACATAGGGGGGTTAATATTTTTTCACATGTCTCTACCATCTCCCTCTATGCGAACGACATGCCATTGTGCTTTAAAAAAACAAGCAAAATCTACAGCCCTTGGCACAGGAAATAGCATCATTTGGGGGATTCTCTGGTCTAAATCTGAAATACTACCCCTAACATCGACGGTACTCGCCACAGATGTTGGTTCCGACTTCAGTTGGTGCCCTGGGGGAATGAGGTACCTGGGTATAATAGTTTACACTTCCCCAGCTAAACTTTTCAAAGAAAA
This sequence comes from Ambystoma mexicanum, assembly GCF_040938575.1. NCBI lineage: Eukaryota > Metazoa > Chordata > Amphibia > Caudata > Ambystomatidae > Ambystoma > Ambystoma mexicanum. The sequence continues at coordinate 617,198,063 of NC_090932.1, read as the reverse complement.
CTATCATGCAGCCCTTAAGCAGCTAGAGCATAAGGTGGCTATATGGATCCACCTCCCTCTATCTCAGGCCGCACGCCTCCCCTTGGCCAAGATGGGCATGGTCCCGAAGATGCTTTACATCTTTAACAATGTTCCACTGATCCCGCCTTCTTGGTACCGGAAGTGTACTCGGTCGTTGTTGTCTAGGTTCGTATGGGAGGGTTCAGCCGCAGATTGCGCTAGATACCCTGGCGCTGCCATACGCTGCTGGATGATTGTACTACCCAGACCTATATGTATATTTTCTTGCTTCTCAGATCAAGTATGCCATTTGGTGGTGGCATTCTACTGAGGACCGCCTGTGTATCATACTCTAAAGAGCTACCGCCCGACTAGACAACATGAAGAGCATGCTGTGGGGAACACCCAGACATATTCCCAGGGGAGAGATACAGCCTATCAATGTAACACGCTGGGAGTGGAATCAGGCCAATTTGGGTGCTGGTACGAGAGGTAATTATCATGCTGACTTTGCCCTGTACTCGGTTCATGGAGTCCCGCTCACTCTGGAAGGGATTTTTAAAACACAATTACAATTTGAGAAATTGGGAGTCCATTCCCTGGGTGATAAAGTACAGGAGAGCAAGTTTATTCAGTGGGACCCCCTTAAGGGCAGATGCCCCTGGAATGCAGTTTCCATGTTTCCTCTATTTCAGGCTATGGGAAACTCTTCGGGGGGACGTGGCATGAGCTTCCACAGGCTAAACTTCCCTCCCTTTTGGCCCAGTTTGTGACCAACCCCCCTAAATTCAACGGCATGGTCTAGATGCTATACAAATGTATTACATTTCTTCATCCATCCCCCCAGTGTCAGTTAGGGCAAGGTGGGGCAGAGTATTGGATACACCTCCATTGGAGATCCAATGGCAGGTTACTTTCAGAATTACGCTGAAGATATCCTTGAATTCCAGATAGAGCTTACATTTTTACATCAGTCTTATTATTCCCCTGCTCGACTTGGTAAGTACTACCCTGAGAGAGCGGCTATCTGCCCACGGTGTAATTTTGACCCGGCTGATTACATGCATATGGTTTGAAACTGTTGCCATATGCAGTCATTTTGGGAGGGAGTGTACGAAACCATGGGCAAAATGTTCCCAGATTGTCCATGAGATTCCACAGTGGCTTGGTTACTTGCATTCTTTGATGTTCCCACTAAAATAGAACAGAAACTCCTGGCCTTGTCCACTGTAGTTGCTAGGACTTTCGTAGCCAAAACCTGGAAAAAGATAAGACCACCTTTGGTGAAAGAGTGGATCCACATGTTGAAAATCTGTGAATGCCGGGAATCATCGTATTGGTCTTCCCTCCCTCCCGATGCTAGACCATTAGATTCCTGGGAGTCATTCAAGGCATACATCCGTAAGGATGACAAACTCACCTCACCCGGAACCAGTAAAGGTACCTGTAGGGTATTTTGTGTAAATTTGGGGCCTAGCTGTATTTTCCTACCGCCAAAAACAAAGGTAATTTAGCAATGACTACTCCTTGCATTTAGATTGGGTTTGGCTTTATAGTGGTCTACATTTTGTTGGTATGCATTTTGCTGTGGTATAGTGGTGAGCATAGCTTTCTTTTCTATTTGTGACCCTAATATACAAAATCCCCTTCTTCTTGCTTGGTCTGTTCGTGTGATCACTAGAGGCCTCGGACCTACATTTATGGATACCACAATTTTCACATTTAGCGTTCACAAACCCCTGTGGTATTATCACTAATTTATTTACATTAGTGAGATTATATTTCCAGAACCCTCTCTCTGCTGATTCATGTATGCTCTGCAGACTATTGTATTATATTTCACTCAGAAGCCACACACACATACCCTGAGTGGAATCACGCACACAACTATTTATAATTGCTAATGACATTACTTCATCTGTATAGGAAATTTGACACGTATATACCTACCAACCTCCCCTTTGCTTGTATGGTATGGTTTAAATGCACCAAAGAAAAACAGAAGCAAAAACACCCTTACACAGGCGGTGTGTTATAATAGTTTCATTTCAAAATAGTACATTACCAGCTTTGCGAGGCAGTCCTTTCTAAAATAAACAGAAGAGAAACAAATGCAATAATACAACGCATTTCATTTGCAACAATGAAAAGAACAGTACATCAATATGACAGCATTTAGATGGCAACATTATAATGTGATTTAAACACGGTGATTCCCTAGCGATATCTTTCCTGCCTGAAAAACACTTCATTCACACGACACTCCCTCAAATTTTACGTGATAATTACCAGTTGTTTGTAGCTTTTCCGCATGCGAAATCTCCTGGCTTGTCGCCTCCAAGAAGTGACCCAGGGCTTTCTTTTTTCTTTAAAACACACAGCGAGAACATGCAGTTCAATCTGCAATCTGCAGTCCTCAAGCCGGTACCAAGTGAGACTAAAATAGCCAGTCTCTGAAGGGCAGTGGTCCAGCTCCTCACAGCAGCCCAGCAAATGTGACCTTACTGCAGCTGTGCAAAATGTCATCTCCCGTTCATTCTCTCAGAGCTACCCCAAGAAACCTCTGTTACATCCCCCAGGCTTACGTGTCACCAATCAAATTCACAATATCATATCCTCCTTCCTCAACAATAGGTCACTTTTACAGTAGGTAACTGTATCTAACTGATTTCCTGGTATGCGGAGTGATTTCCTGCAAAGACATTGAACAGAGCAAAGAAAAAAAAAATCTAAATGCACGTTTAAAAATTAATCTCAGCCTGCCTCCTTTTTCTACATGGAGAACACATTATAATGTTAATGAGTTAGAATCAGTGTTAGTCTTTGTTAATTAAGTTAGTCAATCAAGTATCTAATGAGGTCTCCTGTAAGTGAGGCATTTCAAGTGAGAAAAAAAAATGGTGTGCTTTTAAAATCTGTAGCATGTCTTCATTTACATGTCCATATGTTACACTGGCAACACAAGGCTTGCTGTACCACATTACAGCAATAATGTGATCCCATGCAGTGGCGCCGGACTCCAAAACACGCTAAATGATACTACATACCCCCACATGACCCAATAATCACAATGTAAAGCAAAAAGCTGTGGTAATGTATACATGTAAAAGGACTCCTCCGGAGTGATCCCTCCCAGTGACATTTATTGTAAATGATTCCCTACTAGCACAACTTCACATGACCTACTTCTCTCTTTCTGTATTCTGTTTGAATTTGAAGAACCATCACATATGTATTAGCATCTTGTTGTGTGTTTTGGAGTGGGACAGGGAGGACGGTCTGGAAATAGTAAATGCTGTTATTGTTAATTTAATGTTGTGGAAAAAAAAACATATCTTTATTGTGAGAGCCCCCAGGTGGGTACGCTATGTGCAAGGATCCAACTCAATTGACTCCAGTGTCTTCTCGAACCTCGCAGTTCAAGAACGACATCAGAGCGTTCATCACAACATCTCCCCTCCAAGGAATGAAAAAGTACAAAAATGGAAGGAGGGAAAGGGGTTGGAAGGGAGGTGGGAATAAATATAAAAGGATACAATTAGTAATAAACACAGTCACTCTTGAAATTGGGAGCAACTCTCCCGTTCCTCAACAGCATCCTTTTGACATGGTCATCACCACTCCTCTCTGTCATAGTATCCATCGACAGTCCTTGAGCATGAATCTGCCATTGACATTTAAAAGCATGTGACAAATCATTAGATCTTCTCTGTTCTCTGGCAGCACAACATCATCAGACAATCTGTGTTCTCTGGAATGCACAACATCATCACACGACCACTTTTTGTTCTGAATTTGTGCGCATTCTTTTAGAACATGGTCAATCTTCTCCCATCTTTCCTGTACAGCCTGGCGTATTAATCTTTGTTCAGGGTCCTCAGAGGATGCTCAGGCCCACTCTTCCTTTGATATTCCTGGTTCAATATGTGCAATAATGCATTCCATGTCCTTTTCAACTACTTGATCCTGATTCTGTACTCAGTTATACCATGGTGGTCCGGAGAAGCGATCCGGAGTGGCTACTTTAAGATCTTCATTGAATTTTGCTCCACCAATGGCTCATAAATATACCTGGAATATGTCTACCCACAGTTCCCATGGTGTAGTGGGGCTCCCAGGATTTGCGAGGAAGGGGCAAGGAACAGGAGTGTACTGCATTGTTCTAGTTCTGTTTGCTCTTCTTCCCATTTTCTTTTTTGTTTTTTTGTGCACAGGTGTGTTTATTTACTTAACACGCCACACTGTGCGAGAATTGAGATCTCATTGAATTTATGAATCAATCATTGTGTACTTTACAACTTAACATGTTGTGGGACCTGGTTATTCTTTTGTTTCAATACCTTGGGCACACTTTATAACAACGCAGGTTGCTTTTAAATTATGAAACCATCATTGTGCTCAGTGTTGCATTGTCAGGATGAGTTGTCAACAAAAGCGATGTATCAACAAAATTGGCGTCAAGTTGCGGAATGTGTTTGCGTCTCCTTTTCTAATCTTTTTGCGGATAGGCCTTGTGCACGTGCCAGGTACTGATATTGAAAAATGCTCCTTCTCATTGAGCGGTGAGTGCTTTCCTTTGCGCTTCTAATTAGTTTTGTATTTTGTATATTTGCTGTTCAGCTGGCCCACCGACTCCTCTGTTGTGCCTCTCTATTGGCAGCTTCTTCCTTGCTCTACCTGCACAGCGTCATTCAGTGGTCTGCTCTCTGGAGGCTCTCGTTTCTGCTATCTTCATCACCACTTGTTATGGTTTAATGATACTAGGCACTATAGATTAACGTTTAAGTGTCTTTATCGCGAGAGCCCCAAGGCGGGTGCACTCTATGCAAGGTTTCAACTGACTCTGGCGTCGTTCTCGAACGTTGAAGTTCGAGAACAACGTCAGAGTGCTCATCACAACAATCATCTGAAACAGATACAGAATCCTCAGGAGTAAGTTCACATTTACCACTTTAAGTCATCCCATCGATGACAGAGTACCTATTTCGACCAGTCATTGAGGTCTTCTTTCAATGTCTTAAGCATTGGGTGTGTAGTTTGCTTCATATAGTTCTTTCAAAGTATGTGGGCCTCATTCTAACCCTGCTGGTCTGGAAACAGCGGTGCGGGTAAGCTTACCGGCCACAGACTTTCACAGAAGCACCGGCATCGTTATTACCGGTCCCGGTGTTTCCGTTGTCTGCATTCCCATAGAGTCCAAACTGATTCAATGGGAATGGCGAACAACATATTACTGGCACCTGACTTTCAGCTGCCGGGGTTGTAATACCCCGTGTTACTGGCAAGCCAGGCACTGGTAACTGTTTATGGGTCTGGTGGCTACTTGCCAGTTTTACCGGCACGGTTACTGCCAGACCCGTAATGAGGCCGCTATGTCTTTGTATTTAGAATGGGAAATTCTCCATGTCACTTCTGTCCATGTTTCTTCCATATGAGAAGAGCACTGATTTCCTAATATTTATTTTAACGCCTGAAAGGGATCCATATTTACCTAGTGTAGTTAATTCTTCCAGTATAGAGCCATGTGGATCATGTGGAAAAAGCCCTTGCAGGACAAGGCTGCAGTGTTTAGCAATGCAGGTGTTTGGCGATGAAGGTGATCTGCAGTGAAGACACTGAGTGTGGACAACTCAGCCTTCTGCCTGTGGCTGCCAGGTAACGGGTTGAGGAGTTAGCTTGCATTCTGAGCTCTTCCCCTGAGTCTTTCCCTTTCTGTGTCCCGCAACCTTGCTTCTGCCCCTGCTCTTGCCCTTGCTGCTTGAGCCCCTTCCCTGTCGCCCCCTTCCTGGGCTTTCGCCTGCCACACCTCCTTGAGTTCCCTTCTCGCCCCTACAGTCTGTCCCCTTTCTTGGCCCTCTCCCTGTGGGTCTTCTGCAATCCTACGTGTTCGCGCCACATCCATCCTCGGCTCAAGCACCACAGGTCCCTGACATGCATGGCCGCTTGCATCCTTAATCATACCTCGCAATCCTGACGTGCATGGCCCCTCGCATCCTTGATCGCATTGCCTCTGCGCCCCTTCCATCCCTATCTGCTGAGCTCCACGTTCTTGACTTGCATGGCCGCTTGCACTCTCTCGAGCGTGTGTGCTTCCGCCCGTGCCTTTTTACATGGGCCCACACGGTCCACAATTGTGCTGGTTCCTCGCATTCCACTCCTTGGCTTGCTCGCACCGGGCATACTTTGCCTGCCTCTTTCCCTCGCAATCCCTCGTTCACATGTGACTCTGCATCCCTTCTACTCCCTGCCTGCCTGCCCGCAAGCTATGCATCCTCGGCCTGCGCTCTCCCTCGCATTCTGTGCTCACATGCTCCAGTGCATCCTCCACCCTCGGCCACTTTGAGCATGCGCGTCCGCGGTTCCCACGCAATCCTCATTTGCGTTGGTTCCTCGCACCCCTCATCCTTTGTGCGTGGTCTGCGCGTCCTTTGCCCATGCATTCCTTTGCAATCCCTCGTTTACGTGAGCATATCGCCCTTAGTTTTGCTGTTTCTGCTGTGCACTGCTCTGTGCACTGCTTTGCTTTTTCTCCCCTTCTAGGTTATTCTTCCATTGTCTGTTCTTTTGTTGCTGTGAATTGTCTCGCTTGTACTGCTGTGCTGTTCCTTTCTCTAGGTTTTTCTTTGACTGCTCTCGTTATGGCTCTGTGAATAGTTTTTGTATTATGTGCTCTTCTTCCTCTAGGTTCTCTTTCTCTGATTGTGCTTGTTCTTGTTGCCCTGCTAATCTGGTTTTGTGCATCACACTGCCTTGTGTTCTTTGTGCTTTTGTGAACTGTGAATGGTCTTTGTGTACTGCTGTGCTCTTCCTTCCTCCAGGTTCTCTTCTTTCACTGCTCTGGTTTCTTGTTGCCCTGCTAATCTGGTTGTTGTTCATCATATGTTATGTGCTTTTTGTGCTCTCTCCTGAGCCCTCCATCCAGCTCAGTTAGGTATCTACTTATCACTTGTTCTTGTCTCGCTCCATCTCTTCTGCTTGCACCCCCCCTGCTCTCCCCCAGTGTCTCCCCTCTGCTCTCTCCCTACCCACCCCCCATTCTCTGCCACACACCTCCACCCTTTCCTCCTCCCCCTCCTCTTCGCCATCTATGGTGCTCTCTTTTTCTCCTACCTTCTCCAACTGATTTTCTATCGACTACCCTCCCCTTCTCACTAAGTCTGGTAGGAAGATGTTCAAAAAGGATATCCTGGTCTCCAACCCAGGCCTCCCGATCGCTGATGCCTACACCAGCATTTCCTCCAGAGAGACCCTCCCCAACATCCTCTTTGTCGTTCCTTCGCCAGACCTATGGACTCTTCATATGTTTTCTGTGCTCTCCCCTTTCTCTTCCTCTGCCATTAATGGTGGCATCCGGTGGGAGTCCCTCCTGGCTACATTCCACTCTTCTAAGGTCATCATTATTGTTTACCTGAATGGCACCGTCTTGGTCCAAGGCCCTCAGGCCAACCTCTTCCTCTTTGATAGAGGCTTCCTGCGTCTTATCAATTTCCTTTCCTCTCCCACTCTCCCTTCTTCGGCTTCCTTGCTTCCATCCTCTGCCACCTCTCTGGCACCCTCTTCCTCCTCCTCGGCTACACTGCCCTCTGCTCCTACCTCCTCTGCCCACCCTCTGGCTCCTTCTACACCTCTGCAGGGAGTACCCTTGATTAGTAACCCTCCCCGGAAGTCTTTCAAGAAGATCAACCTTCTCCACCTTGCCAGTTTTAACTCTCACTCAGCTGTCAAACACTCCTCTGACATCTGCCGTCTCCTGGAAGAACTCAACCTCAATGTCCTTGGTCTCACCAAGACATGGTTCATGGCCAGCTCTGTCACAAGCTTTGACACTCTCCTCCCTGATAGCTGCAAGATCCTCTCTGCACCAGAGCCAACCGTTCCAGTGGGGTATAGCCTTGATCTTCCCAGAGTGGATTCCTGCCGCTATAACTCCTATGTAGGCCTACTCCTCCTTTGAAGGCCTTGTCTGTAGGTTTTCTCTCTCTCCTGGTCACTCTCTCACAGTGGTTACTATCTACTAACCACCTGGTCAGATCACCTCTTTCCTCTGGTGGACTTCTTTTCTTCCCTCCTGGCATCAACCACTCGCCTAGGAGACTTCAACATCCACCTGGATGCTTCCTGTCCCACCACAGAACTCTTTTGCGACCTTTATGACTCTCTCTCTCTCCATTCTTTCCGCTGGCCCAACTCATTCTGCAGGGCACACTCTTGATGTCCTGATCTCCTCAGACTTCCCCCCTCTAACCCTCTTGCCACTCCTCTCTCCTGGAGGGACCACTTTCTCCTCTCATCTCTCTCTTCCCCTCAGGCCAAGCCGACTTCCACACTGCCACCCACCTTCTCAATCATTTAACCCAGGAAGCACGTGTCAGTTGAGGCTTTTGATGCATCTTTCTCTCCCCCCTCCTGCATCTCTGGATGACTCAACAGCATCCTTTTGACATGGTCATCACCACTCCTCTCTGTCATAGTATCCATCGACAGTCCTTGAGCATGAATCTGCCATTGACATTTAAAAGCATGTGACAAATCATTAGATCTTCTCTGTTCTCTGGCAGCACAACATCATCAGACAATCTGTGTTCTCGGAATGCACGACATCATCACACGACCACTTTTTGTTCTGAATTTGTGCGCATTCTTTTAGAACATGGTCAATCTTCTCCCATCTTTCCTGTACAGCCTGGCGTATTAATCTTTGTTCAGGGTCCTCAGAGGATGCTCAGGCCCACTCTTCCTTCGATATTCCTGGTTCAATATGTGCAATAATGCATTCCATGTCCTTTTCAACTACTTGATCCTGATTCTGTACTCAGTTATAGCATGGTGGTCCGGAGAAGCGATCCGGAGTGGCTACTTTAAGATCTTCATTGAATTTTGCTCCACCAATGGCTCATAAATATACCTGGAATATGTCTACCCACAGTTCCCATGGTGTAGTGGGGCTCCCAGGATTTGCGAGGAAGGGGCAAGGAACAGGAGTGTACTGCATTGTTCTAGTTCTGTTTGCTCTTCTTCCCATTTTCTTTTTTGTTTTTTTGTGCACAGGTGTGTTTATTTACTTAACACGCCACACTGTGCGAGAATTGAGATCTCATTGAATTTATGAATCAATCATTGTGTACTTTACAACTTAACATGTTGTGGGACCTGGTTATTCTTTTGTTTCAATACCTTGGGCACACTTTATAACAACGCAGGTTGCTTTTAAATTATGAAACCATCATTGTGCTCAGTGTTGCATTGTCAGGATGAGTTGTCAACAAAAGCGATGTATCAACAAAATTGGCGTCAAGTTGCGGAATGTGTTTGCGTCTCCTTTTCTAATCTTTTTGCGGATAGGCCTTGTGCACGTGCCAGGTACTGATATTGAAAAATGCTCCTTCTCATTGAGCGGTGATTGCTTTCCTTTGCGCTTCTAATTAGTTTTGTATTTTGTATATTTGCTGTTCAGCTGGCCCACCGACTCCTCTGTTGTGCCTCTCTATTGGCAGCTTCTTCCTTGCTCTACCTGCACAGCGTCATTCAGTGGTCTGCTCTCTGGAGGCTCTCGTTTCTGCTATCTTCATCACCACTTGTTATGGTTTAATGATACTAGGCACTATAGATTAACGTTTAAGTGTCTTTATCGCGAGAGCCCCAAGGCGGGTGCACTCTATGCAAGGTTTCAACTGACTCTGGCGTCGTTCTCGAACGTTGAAGTTCGAGAACAACGTCAGAGTGCTCATCACAACAATCATCTGAAACAGATACAGAATCCTCAGGAGTAAGTTCACATTTACCACTTTAAGTCATCCCATCGATGACAGAGTACCTATTTCGACCAGTCATTGAGGTCTTCTTTCAATGTCTTAAGCATTGGGTGTGTAGTTTGCTTCATATAGTTCTTTCAAAGTATGTGGGCCTCATTCTAACCCTGCTGGTCTGGAAACAACGGTGCGGGTAAGCTTACCGGCCACAGACTTTCACAGAAGCACCGGCATCGTTATTACCGGTCCCGGTGTTTCCGTTGTCCGCATTCCCATAGAGTCCAAACTGATTCAATGGGAATGGCGAACAACATATTACTGGCACCTGACTTTCAGCTGCCGGGGTTGTAATACCCCGTGTTACTGGCAAGCCAGGCACTGGTAACTGTTTATGGGTCTGGTGGCTACTTGCCAGTTTTACCGGCACGGTTACTGCCAGACCCGTAATGAGGCCGCTATGTCTTTGTATTTAGAATGGGAAATTCTCCATGTCACTTCTGTCCATGTTTCTTCCATATGAGAAGAGCACTGATTTCCTAATATTTATTTTAACGCCTGAAAGGGATCCATATTTACCTAGTGTAGTTAATTCTTCCAGTATAGAGCCATGTGGATCATGTGGAAAAAGCCCTTGCAGGACAAGGCTGCAGTGTTTAGCAATGCAGGTGTTTGGCGATGAAGGTGATCTGCAGTGAAGACACTGAGTGTGGACAACTCAGCCTTCTGCCTGTGGCTGCCATGTAACGGGTTGAGGAGTTAGCTTGCATTCTGAGCTCTTCCCCTGAGTCTTTCCCTTTCTGTGTCCCGCAACCTTGCTTCTGCCCCTGCTCTTGCCCTTGCTGCATGAGCCCCTTCCCTGTCGCCCCCTTCCTGGGCTTTCGCCTGCCACACCTCCTTGAGTTCCCTTCTCGCCCCTACAGTCTGTCCCCTTTCTTGGCCCTCTCCCTGTGGGACTTCTGCAATCCTACGTGTTCGCGCCACATCCATCCTCGGCTCAAGCACCACAGGTCCCTGACATGCATGGCCGCTTGCATCCTTAATCATACCTCGCAATCCTGACGTGCATGGCCCCTCGCATCCTTGATCGCATTGCCTCTGCGCCCCTTCCATCCCTATCTGCTGAGCTCCACGTTCTTGACTTGCATGGCCGCTTGCACTCTCTCGAGCGTGTGTGCTTCCGCCCGTGCCTTTTTACATGGGCCCACACGGTCCACAATTGTGCTGGTTCCTCGCATTCCACTCCTTGGCTTGCTCGCACCGGGCATACTTTGCCTGCCTCTTTCCCTCGCAATCCCTCGTTCACATGTGACTCTGCATCCCTTCTACTCCCTGCCTGCCTGCCCGCAAGCTATGCATCCTCGGCCTGCGCTCTCCCTCGCATTCTGTGCTCACATGCTCCAGTGTATCCTCCACCCTCGGCCACTTTGCGCATGCGCGACCGCGGTTCCCACGCGATCCTCATTTGCGTTGGTTCCTCGCACCCCTCATCCTTTGTGCGTGGTCTGCGCGTCCTTTGCCCATGCATTCCTTTGCAATCCCTCGTTTACGTGAGCATATCGCCCTTAGTTTTGCTGTTTCTGCTGTGCACTGCTCTGTGCACTGCTTTGCTTTTTCTCCCCTTCTAGGTTATTCTTCCATTGTCTGTTCTTTTGTTGCTGTGAATTGTCTCGCTTGTACTGCTGTGCTGTTCCTTTCTCTAGGTTTTTCTTTGACTGCTCTCATTATGGCTCTGTGAATAGTTTTTGTATTATGTGCTCTTCTTCCTCTAGGTTCTCTTTCTCTGATTGTGCTTGTTCTTGTTGCCCTGCTAATCTGGTTTTGTGCATCACACTGCCTTGTGTTCTTTGTGCTTTTGTGAACTGTGAATGGTCTTTGTGTACTGCTGTGCTCTTCCTTCCTCCAGGTTCTCTTCTTTCACTGCTCTGGTTTCTTGTTGCCCTGCTAACCTGGTTGTTGTTCATCATATGTTATGTGCTTTTTGTGCTCTCTCCTGAGCCCTCCATCCAGCTCAGTTAGGTATCTACTTATCACTTGTTCTTGTCTCGCTCCATCTCTTCTGCTTGCACCCCCCCTGCTCTCCCCCAGTGTCTCCCCTCTGCTCTCTCCCTACCCACCCCCCATTCTCTGCCACACACCTCCACCCTTTCCTCCTCCCCCTCCTCTTCGCCATCTATGGTGCTCTCTTTTTCTCCTACCTTCTCCAACTGATTTTCTATCGACTACCCTCCCCTTCTCACTAAGTCTGGTAGGAAGATGTTCAAAAAGGATATCCTGGTCTCCAACCCAGGCCTCCCGATCGCTGATGCCTACACCAGCATTTCCTCCAGAGAGACCCTCCCCAACATCCTCTTTGTCGTTCCTTCGCCAGACCTATGGACTCTTCATATGTTTTCTGTGCTCTCCCTTTCTCTTCCTCTGCCATTAATGGTGGCATCCGGTGGGAGTCCCTCCTGGCTACATTCCACTCTTCTAAGGTCATCATTATTGTTTACCTGAATGGCACCGTCTTGGTCCAAGGCCCTCAGGCCAACCTCTTCCTCTTTGATAGAGGCGTCCTGCGTCTTATCAATTTCCTTTCCTCTCCCACTCTCCCTTCTTCGGCTTCCTTGCTTCCATCCTCTGCCACCTCTCTGGCACCCTCTTCCTCCTCCTCGGCTACATTGCCCTCTGCTCCTACCTCCTCTGCCCACCCTCTGGCTCCTTCTACACCTCTGCAGGGAGTACCCTTGATTAGTAACCCTCCCCGGAAGTCTTTCAAGAATATCAACCTTCTCCACCTTGCCAGTTTTAACTCTCACTCAGCTGTCAAACACTCCTCTGACATCTGCCGTCTCCTGGAAGAACTCAACCTCAATGTCCTTGGTCTCACCAAGACATGGTTCATGGCCAGCTCTGTCACAAGCTTTGACACTCTCCTCCCTGATAGCTGCAAGATCCTCTCTGCACCCAGAGCCAACCGTTCCAGTGGGGTATAGCCTTGATCTTCCCAGAGTGGATTCCTGCCGCTATAATTCCTATGTAGGCCTACTCCTCCTTTGAAGGCCTTGTCTGTAGGTTTTCTCTCTCTCCTCGTCACTCTCTCACAGTGGTTACTATCTACTAATCACCTGGTCAGATCACTTCTTTCCTCTGGTGGACTTCTCTTCTTCCCTCCTGGCATCAACCACTCGCCTAGGAGACTTCAACATCCACCTGGATGCTTCCTGTCCCACCACAGAACTCTTTTGCGACCTTTATGACTCTCTCTCTCTCCATTCTTTCCGCTGGCCCAACTCATTCTGCAGGGCACACTCTTGATGTTCTGATCTCCTCAGACTTCCCCCCTCTAACCCTCTTGCCACTCCTCTCTCCTGGAGGGACCACTTTCTCCTCTCATCTCTCTCTTCCCCTCAGGCCAAGCCGACTTCCACACTGCCACCCACCTTCTCAATCATTCAACCTAGGAAGCACGTGTCAGTTGAGGCTTTTGATGCATCTTTCTCTCCCCCCTCCTGCATCTCTGGATGACTCAAACCTGACAAAGCCCTTTCTATGTTCCACTCTGCTATCTCTGACATGCTCAATGTACTTTCCCCTGTCATGAGGATCCGCATGAAGCTTAAAACTAAGTGCAACTCCTGGTATGACTCAGACCTCGTCACCCTTAAATGCAAGTGTTGGGTGGCTGAGAGGAAATGGTTGGAATCTTGTACACCCTCTGACAAACTGGCCTGCCACCTACTCCAATGGCAATACTGACTCTCTGTCCTTACTAAGAAGAGAGGTCACATTCAAGCCTGCATCTTTGCTGCATCTAACAATGCGGCAAACTCTTTAATATCTGCAACGATCTGGCCAATCCTGCCGCAGTTTCTACCTCACCTGACCCCTCCCAGGCCGTCTGTACGGCCCTTGCTTCTCACTTCATCTCTAAAACCCAGGACATCCTCCCCACCCATTCATCCTCTCTTTCTTCACCCTCCACTCTCTCCTCTTCCTCCACCACCCCTGTGGCCACCCCCTTCCCTTCTGTGCCTTTCCGCTCTTTACCCCTGATGAGGTTTCTAGACAAGTCTGATCTATGGAAACCTTGTCAAAACAGGTTCTTCCCTGTCCCTCCAAAACCATCAAGGACCACATTGACACCCTTGCTCCAGCCTTGGCCAATTTCTGCAACCACTCTTTCACCACTGGAACCTTCCCTTCCTCTTTGAAGCACTCTCCTGTGCACCCCCTTCTCAAAAAACTTTGAGCCGACCCCTCCCTTCCAGCTAATTATCGCCCAATCTCCATCATTCTTTACCTGGGTAAATTCCTAGAAAAGCTGGCCATCTCCCAGCTTAATCTTCACACTGAATCTGTTGGTTGTCTCCATGACCATCAGTCTGGGTTCAGAGCAGCCAGAAGCACACAAACTGTTCTCGTGAATATCTGGGAAGACCTGTTCTCTAACCTTGATGCTGATCTCCCATCTGTCCTCATCGTACGTGATCTCTCTTCCGCCTTTTACACGGTCAACCAAGCCATCCTGCTAAATGGGCTTCATGATAACCTGGGTATTACTGATCAGGTTCTGGCCTGGCTGATTCTTTCCTCTCGGACGGACCCTCCCAGGTCCAACTTGGGTTTTTCCTCTCCTCTCTCTCTCCACCTGTAGTGTTCCCAGGGGTCTAACCTTTCTCCCTGGTTATTCAACCAATACCTGGCATCTCTCACCCACTGCATCGCTGCTCTCTGCTCCAACTTCCAGTGCTATGTGGACGACACTCAGCTCTCTTTCAGGCTCCCCTCTGCTGCCTCTTCTCATCGGCACACCTGCACCTTCCTTTCCTGCCACTCCCTTGGCCCTCTTCCTGCTCCCACCTGTAAGGCTAAGAATCTCGGGGTGATCTTTGACTCCACACTTTCCTTCTCTCCTCACATCTCTGACATCTCCAACAAGTCAAACTACCACCTGCACCTTCTCAGAGGTATTCTTCCTTTCCTCTCCTTCCCCCAGAAGCTCTCTGTCTGCAGAGCTCTGGTTCTCTCTAGGTTTGACTACTGCAACAGCCTCTTTTTAAATCTGCCTGCCTCTACTCTCTGTCCTCTGCAACTCATCCAGAACAGGACTGTGAGACTAGTCCTTGGCCTCAATCCCAGGGATCGTATCTCTCCAGCCTTAAAATCTCTCCATTGACTGCCAGTGGCTGCAAGGATCAAGTTCAAGACCCTCTGCATAGTCCACAAGGCCTTCTGGGTCCTAATACCACAATACCTCCAACTTTATCTTCAGAAGTATCTTCCTACTTGAGCTCTTTGCTCCTCCACCTCCAACTCCTTGAAGGTCAGTCTCTTTTCCAATCAACGAGTTGGGGGCAGATCTCTCTCTTCGGCTGGTGCCTCCCTCTGGAACAGCCTCTGTGCATCTCTTAAACTTCAGCAGAACCATCTCTGGTTTCGGAAGCATCTCAAGACGTTCCTCTTTGATTCTGCCTTTTCTCTTCCTCTTCCCTGCTGATCTCCTGTCTGATATTGCACTCGTCACCTGGCTACCCTCTGAACCATGGGCCAAGGTCCCTGCCCTTGCAGTTGCAACACTGCACTGCCTCCTGGGAACCCTGCACTTGGGTCTGTATTTGCATCCGTACAGCCTCCCCTACATGCACTTATCAGACACTTGTTGTCTGCACCTACCTGTGCACTGTCACCTGCTGGCTGCACTACTTGTTCTTTGATGTTTGATCCTGTGTCTTGCACTTGCTCCTCCTAACCATCCCCTGGTACTTTTTCACTTTCCTCTTGACTGCACTTGCGCAATCTCAATATCACTCGGCTTAGTAAGATTGTTGTCTTGTCCTCCCTTTGTTTCCCCTCCATTGCCTCGTCGCGCCTTGAAACACATGTGTATAGTCGCGTTATAAATACCATATCATATCATATCATGTACCATATCATATCATATCATATCATGTAGGTGCAGCTTAATATTGTTCGCATAAAGCCCCAATTTGAATTCCCTGTCACCAAGCCTTAGACGCTTCATCAATGAGTTACTCCCAATGTGCTCCATGCCAGGCTCCAGGGTCAGAACAAAAAGGAGTGGTGAGAGGGGACAGCCTTGTCTAGATCATCCCCCAAGGGTTAATTGATACCTCCCTTTTATACAGTGTTGGGGGAGAGGTGGTGTATTCGGCCCCCCTCACCATTCCCGCACCAGGTAAATGCTAGGTGAGCTAAGGGGGGAGATATCTTTGCCCCTCATATTTGTATTCGCAACTCTTAATTGTTGTTATAAGTGGGTAAACCAATGCATAGGTGTATACTTTGGACTCCATTTTGTGTCTTCCCAAACGCCATATTTTTCTAGGCCCTCTGCCTCTCTGCCGAAATGCTAGCTCTCCCCCTCCCAGTGTCGCGTACAGTCAGCCCCCACCACCTCCAACCCCGGACAGAACAGCGCGATTCCTGTTCTCACAGAAACACGCCCCCTCATTGTTGCAAATAACAGGTATCGAACTCTGACAGAATGTGCTCATCACTGAACATGAGATCCAGGCTTGTTCCTGCCCCAGTGCCCCATCCATCTCTGCTGACCGACTCATGCCCTCTTCACTCCCTCCCTGCCAGACCCTGGTCCATTGAACCTATGCCCCCTATTCCTTTTGAATGCATCTGGTCACTAATCCCTTCCCCCAGACCACCTTCAATTCACCCACCATATTCTCAATCTCCAGTGGTCATACATTCTGGTAACACTAACAGCTATCTCCTATGTGTTGCAAGTCATGAGAACCCAAGAACCGCAAATCACTGATCGATCCCTCTGTTAAAGCACCTGGACGAACGACCCCTCACCAATGCCCCCCATAAAAGCAGGGGTTAGAATGTCCCTATTTCTTACAAAGAGCCCCCTTTCATTCAATGTTTTATGTTAGCTATTATTCTTTACATGCCAAGTTTCAGTGTTTAGTTTAGTTAGATAGCTGTACGTCATCTCTGCCAACCTCGACCGACCTTCATCCAGCGAGGATGAACTCAGTCGACCCATGTGATGCCAGACGAAGCTCCAAGCTGCCAGCCATTCCTGTGGAGCCAGTCCCTACATCCATATAATGTATCCATGTCTTCTCCCAATCCGAATGTACCCTCATGCACCTATGGGGAAATGTCAATAGTGACGTTTCTGAGCTTATAATGTACTGTTCATGTAATATCTGCCAGAGCGCTCTCGGGCAGCAGAGTTCTTTGCTTCCAATTATTTTACTTTGATAAACTTTGGTTCCCTTACAATTACTCTCCTGCTTTCATTCCCTAGTGAGATGTGTACTTTACTTTGTCAGTTTGGACACGTGCATGCTAAGGTGCAAGCCTTCATTTGGTGACCCCTTATGCATGATAGTTCGGGAGATACTTCCGTACTTGAGGCGAGATCCGAGGCTACCCGTGGAGGGCCATTACTACCTGTGGTTGGCAGACGTTCTACAAAAGCGCACACTCCAGAGTTGGGCCTGTGGGTCCCTGTTTTGCAAAAACCCAACCGCTCGCCGGAGTTGGGCAGGGCCCACCACAGGGGAGGCCCCCACGTGATAGACCGCAAACTGAGGCTCTTGAAAGAACAATGGCATGTGAGTACTAATTGCAAGGGAAGAACAAATAAGGCTATATGATTGGGAGGTTGAAGGGAAAGGGTAGAGAAACATGCATGGTTGGAGTGTGAGTGAGTGAGAAGGGTAGTTGAGAATTTGTATTTCCTTTATATGGCCATTGTTTCTTTTTATATATGGAAAAATAAGTTGAAGAAAAGAGAAGATACGGGAACCTAGCTCTGAAAGAGGGTAGAAGGCGGCACTGTGTTACACTGTTCCGACCAGTGTAGAGATTATAAAGAGAAGAAATGAGCAAAGTAGGAGCCTTGTATATGGAGTAGGCTCGATAGTAAACAATAGTGGTTGTTTTAAGTTTTATCTTTTTCCTTAGTATTTGGTGTTGTGGAGGTAGGCCCAGAAGGGGCACAGGTGGTTTGTGTGGAGAACATGTGAAAGGGGGGTTTTGGGTAAGGGCAATAAGAGTGAACTCCGTGTTTCATGTACTGTAGTGTGTAAATATTTGTTGGTTATGTCTTGTTAAATGTCTTATGGTTTATTGTGTTTATGTGTAAACAAGAGAAGTAGTACTTACTATAGCGGGGGTGAAGTAGCAAAATACACACGTCCCTATCCCCCCCATCCCCCTTCGTAGAAAAGTTTGACAGGGGGAAGATAAAAGGGAGAAAATATTTTCTAAAGATGAGAATAGACACCCCATTGTCCCACATGTGTAAAAACCTCCCCTTGTATCAAGAAAAGATTTAAAAGTATCATAACAAATGAGTGACAGAACTGAAGGGGAGGGGGCAATCTGTGCCTGGCCAGAAGAGGGGTCCTCTGATAAGAGAGTATTAGACCATGTTGCCACCCATTTGATGACAAAATATAAGGGGAAGAAACTCCAGAATAGAAGAGAGGTTTTAGACCTCTGGCGTATGTTCAAAGAAGCACCCGTTGTACAAAACAAAGGTAGAAGCGGGAGTGCAAGTGGGGAGGGGGAAGATGAAAAAGATGGGGAAAAAAGATGTTAAGGAACCTAAGAAATTGTACCCCTTCCTTACGACAGCAGCAGAGGGGTATGCGGACTCAGTATATGTGCCAGGAGGTAACAAGCCCTCAACTCCAGCCCAACCCCCTCGGTATGCCCAACTAATGATGCCCCATATAATGAAATGCACTATGGGGACGAGGAAGAGGCTGCGCAGTACATTCTTCAGGCACATTTGATGTGGCGGGCGGAGACGGGCACGGCTTGGGACCAATCCACCTCCCTATTTTACTTCATTATCAAACACGGCCTCCCAAATGAGGTACAGAAGGCTCTTGATAAAATAGCTGGGATAGAAGCAAAGGGTTGGCCAGAAATACAAAGCATTATAGTGCACCATTGCAGGAGGATCAAAGAACGGGAAAGAGAAACGGCACTGCGAAGGCTGGCGTAGGAAGCAAAATTGGTACAGAGCAAGTTAGTGAAGGTCGCGGCAGTAATGGCAACACCGCCCCCAGAGCAACAAGGCAAAGAGAGGGAAGTGTCACTAGCGATACAAGCGAGGATGGCTGCAGCATGGGCAGAGAATGGGCAGGAACAGAGGGGAGGAGAGGAACGTTACTCAGGACCCTAGTGGCAAGGAAGACCTAGCCAAGGAAGATGCGGGAACAGAGGGCAGCGAGGAGGAGGCGGAGGAGGATATGGTGGACAATGATCAAGAGGAGGTGCTTCTGGACAGTGCTGGTCATGCGGGAGGTGGGGACATTTTGCAAGGGAATGTTGAAGTAGGCCCATGGGGAATTAACAAAACAATCAGAGATATGGAAACGGACAACAATATGGACACCCACACCCAGGCAGGGAAATATTGAAAATGAATGCCAGCAAGTGAGTAGGCCCCCACGGGGTATAGCACATTCAGACATCCCCCACACTGCACGCAAAGCCGCCCAGCGCAGCACAATCAAATAGCACACACACATGCATATACATTTGCCACTGGTGCTAATGGCGCACCATCCCCATTTCAGGGAACGTGTGTGCTCAGCAATAAACTCTTTACTTGTCCTGGAACAGACACTCATCCCAACTAGGACAGCCAACGGAGAGCACTTGCGTATCCCGTACTATCAACTACCTTACGACCATATGAGGAACCAATGGTGGGGTTGGAAATAGGGAATAAACAATTAATCTTTATGGTGGACTCAGGGGCGAAAAAATCATGTTCATGCAAAGGCAATTTTCTGCTATCTGGCCAAAATCTCAAGACGCAAGGTTTCTCTGGGACAGTGGTCACAGTTCCATACACAGAAGATTTGGATGTCAGAATAGGGGGTACAACAGCACGAGCACCCCTATTGTATCATGATGATTCTCCCAAAAACGTACTAGGGCGAGATCTCTTAAGTAAGTTAAACATGACAATAGCCTTTACAGAGAGAGCAATAGTGTGCGCCACCCCGGGGATGTGTGCACTCCGAGCAATGTTACTGATACAAACTCTAGTAAATGAGGTAACAGTGTGAGGAATACCCACCAATGCAGATATGTTTATATATGAGATTCATGTATTGGCCAGAGCAGTGCCTGAGATTACACGGAAAGAATGGAAAGTACCATCTGATTTTGTTTTTTGTCCCGTGGCCACACCTGAGATAAAGCAAGGAACGGTGATCTCCCTCAATTTACTGGGGGTGCAGGTATAAGCAAAGAGAATAGTAGCAATTGGATTAGACACACAAGGGTGCGAGTGGAAGACAGTACTGTGCATAGATCCAACCATTGCATTAAGAAAACTAACTGATGAAGATCTGTTCACTGACAACGACACTGACGGGGAAATTATATTGGAAATGTGTATGCCATGTGACATAATGATTCAAAAAAGAGAGGTGGCACACCCCCTCATGGCCGCTGTCAGCACACCGCCATCTTTTTGTGACACCGACTTGCAAAAGGTGCCCCCACATTTGTGGGCCACAAACTCACATGATGTAGGGCTATCAAGAGAAGTGATCCCAGCAAAAATAAAACTGAAACCAGGTGCTGTCCCCCCCGAGATTGAAGCAGTACCCCTTGTGCCGGGAAGCAGAGGAAGGAATACGAATTACAATGCATGCATTACTATAGCAGGGCATCCTTGTCCCCTCCACCTCACCCATGTAACACAGCGATTTATCCGATTAAAAAAGCGACAGGAGGGTTGTGGCGTATGATCCAGGAGACCTTCGACCTCTAAAATACATAGGGCCTCATTAGGACCCTGGCGGTAGTCATGCCCTTATTAAGGGCACGGCTGCCGCTGGTAATTATTTTTTTCCGGGGCCCAGAAAAGTGCAATATCCGGGTCATGCCGACCTTGGCGGACCCAGTTATTGCCCTTTTCTGGGCTCTGGAAAAAACCTCTCCCCATTCCCATTCGAGCCCCATAAGGCTCAATGGGAATGGGGAGGATGCTAACAACGGGCCCATTAATGACGGGCCTGTTGTTAGCATCCTGGACTGCTAGCGGGACCCGCTAAGTACGCCTGGTCTGACCAGTCGTTCCTTAGCGGGTCCCACAGCAGTCCTCGTAATAGGGCAGCCCGTAATGAACGGTGCCGGTCCCATACTGGCACCGTTCATTACGGGACCGACAGGATCCTAATGAGGCCCATAGCTCAAAAAGAGTTCCCTCTTGTACCAAATCTGACATCAATCTTGTGTAGCATCCCTAAAGAGGAGACCCACTTTACAGTGGTGGATTTGAAAAATGCCTTTTTCTCAGTACCCCTCGATCCAGAGTCACAATACCTGACAGCATTTACCATAGAGGGGAGGAGATAGGAACACTGCAGATTGCCTCAGGGGTACTGTGAAAGCACAAGTATATTTAATAGGATTCTCCATGAAGATCTTGGAAACAGTAAAGTACAAAGAACGATAATACAGTACATGGATGACCTCTTAGTGTGTAGTGAAGGGGAAGAGATGTGCAGAAAAGATTCCATCACTTTGCTTTCGTTATTGGCCATCTTTTTGTGACACCGTCTTGCAAAAGGTGCCCCCACATTTTTGGACCACAAACTCACATGATCTAGGGCTATTAAGAGAAGTGATCCCAGCAAAAGTAAAACTGAAATCAGGTGCTGTCCCCCCGAGACTGAAGAAGTACCCCTTGTCCTGGGAAGCAGAGGAAGGAATACGAACTACAATGCATGCATTACTACAGCAGGGCATCCTTGTCCCCTCCAGCTCTCCATGTAACACAGCGATTTATCCAATTAAAAAAGTGACAGGAGGGTTGTGGCGTTTGATCCAAGACCTTCAACCCCAAAAGACACAGGACCTCATTAGGACCCTGGCGGTAGCCGTGCCCTTGTTAAGGGCACGGCTGCCGCCGGTAATGATTTTTTTCCAGGGCCCAGAAAAGTGCAATATCTGGGTCATGCCGACCTTGGCGGACCTAGTGATTGGCCTTTTCTGGGCTCCGGAAAAAACCTTTCCCCATTCCCATTCAAGCCCCATAGGGCTCAATGGGAATGGGGAGGATGCTAACAACGGGCCCATTAATGACAGGCCCGTTGTTAGCATCCTGGACTGCTAGCAGGACCTGCTAAGTACGCCTGGTCTGACCAGGCATTCCTTAGCGGGTCCCGCAGCAGTCCTCGTAATAGGGCAGCCCGTAATGAACGGTGGCAGTCCCATACTGGCACCGTTCATTACGGGACCGACAGGGTACTAATTTGGCCCATAGTTCAAAAAGAGTTCCCTCTTGTACCAAATCCGACATCAATCTTGTGTAGCATCCCTAAAGAGGAGACCCACTTTACAGTGGTGGATTTGAAAAATGCCTTTTTCTCAGTACCCCTCGATCCAGAGTCACAATACCTGACAGCATTTACCATAGAGGGGAGGAGATAGGAACACTGCAGATTGCCTCAGGGGTACTGTGAAAGCACAAGTATATTTAATAGGATTCTCCATGAAGATCTTGTAAACAGTAAAGTACAAAGAACGATAATACAGTACATGGATGACCTCTTAGTGTGTAGTGAAGGGGAAGAGATGTGCAGAAAATATTCCATCACTTTGCGTACGTTATTGGCCTACAAGGGATACAAGGAAGATAAAAGTAAGTTGCAATACTGTTTAGCAGAAGTACTTTACCTGGGCCATCTCATTTCAAAGGACAGTAAGAGGATAATACCGGACAGAGCGGCAGTTGTACGAGCTGCGGGTACGCCGCATACTGTAAAAGAAATGCAAACATTTCTTAGCATCTGTAACTATTGCTGTGCATGGATTTTGGATTATGCTGCATACACAAGGCCGCTATTAAAAGCCCTGAAAGAGGCACAGAAAGAAAAACTTCCAATACAATGGACACTTGAAATGCCTGAAGCTTTTACGACTCTGAAAGAACTGCTAAGCACAGCCCCATTCCTAGCCACTCCCGATTATGATCGCAAGTTTTACTTATTTTAAGACCTCAGTGCTGGCACAAAAAAAATCACTTGAGCACAAACCCCTAACCTACTAGAGCAGCACGCTGGATTCAGTAATGGAAGGACATTTTGTGTGTGAACAATCTCTCGCAGCAGCAGCATTTGCATTAGATAAAAGTGCAGCAATTGTGATAGGCTGCTCCGTTACATTGTACGTTGAGCACTCACTGTTTGCCATTCTCGAACGATCAAAATCTACCCTGACCACCCAAAGAGCATCAGCATACGAGATTATCATCTCAAGCCCAAACGTCCATGTGGTTCGATGCAAAAAAACAAACCCAGCAACGTTTCTCACACAGCCATGCACAGTGCAGGATATGCAAGAACATGATTGTGCCACATATGAAGGGGAAGGAGATGATATCCCTAAGGCAAGAGAAAATTCACTAGATGAGGCAGAAGTATATTTTGTGGATGGATCAGCATCAATATGTCCAGAGACAGGAGAGAAACATGTTGGAGCTGCAGAAGTGCGATTAGAAGAAGGAGAATATGAGATACTTATACAAAAATGTTTTCCAATGCACTACTCCGCCCAAGCAGCAGAATTGATAGCCTAAATAGAAGCACAACATGCAGCAAAAGGTTTCACAGGGGCAATATACTCACACTCAGCATATGTAACCACCTCGGTACATGCTGGGCTATCGCGTTGGAGGAGGAGGGGTTTCAGGAGAGCAGATGGGCCCCAAGTACAACATGCCACGTTGCTCAATGAATTAATAAAAGCAGAACCCTCAGCAGTCGTGTTGGTGAAATGTCAGGCACACACCAACAATAATGAAAAAATGTCACTCTGTGCCGCTGCCAAAGAAGCGCCTATTTCCAAAAACCCCAACTGCAAGAATATGTTCTTAAAGAAAAAACACAAAATGTAACAGAGGAAGGATATAATGCCTTACCAATAACTCAAATTATAGACCTCCAGAAAAAAGCACCACCACAAGTTAAGTAAAAAGAGGTTGCACACAGTCTCCCACTGACCTCCTATGGAGGCTGGATAGCACAGGAAAAGTGTTTATGCCTGTAGAATTGTTATTAACAGCATTCCAACAACTACATTTCCCAGCACACATTTCCAAATAGCATATCGCTGCAGACTTCCAGGAAGACTGGTTTGTGCCAAATCTCCAGGAATCTCTCTAAAATGACCATTGAATGTACAACATGTAAAACTTTTAACTCTGAAATGACCCTCAGAAAGATACGTGGCACATTGCCGTGTCCGGTTGGACCATTCCGTGAGCTGCATATTGATTATGCGGACATGATATGATATGATATGATATGGCATTTATAATGTGCCTATACACAATGGGAGAACAATGTAATGGAGAAAGATATTTGATTGTGGTGGTCTGCCCCTTTTCACGCTGGGTGGAAGCAGGATCATGTGCCCACCCAGACGTGAAGTACGCAGCAAAGTTCTTGGGAAATGTTTCCACGTTGGGGGATATGTGATGTCATACGATCTGACAACTGAAAACATTTTGTAAAGGAACGTTTCAAAGTAGTAACAGTGTTAGTCGGTATAAAACACAAAGGGCCTCAGTACGACCCTGGCGGTACGGAGTGAACGGCGCCGTAAAAGGTGCCGGCGCCGTTCACTCCGTACCGCCGCATTACGAGTTCCCCTCGCGGGACACGGTAAGCACGCCTGGGAAAACCAATGGCCTGTTGTTTGCTCCCTTTCCCATTCCCATTCAGCCCTACGGGGGCTGAAATGGGAATGGGGAAGGACCGGGTCCGGGTCCTTGGAGGGAGGAATTACCACGCCTTCCAATAGCGGCATGGTTACCGCCGAACTCGTAATGAGGGCCAAAATGTTTTCGATTTATCACTTGCAAGCAAACAGAATTGTGGAAAAAATCAACTGTCTTCTTAAAAGTATGTTGTCTAAATTATGCCTGAAGAAACACTGTGTCTATTGTTAACCTTTGGGCCTCTTACAGCTGCGCACACAGCCCAGTAAAGACCACCACCCATCCCCCCATGAAATAGTGACTGGCAGGAGAATGCAAACTCCACTTTCACCAGTGAGAAGAATGGCAGATGCCCAACGAACAGCAATTGTCCTGGGAGAGAAATTTAAAGATTTCCTCACCCAATTAACAAAAGCATTGAGATGCATTGCAAAACAAATAGCACCACCTTTTACCAGAGAAAACGAAACAGACACCACAACTGCAGCACCTTATAGTCCCACAAAACCTCTCTTGCCTGGCAAACTAGTGTATTTTTACAGCTTTGTAAGGAGATGGAACGCACCCAGGTTCCATGGTCCCTACGAGGTAATATATTGTACCCCATTGGCCGTAAAAATGAAAGAACTAAAATATTGGGTGCACCTGTCTGATGTCAGGAAAGCCCACAACAGTCTATCAGTTTAAACACCTCAGGAAAATGAAAGGAATGTGGCAGTGCAATAAAAATAGACAGAAAATGAACATTTAATAATACTGGTACAGGAAGTGATATATAAACCTATGTATATAGAAGAGAAAGAAGAAGTGTAGATACAACGTAGAAAATACAATGTAATATGAAAATGTTTTTGGATGTACCTCCTTCCATGTGATTTTTTAATTTTTGTCGGTTAATTAATCCCCAACCCTGTTTGTGTTTTTGTTTTCCGTTTCTGCAGGTACTGCAATGGCAGAACAGCGCCCCTCGCAAACAGCATACATCAGATAGATATAGATAGAAATAGAATTAGTGCAACAAGAGCCTACAGTTATGACAGTGGGCTCTATTTTGTAGCCATTGTTTTTAGTTGTGTGATGATAGGATTGATGGTCTTTTGGGGAGTGTCTTTTATTATGGGAGATAAAAGACAAGGAGGCGAGGGGGAACATTACTCCAAGAAGGAGGTCACCTGTTATGGGTCAGGATAAAACTTATTTGGAAGAACACAATGCTCCCCCATGTTGATAAAAATTAAACTGAAAGCACTTTTGAAATTGAATGCAGTGGATGTTATGACCTTTATGGGAATTATGTCGGGGAACAATCAGTTATCTCATCACAGCCCACCTCAAAACCTATCATTGTTAGTACCTCCTAGTTAGCCCTAATGTATAATGTGTTCCCCACTGTCACACTGTATGACATATCAAATACACCTTATTGGCAACAGACTACAGACAAGAGTGGAATTGTGAAATGAAAATGATTTCCATTGTATCACCCTTTGTCACTTAATGCACAAAAGACATTGGCCCTCATTACGACCCTGGCGGAAAGTGACTGACCGGACCGCCACAGCGTAAATAGCGTTTCCGCCATTGCACGATGGAGCAAAGTGCGGCCCATTCCGACCCATCGGGCACGAGCACCACGGCATGGCGGAAGTGCAAAGTCCGCGATGGCGGAAATGACCCCAAAACGGCCCACACCGCCGCCGTACGGCGCCCTAGGTGCAATACCGCCACCCATCTTAGCGGACACCGCAGTGAGCGCCAACCGGAAAGTACGGTGACCGGAAATATACGGAAACGGAAGTAAAAACATGGGCCCGGAACGGGAAACAACACGCCGTACACCTATAAAACCACAAAATCCACACAACCACTAAAAACACTACCCTGAGACACATCCCAACCCGTCATCCACCCTAGCGAAACCAAGAAAAATGGGAAAAGTAGCGAAGAAAGCGTGCGACCGCAAGCGGCAGGTCCACTTCTCCCGTGAGGAACTCACCGTGCTTACAGAGACCCTCCAGGAGAATGCCGCCGCCGTCTTCTCCACGCAAATGACCAGGACGGCACTTGCGAACAAGAAGGCCATATGGGCCCTGGTGGCACAGCGGGTAAGTGCGGTGGGGACCGCACCCCGCAACCCACAGCAATGCAGAAAGCGATGAGACGACCTGCGGATACGCGTCCGTAGCATACTTTCTGCCAACCGCAACATTGCCACAGCCACCGGGGGAGGATCGGAATCACCCATCAAGTTGACCCCCTGGGAAGAAATCTGTGCCTCCACCATTGGAATGGAGAGCATAGAGGGAGTCGGAGGGATGGAGAAAGGAGTGCAGACATCCGAAGAATCAAGTAGGTGTCCCAAATAAAACAATGCCAAAACCACAATGTCCAATCATGTGAATCACATGTGTCCACATAGCGCAACAGCAACACATGGCCAGAAGAACGTCCACACACATTGGCCTGATAGCGCACTTTAAAACTCACAATAAATACATAAATAATTAAAAACCCCAAAAACACCCACTACACGTGCAGCAGGCACACCCTAACTGCAGGCTGCCAAACAACTGCACCCTCACTCCACACACAAATGAAAGCACCTCCAAGGCCCCGACCCAAATCACCCTCAGGTACCACCCCAATGCATGTGATACATTGCCATTCCAATTCCCACAGACCCATTAATAACGCTCGCCCTCCTTTACTCCACCACAGGGTCCGATCCAAACGACGAGCTCCAGGACACCCCTACCAGCACACCTGCAAAGAGGGCCAAGACCAACGGCCAAAGACCCTCCACCTCAGCTGCACGCATCAAGACACGGCAGCAGCACAAATCAGGTGGCAGCACAGAGGAGGGAACATCAACAGGCACCCCAGCAGCCAGCATGCCCACAACAGCAGCACCACAGGTCCCCCCAATGGATGCCACAGAAGGCACTGCCTCTGGTGGCAGCAGCACCATAGGTGACACCCCATTAATGGCAGCATGCTCCGACACAGAAGACGGGGATGTCGAAGTCAGATCCATCCATGACCTGTCCCAATCCCCCTGTCTGTCCCATCCCGTACACCATGAGGATACCACGCAGGGGCACCCACAAGACGACGACTGGCCATCCCCCACAAGCCCTGTGGCAGGGCAACATGAGGCGAACAGCCACTCTGTGACACCCCCGCAAATGGCCATGGCCCAGCAGAGGCAACAGTCCCTCGACCAGTTAATCGTGCAACAGCAGCAACTGGCCACGCTCCTCAAGGACCATGCCGATGAATGTGGGGGCACTAAGGCAGACATAGAAACATCAACTGAGACACTTAGGGCAGAAATGGAGAGAAGTACAGAGACACTAAGGGCACAAATGGAGAGTAGCACCGAGAGCCTGAGAGTCCAAATGGAGAGTAGCACCGAGAGCCTGAGAGTCCAAATGGAGAGTAGCACCGAGAGCCTGAGAGTCCAAATGGAGAGAAGCACCGAGAGCCTGAGGGGGGAACTGCATGCGACGTCCAAAGACGTATGTGCCGAACTTGCCGCAGTGCGCCGTGTGCTCACTGAGCTCTCACAAACCCTTAGGGACATGCATGGACGTGAGCAGGCAGAGACATCATCCGTTGCAAGTTCCGTCCAGGGCAGCCCCCAACGTAGATCTGGGAGGAACCTGCGCTCCACAGGCAGGGGTGCCCCTGATACCCGCAGAGGGGGCTTGCAATAGCGACTGCCCACTGACAATGAGCATCTTTGGACACTGGTGTTCGGGGGGGAGGTAGGAGGGTGGAGGGGGTGTGTTGGGCTCACTTGGGTGGCGGGTCGATAGGGTGTTCAACATGATATCACATATGCCATAAACAATGCACGATCAACCAATGAGATGTGTGGACAATGATCTTTGTGTACTAGGCCATCATAGGCGTACAGTCCATATTGTGCATGTACCAGACACACACAGTGCCACGAGTCCCGTGTCCATGTATCAGCCACCAGGCGTGAGTGCTAGAAGCATGCATCAATGAGATGCTGACGAATGTCACGGCCCTCCTGTGCCTCGCGGACTCCTTGAGGTGCTGCCACATCCCCACCCTCATCATGACCATCTTCAGGTGCTTGCAGTTCTGCGTCAGGGGGCATGGGCACATTTCTACGTACGCACATGTTGTGTAGCATGACACATGCCATCACCATCTTTGCAACCTTCTCATGGCGGTACAGGAGTGCCCCGCCAGACCTGCTGAGGCACCGGAAACGAGTCTTCAGTAGGCCGAATGCCTGTTCAATGACTACACGGGTACGTGAGTGGGCATGGTTGTAGTCCTCCTCATGCTGGTCCCGTGGGTTCCGGACTGGTGTGAGGAGCCATCTCTTCAGTGGATATCCAGCATCACCTGTATGTGGACGATAAACAAATTATGTGGAATGCCATTGCTACGTACGCACCCCCCCCCCTTCCTGCCAGGTCATTGCCGCATCACATACCCCACATCATCATGCATGAAATGAGACTCACCGAGTAGCCAGGATCTGTACCCTGCGTGTCGCTCCATGTAGCGTGGTATTGTTGAGTTCCTCAAGACCATAGAATCATGGGTTGATCCAGGGAATCGGGCACAACAATGTGTAATGATCCTGTTGGAGTCACACACCATTTGTACATTCAGAGAATGAAATTGTTTTCGGTTGCGGTACTGGGCCTCCATGGCATGTGGGACGACCAATTCCACATGGGTGCAGTCGATGGCACCAAGGCAACCTGGTATGCCGCCAAGTGCATGGAATCCCACTTTTGTGTTGGTAATTTCCTGCTCCGAGCGTGGTAGAGAGATGAAGTCGTCTGCGTGCTGCAGGAGGGCATCGAGCACTTGCAATAGTGTCCGTGAGAACAGTGGCTGAGAAATGCCATGCAACTGTCCGACTGTGTGCTGGTAGGTGCCTGTGGCCAGGAAGTGGAGTACAGACACCACCTTCAGTAGGGGTGGGATGGCGGTTGGGCTATCTATCATGCTGACAAGGTCAGCCTGTGTCATGTCCACAATGGCGGCTATGGTGTCCCGGTCCAAACGGTAGAGGGTGTGGATCTGCTCATCAGTGAGGTTGAACGGATGTGCTCGGAGGCGTGGGATTGCGGGCTGCCTGCGTGGTGGTAGTGGCTGTGCTGGCGGCCCTTGCTGGCCCTGCCTTGCCCTCCTCCTCCTCCTGAGTCTCCTCCGTGCGGCCGGTTGTAGTTGGTGTTCGTCTTCTTCTTGGAGTTGGAGTACTTGCAGTGCTATCAGGTCCCCCAGGGCCAACATCGCGAGTCCTGCCGGTAGCATTTCGGAGTGGGTGTGGTTGTGGGAGGAGACTGGGTGTGCAATTTATGTGTTTTCAGGCTGTATGGCCTCCACCTGTGGTGATTCATTCCACCTGTGCAAGCTGCTCTCCCCTTTGGCCGAGCACGTCCCGCACACAACGCTGCAATTCGAGGAATGGCATCTTGCTATTGCAATCATGTATTTGTACCCGATGGCCGTGTAACATTGGTTGATATGTTCATTCGGCTATGGTCCCATTGTTTCACATACAATCTTTGCAGTCGCGAACAGACTTGTGAAGGGTCAGTGGAACGTAGTACTCGAGTAACGGTGGACCCTCATGCATCACTGTACCGAGTTGCAACGACGGGCGGGGCGTCCCATTTGTGAGTGAAGGCAGTTGCCATTTTCACACACAGCCGCACTAGATGGATTAATTTGTGATTTCAAGCGGCCACAGATGCCTTTTCGACGTGATGTTGCAAATGAGGAATTCGAAGGGCGGCGCTTTCGGTTATCAGCTAGCGGCGAGGAGATGCCCACAGGTCTGACTGCAAATATAACGTTCTATTGTTCAATGTCCTTGGGACAGGGGCCATGGCGAGGATGCATGATTGATTTGAATAGTTTGGGAAGCGCAATAGCGAAGTGGACGATGAGGCCGGACGTTCCCAAATACATGTTACTTCACAACACTGGAATTACGGGCTGGGGCACAGTGGATTTTGCAGGCTGCATAACGCACAGACTCAATGGAATTCTCACATGTTATGTGAGTATGGAAACAGGCGTTTTCATTACGGGATGAGGGAATGATGAATGGATGCATGGGCAGATGATTTGATACAGTGTTTGCCATGTACAGGGCTTCTTGGAATCTGTCCGCCTCCCCTGCGCTATGTGATGCAGGGCTGCCATAGTGGGACCATCGTCTATCTGGCCTTGTTGAGCCCTCCCTGTCTCGATGCGCCCTCAGACACTTGTGTCCATGCACGTTACCAATCCCATCTGATGGATTCTGTTTTCACAGACGCATGCACAGGTACACTCGTTTGTGATGGTGTTTACACCTCGATATAGATAGTTATGAGTCGCAAGTGGTTTTGGGGTGGTGATGATCCTTTGGAGTGGGCTAGCATGCATATGGCTGTGGATTTAGTGTGATCATTGAAGTGAGTTCTTCGAATGTAGTTCTGATGGCCATTCTGTTCTTTTTCTTTTCTTTTGGTTGACAGGTATTTCCTCCCCTTTTGCCACTGCCATCTGTATGCCACTCCTGCAGATGGCTTTTACTCCCGACACCTGCTGCTTCGTGTTAATCAGTGGAGCAGCATTACGATCTTATGGGACGATCGCCAATGGCCCACATGCCCTTACGCAGTACTAGTGGCTCGGAGCAACATTTCGGCCTTTCAGCTGGACTAGTGCCTCCCCATTGGGACGGCCCTGCGGTTCTGTGCGCTTCCATGTTGCCTTTTCGTACGAGAATGTGGCTCTGTGTACCATGAAGGAACAGGGCGTCACACAAGAAGTAGCTGGTCATTTCTTGCGGATGCAGCCCACAATGGTGAAATGTGTTTTGGAGTTCATGGCCTAATGGCTGTATGGGCTTGGTGAATTTGTTGTGCATTAAATTTCTATTCTGATATGGGCCGTGTAGCGTTCTTCTTTGCAAGTGATGTGGCATATTCCTATTTGGGGAGCGATGTATTGTGAGGAGATCTGCATTGGGTTCCAGCTTCGGAGTATAGTTGCGTGGTACTGTGCTGGGCGCGTTTGCCTACGAAGCCCAGTGAGGTCAGGGATGAGGGCTGCCAATATGACTGTTTGAATGATGTCATGCTCAGGGGCGGGGGATTAGGTTTTGTGTAACAGATGCCGGTCAGCCAGGTGGACTGGTGGAATGATGTGATTTTCGGAATATTGCTGGTCACAGGTGCCTGTGTTTGCGTGCGTTTCTTGGTGGGGGACTGTGGTCATGTCCATTGGAATGGCTTCTGTATTCATGCCATCTGTGCCCTGCGGCTCCCATTGGCCCCTCTTGAGATTCTTTTGTTCGTTGGCATGCATGGGTGACTTGTACATTTCACTGGTTGCATTGTGACTTCATTGCACCTACGGGGAGTTGTACTATGTGGCCAGGGAGCAGTGTACAGGCACTCAGTGGGGCCGTTTACGGTTGATTCGCGATGCCGTACTTCTCACCATGGCGGAATGGTACTTTCCGCCGTGCTTGATGGCGTTAGGTACATGTCCGCTAGGGTCGGAATTCGCGTACCCTTGCGCCATGGTGGTATTTACGGTTTGGCATGGCGCGCGCGCGCGTACTTGGTGCAGTTAGCGTTGGCGTTCACTACGGTGTCGCTAATGGCATCGTACTTTGCGGTGACGGGTCATAGTCGCACCGAGCGCTATTCGATGGCGGTATTGCATTTCCGCCATCGTTTTTCGATTTCCGCCAGGGTCGTAATGAGGCCCATTGTGTGCGTCAAGTAAGCTATGTAAACGATCCTTGATCTGGAGGGATACCAAGCAGCAATTGGGTAGAAACAAAAGACAGACAAAGCAATCGAAATATACTCCGATATGAGTGCCACTGGGCAACAAGCAACAAATGGGAGCTGTTATGTTTGCTCACTGATACCTCATGCATCGGGGACTCCAAAGGTTTTAGTACCACAGGAAACTCCCATTGTGGAAGCACAATGTCTCTTTCATCTTGCACTATGTAGAATAAAAGGCATGTACCATGCATACACAATATGTATGAAACTTCTTCCACCTGACTTCAGAATTTGCAAGAAAGGAGCCCTTCCTGGCAATAGAAGGAATGAGATTTGCAGTAAACAAGTGGCAGCAGTCAATGTTCATGTGCAAGGCATAAGGGTTGCTTGGCCTATCCAACAAAAGACTGAAATGGATGAACGACAAGTGTGCGCAAATGTGAACTGATCATGTCACTAAACTAACATGGGTTACCGCCCTCGAGAAGCCAATACATATCAACCATGAACAAAAATACGAACTTTGCTTCAATGCCGAAGGAGAAGTACCCATGGGCTCGAACACACATTGTAACAAGACTCTCATCATTGCTGATCTGAAGAAAGGAACTGCAGCTCTAATGGATCAGTACTGGGTGTACGGTAACAAGGCGTACATGCACCTCCCGCCTGCATGGAGTGGCAACTGTGCTCTTGCAACTCTACACTCTGCACTGCTGGTGGTCCCTGAGCAACACGTAGTAGGGGACACGGTGCAACATGAACTGTCACAAACATCTCAACAAGGAGAAGAAATATCACCTCTTGTGAACGTGCTGACAGAAAACAAACTACAAGAACAAGTGTCACGAAAAAAGCAAGCTTCTAATTACATCTCAAAAGACTATTCTGCCCTCCTGGCGCAGATCCCTGAGTACAAGCTATTTAACTCAGCAGAGACATTTTTGGCAACCATGATCCCCAGTATCCAGACCCACACAAACGCAAAATGGCGGCAGATCGTGCACTGGGAACTGATACAGACACTGAAGAGGGGTTCAACATTATCAAGGTGGAGTTAAGAGCACTCAGGCTAATGACAATGCAGAATCGATACATGCTCAACTTGCTCACAGCAATGGAAGGAGGTATTTGCCGACAAATCAGGAGCGCATGTTGCACATTTATACCTTCATCGGACGCAGAGAATGGAACATTTTCACATGTCATTCAAGCAGTGCATGAACTGGGCCTAAGGATGAAAAAAGAAGGTGGTGTGCAGCCAACATACTGGTTCTCCTCAGCATTCAAAGGGGTTTCCATCTTGGCTTGGAACTGTGATGAAGATGCTAACACCCATCATCGTTTTCTTCCTGCTGATCTTTAGTGTGTGCCAGCTAGGGATTCGCTCTTGTGCGAAAAGGATTCCTAATAGTGCAATGATGATGGTGACGATTGGCAGCCAGAAAGGGACTGACAAAGGTCCTCGTATAATGCAGGATGCACAAGTACAAACTGGGCAGAGTGACAAGCCTACATTTCAGATTGCGGCCATATATAATACGAGGGATATTAATGACAACCTGTATCACACAACCACCAAAGAACCACAAGATCTGGAGAATCATCGGGAGGTGTGGGTGGACTTGAGTGGGGATGGGGATTGTATTTATATGACTTGCACTTTCGTGGCGAAAGTCTAAGAGATGTCTGCAGGGTATGGATACCAATAAAGGGTACCCCGGCGTGTGATGAGGCAATGAGAGTGGCAGAGGAGCGTAGAAAGAACGGAACAACTTATTTGTTACATTAGAAGTAATGAAAGGGGGGAATTCTGGGGAGAGGTGGTCTATTCCGCCCCCCACACCAATGCATAGGTGTATAATTTGGAATCCATTTTGTGTCTTCCCAAACGCCGTATTTTTCTAGGCCCTCTGCCTCTCTACTGAAATGCCAACTCTCCCTCTCCCAGCGCCGCGCACAGTCGGCCTCCACCACCTACCCCTGTCATCCCATCTCTGCCAACCTCGACCGACCTTCACCCTGCGAGGATGAACTCAGCCGAACCCACGTGATGCCAGGCGAAGCTCCCAGCTGTCAGCCAATACTGTGGAGCCAGTTCCTACATCCATATAATGTATCCATTGCTTCTCCCCATCTGAATGTACCCTCATGCAGCTATGGGGAAACATCAATACTGACGTTTCCAGAGCTTATAATGTACTGTTCATGTAATATTTGCCAGAGCATTCTCGGGCAGCAGAGATCTTTGCTTCCAATTATTTTACTTATATAAACTTTGGTTCCCTTGCAATTACTCTCCTGCTTTCATTCCCTAGTGGGATGTGTAATTTACTTTGTCAGTTTGGACACGTGCATGCTAAGGTACAAGCCTTCATTAGCTTCTTATAAAACAATTAAAAGTCTAAGCTTGGTCAGTTTGAATTTCTCCTATTTCATCTGCAATCTTATCCACCCATCTTTTCACTCTCTGTGCTCTAAGCCTCGTTGCAGGCCTCAAATCATCCCTGCCTCCTTTCTCATAGAACTTTGTTTTAGGAACCTTAGTTTATGAACGGTCTCGCCAATAGGCAATGTTTTCTGTTCCTGACACTTTTGTTTTAATCTCTCCTCCAACTGTTTCCTCACCCTCTTTTTCCTTTCCCCCTTTCTAGGAACGAGGACACTCCAGGTAGGCTTCAGCACCTCCCAGACCGTTCATGCATCTTCCCCTCCGGTATCATTCACCTTGGAGTATTCTGCCATCCCCTAATTCAGTTCTTCAGCAGAGATTGGATACTGCAAAATAGTGTAATTACACCTCTTGGAGCTATCCCTATGATATGAACCATCCATATCTACGTCCAGTATCACCATATTGTGGTCTGACTGTGCTACACCTGTATTTCACTTTATCTTGCTGCCCTTCCTGTCCCCTCTCCATAAGTAGCGAGTCAATTCTAGTATACATGTTTTGCAGGACAGAGAAGAAGGTGAATCCCTTTCCTGTGGGATTTATTTGTCTCCAAATGTGTAGCGGACCAGAGGTTTGGAGGATCCGCTCCAAGTCACCTCTATCATGCAATATTAGGTGTTTCCCTTTCTCACTCAGCAACAGTCTGTCCATGATGGATCATCCGACATACTTAAATCCCCCCAATGACAAGTAAACCCTCTGCCTTAAACAAACCCCTCTCGCAAAAGGCAGCATGACCCTTGTTAGGGCAATACAGTGGCATAACTGTTATCTTATTTGCACCCAAAGTCAGGGACGTCATTTCACCAAAATGCCAGGGTTAGCAGAAGTGACATCACATGACCCTTGACCTCTGATGACATCACAGGAAGTGATGTCATTTGACCTCACCCCAAAGTGACATCACGGGAAGCGATGGAACACGACCGTTTACCCCTTGACAAAACAGGAACTGGCATCACATAGCATTGTTTCTAAGTACACTATGAAAAATATGATTACAATATTACTGTAACGTGATATACATTTCATACAAGAATGGATCACCATATTTATTGGCAGAAAAGAACATGCTATAACTGCAACTTGCGAAAAGCAAAATACATAGGCCCTCATTACGACCCAGGCGGTAAGGGGTTTACGCCGGCGTAAACTTCGCCGACCCTTACCGCCTGAGTACGAGTTCCCTTAGCGCCATGGCGGATTTAACACCTGCTTTTAGCAGGTGTTAAAATCCATGGCGCTAAGGGACCTCGTTATTAATTACGCCACCGTAATTTACGGTGGCGTAATTAACGCCTTCCCCACTCCCATTATGCCCTATGGGGCAAAAATGGGAATGGGGAAGGGTAAATGGGGATTGGGGACTTACCGCCCCGCCAAGGTCGGAATGGGGCGGTAAGTCCGCCAACCACCATGGCGGAGTTGGCAACTTAGCGCCATGGACCATGGTGCTGATAGCACCATGGTTCTCCGCCAAGGTCGTAATGAGGGCCATAGTCCGAAAGGGATGCTTATTCTACTCTAAATGCTTATTGTTGGATTTTGTCTGCATTGTGAATTTGAGGTATTTAAGAAAATACTAAATCAGTGACTCACTCCCTGAAGTGTGCCTGAAATAAACCTTTAATGAGTCTAGCAATTATTGTATGGAATTCCAGAAAGACAAATAGCTCAAATAGCCACATGGCAGTGGCCACAGCCCAGGAGATTTGATTTGTAAAAAAAAAAGTGTTTATTTAAAGGTTTATTTTAGGGGTAGCAAGGGAGACCTCAGGGGTAGCAAGAATGATCCCTGGCGACCCCTAAATGACGTCCCTGCCCAAAGTGCCCTTCACCAAGAGTACTAATGACCATATTTATTTTCAACACTTGAATCTTCAGGGATGTGTGGAGTATTATCCCTACCCAACCTCTTTTAGAGTGCCCGAGGACCAAAAGGTTTGGCTTATATGACCAGCAGGGATTGTATGTTGCTCCCCTGCCTTCATCCTAGTTTCTTGTATTTACAGGAATATAACCCCATGTTCTTACATTCCCTTGCAACCAAGGTTATTTTGGTCAGGGAGTTTATTCCCTTAACGTTCAGGGTATCCGACCTTTATGCACTTCTTAGGTGGCCTGTCGTATTTGTCAATGATCACTTTATCTGCTGTTTCATCCCTCTTCCATATGTCTCAACCCAGTGTTTGTCTTCTTCTATCCCTTTCTCAAGGACGCGGTTTCCATCCCCCTTTCCCACACATCCCCCACTCACACTCCCCACTATTCCCCCTTCTAGTAACAACATCATAAATTGAACAGCATAATTCATGTAGCATGAGATGTTCATATTGTTTCCGAACACTATGGCCAGCTCGCATTGCCTTGCCCATTGAAAACAATAACCCAAACAGGTTATTGAACCACTGCATATTAGCTTCAAAATCCTCACAAACATAGTAGTTTAAATCGCTCTGTTCTCTTGCCTGTCCGGTAAAAATCCTGATTGCCAGCTGTTACAGTTTCATCAGTCTTCCATCCATCATTTTCCAGGGGATGGTATTCCCAACCTCAAGAATGTTCTTGCCCCCTGCTATTCCTTTCTGGATGTGGGGCCTCTTAGGATTTCTTTTATCTTCTAGCATACATCTCTAGTCACTGGCTCTGCCTTGTTTGAGATATGCTGAAGTGCCTGTGAGGCCTCTCCTGCATTTTGTATCATAAATTGTAATGGGTTATTTATAACGTGCTTTAGAGCCAGATGTTTCTAAGCACGGACCCGGGGATTGAACTTTCATTGCTCCACGTCGTAGTGTTTCCAAGAGGAGCGTGTTGCCCCTGAGCTATTCTCTCAAGAAAGTCTTCCTTCATGAACTCAAATATCAGAGCAAATGGGCATCTCTATCATATTCCAAGTGCAGCGTTAGTTGAGGACATTTCCTTCTTCTAGCGAGTGTTAGGTTAGGTTTTAAAGAGAGAATTACCTGTGTAATTAGGCAGCATATGGGTGCTATGCGACATTGAGAGAAAGTGAATGAATGGTGGATTGAATTAGAGAATATTAGAAAGTTTTTCCACTGGGGAACGTTTTTTGTTCTGCATAAAGAAATTATAAGATGTTGAATTTGAATATGCTATTGTGAAATAAAATCAATTCATGTGTGTAAGACTTGTGCAATTAGCCTCTTTCCAACCTCACAGCTACGGTCCATTTTTGTTTGTGTCCCTAAGCACACTGCCTGCTTTTTGCTTCTGCATAAAGGCGGTGGCCCCCATAGGGATCCGCAGCATGAAAATCCATGCTGGTGCAGAGGATGGGGTATTTGTATGGAAAAGGAAGGAGGTGGCAGAAACATAAGTTGTGGTCCGCCCCTCCTCTCCGTCATACAAATGAGTGAAGATGAGCCGTGACTGAATGGCGTAAAAGCCTTACACAAGCCTTTTACGATATTTGTTTACGTTACGGTCTCATGGAACATGAGCTTGATATATGTATATATTTTTCTAAGTAAGCACAATTTGGTATCATAAGTGCTGTACTGGGACATGGCAGAAAATTTACATGAGAGATGTTTTTAAATACATAGGGCCTCATTACGACCCTGGCAGAACAGGTTAACGGGTGCCGCAAAAGGATGCAGACCCGTTAAACCCGTTCCGCACATTACGAGGTCCCCTCGCGGGACACGGTAAGCACGCCTGGTAAAACCAGGCATGCTTACCGGGTCCCGCGAGGGGAAGAGGGAGCAAACAACGGGCCAACTCCTAATGGCCCGTTGTTTGCTCCCTCTCCCATTCCCATTCAGCCCTATGGGGGCTGAAATGGGAATGGGGAAGGACCGGGTCCGGGTCCTTGGAGGGAGGAATTACCACGCCTTCCGAACTCGGAATGGCCCGGTAATTCCTCATTCTGTGGACCCGGACCCGGACGCGATTTCGGCGGCAGCCATGCCGCCAATAGCGGCATGGCTACTGCCGAGGTCGTAATGAGGGCCATTGGGGGTCATTCCGAGGTTGGAGGTAAGGAATTACCGGCACTGGTAAGGGTACCGATGCCGGTAATCCCTTACCTCCGTATTCCGAGGTTCCTTTGCGGGTCCTTCCTTACCTCCTGCTTTTAGCAGGAGTAAAGTACGGGACCCGCAAAGGTACTTCGGAGGTAATTACGGTACCGTAATTTACAGTGCCGTAATTACCTCCTTCCCCATTCCCATTGAGCCCTATGGGGCAGAAATGGGAATGGGGAAGGGCAAAAGGTGAATGGGGAATTACCGGTCCCTCCAACCCTGGAATGGACCGGTAATTACTCCATTCACCATGCCGGATTTGGGACGGTTTCGGAGGCAACCATGGAGCTAATTACTCCATGGTTAGCTCCAAACCCGGAATGAGGCCCATTGTCTTTCCTAGCATGTATTTTATATTGTCTTAGACGGAATATGTATTAAATATACAAATGCTACGGATTCCTAATAATTCCACCCTGTTTGCTGATCACCTGAAGCACTGATTGATTAACCTGTTCTTCAGCTCAAGTGCACGGAGTACTAAACTATTTTGATACCCACATTTCGTGGACCTCGGAATTTTGCTACTTCATTATGGAAGAAGCAGTTGTCTTAACATTCACATTCAGCACCAACTCTTCCGGTTCCCTTGACCCTCAGGGAGAAATGTCTGACATATTAAAAAGATTTATCAGCTTCTTGTCTAGACTCATTTAAATGTGCACAGAATACATAGCAGTCTAAAACTGCACAGCTAACAAAATAAAAGAGCACTGGAGTGTCTGTGCCAATTCATGCATTGCAAATCCGAAACTACTTTCAATATAATATAGAGTAGCCAGCAAAGCATTTCCAGAGATGATTCCTGTTCGCAGCCATCTGAACCCGGGCTGGTTCTTTGGAAGGTGACACACACTGCACCTGACAGCTGAGTACTGAGGACGCCAAATCGGAAAATGTTTCCAGTGCTCCCATTTCATATTTTATGGATGTCATTTCTGGAACACAAACAGTAAATATGTTGCGGACTTGGTGTGGGCCGGAAGCGTCATCTTTAACTCCTACACTTAGAGAAGAAATCATTTTTACTTGAAAACCTTTCTTGCAACTATCATAGAAAAAAAAAAAGGATGCAAAGGACAAAGCGCAAACATCCAGCGAATACATAATTTAGCAAACAAACATCAGGGCGATTGCGACATTTCGGCGAAAGTACTCACACATCTCCACTAACATTTGGAAAGGAAACAGTGAACACTGCTTCACAAACCCCCTTATATGGTCAGACTTATAGTCAAATGGCATTGCGACATGCTAACTTCTGACAGCTGAAGGACAACACATAGGGAAATGCAAAAACAAAAAGAAAACATTGTGCAAATGAAAAGCGAGGGATATTCTTCCATGGGACCTGCAGCGCTCATCGTGCTCCCACACATTCAGGAAGTAACCTCCACCTGGAGATCTCTGCTGCAGAGGGGCTCACAATCTATGATGTGTCAAAAAACAAGGGCTTTGTACCCACAAGCAATTAGACCTGGGCTTAGCTGGGTTCTGTCACTACGCTAAAAAATAACCTATCGAAGACAAATTGCTACCCAGAAAAGGTATGAAAATGCATCACCCAAAACACATACTCTTTCAGCTGGACAGAAGCAGCTGCAAACAGGTGAGGAGGACACACACCCTCAGCCATCCCTGTGTGCACTAGTGTCATGCCAACCTCCCCAGATGCACCTCTCTTTACAAGCTTTCTATGTCTGATGCTCATCTTACTAGTGATCACTGTCTTCATAGAACTGTCAATAAATGTCCTCCTGTAGCCACAAAAAGTGATTGACCGGGGACTCTATAAGGTGAATTTGATTCATGAAAGGAGGGTGACAATACTGTGAATATATTAACAACTACAAGTAGTGGCCCTCATTTTGTTCAAGCTACAAACCTACAGCTGCTGTGAGTTTCCACACTGAAGTAGACTCCAAAAATAAAAATAAAAACCTTTACTATTGAGAAGATGAGAAGAAGTTACTTGGGACTTCAGAAAACTAGATCAAATAGAGAGTTGTCTACACCAAGGGCTTGATTTACAGAAATGTTTTCAAATGGGAAAGATCCATTGAAAACATTTTTGTAAATCGGGCCCAGAGTGTCTAAATGACAATGGACTTTTTGGCTAGCAGGTTAATTTACAACTGTCCACCTGGAGGCAGTTGCTTCCTGTTTTCAACACTGAGAACTCAG
Organism: Ambystoma mexicanum; assembly: GCF_040938575.1. NCBI lineage: Eukaryota > Metazoa > Chordata > Amphibia > Caudata > Ambystomatidae > Ambystoma > Ambystoma mexicanum. The sequence goes on along the minus strand of NC_090932.1, from coordinate 617,157,105 downwards.
GAAATAATATGTTATGTTATGTGTTGTTTCGTATGAAGATTTGTCTGCAGTGTTGTTTTAAAAGAAGATGTACCTAATATGTTTTGTGTTGACTTTACAGTAATAAATATATTTCAATATTTGTTTCCGCACTATTTGATGTCCTATGTTTCACAACGCACAGGATACGTACTATAAGTGTAGGTGTGTACAGTTGAATAAAATGAGGGTGACTATTTGTAGTTGTTAATAAACATAATACTGCAAGATGATGCTGGCCTTGCAACAACAGGCACTGCAGTTCAGCACACAACAATGATGCAATTCGGTCCATACACCAATGACAAGCGCACATGGCCTGCTACAGGGTTCCATACAAGCATTGCCATAATCTTTACTACCTGCAGCTGCCCTGAAGGAACCAGAACCACATGCCACAAATCACTATCTGGCTGGACCCTTCTTGTACAAAGAACTATTGACAGACACGACCTTTGCTGTGACATCCTACCCGAGCCTTCATTCATTGAAACCACGCTTTACAGGATGGCAAGCAACTGAAGCGCATAATCATTACCTACCATACAAAAAAGACTGGGTGGAACTGCATCAGTCTATTCAGGTCATCATTTGGTGAAGGAACAGAGAGGTGCCAAAAAGCCTAGTCAAAGATCTCTCACCATGCTAACACCAGCTGAGAAGAAGTTGAGCCAACAAGAGCCTACCTGGCCACAATATTGATGAACGATGACCCCTGTTTCACCGATATCGCTATAGCCCTGAAACAGATACCCAGAATACTAGACCATCAATCATTCAAAGCAGATTGAGGCAGGTGTAGGAGAAACTACATCCATGATTGACACTCAAGACAGCACTAATAACAGCATTCTACAAATTCCCCTCAAGACACAAAACCATGAGCTCACTGGCTCAGACACAGCATCAAGAACTGTGCTCAGTGGTAAGGGAGTTGTTGCATCCTCGCATAGTATCAATTCCTGTCAACCCCTCCCAGGATCTCTGTGATTCCCTATCTAATTTCTATATACAGAAGATCTCGAATATCAGGGGGAGCATTCATATCCCTGCAACTGAGGTGGTTTCTCCCCTCTTACCTTGCAGCACATCTCCTCAGGGATGTGTAGGACAGTTCTCTATTTGTATGGAAATTATGGAATACCACTTCCTGAGAAACATGTATTGATTCAAGACCTGCTCCCCTATGGAGTCTATTACTCTTCAAGTCCTAAAGGAGGTTACCTCTGTAGTTAATTTCTCGCTGAGTCATGGCATTGTGCCGATATCTCTTAAACATTCTCTGGTCACAACTCTTCTCAAAAAGCCTAACCTGGTTACTTCTCATATTTTTCATGAAAGTGCTTGAGGCTACAGTCACCCCTCAGCTTAAGAATTATCTTGAGGATGCACACATGTTGGACTCTTTTCATTCTGGCTTTTGGCCCTTGATAGGCACTGAGTCAGTGCTGGTCTCAGTCATGGATGACCTTACTCGTATTAGAGATCAGAGAAGTGCTGGTTTCCTGATATTAATCAATCTATGAGCCCCATTAGATAACACTGACCACCCTACTTTGTGTCAGAAGCTATAGGAGGCTGGTATCACTGAAACAGCACTTAATTGGTATGAATCCTTTCTTTCAGACCGTAACCAAATCCTTGCTCTCTTTCCTTTTCGGTCTGCACCCATCGCACTCTCAACTGTGGGGTGCCCGAAGGCTCACCGATATCTCCTCTTCTCTTTAATATTTATGTTCAGCTCCTGGCTAGCCTGATTCATTTGCATGTTTGCCGATTTTTTTCATATGCTGATGACACACAACTAATCCTCAGAGTGGATGAGAACTCTAGAGAGTCGGCAGCTTGTCTGAAGGGCTGCTTGGCCTCCATAGGGGATTGGATTAATAAACATTGGCTCAGTTAAATTTTTAAAGGAAATGTGCATAAGTCCTGGCAGGAGAGCATACCAGGTAAAGTCAAGTGTTTGAAAGGAAATGCCACAAGTCCTGTCAGGAGAGTATACCAGCCAGTCAAGTGTTTGAAAGGAAGTGCATGCACGTCCTGGCAGGGGAGCATACACGGCACAGTTAACTGTATGAAAAGAAGTGAAAGTGACTATATCCAAGACCTGGCATGAGAGTACGCCAGGTAAAGAAGTCCAATATGTGTGATAACCCCCAGTAGAAAGAAAATCTCAAGGAAGGACCATGCCCTTGAGATTATGAACTGTTGTAAATCTGGAAAAGAAAAAGAAAAAGAAGAATTCTAAGGAGGCCTCATACTTTTAGGATACCCTTAGGATTATACTCTGCTTTGAATATGAAGAGAAATCTGGAGAAGGGAGCCATTTCCCCGGGAGTGGATTGTAATACCAAAAGGAGAGATGATTCCTTTTGGGCCTCAAGCAACTTGATTATTCTCTGTTTGAACTTTATGGTAAAATAAACCTGGGCAAGGGAGACATACCCTGGATCTGTGAACAATGGCCATTTGGAGCTTTTTGGTTGGATGTTTAACTTTGTGTTAGATTTCAACATTTGCACACTTTGAGAGTGAGAGACAATATCCCTTGCACCCTAGTCTTAGTTTTAGAGTGTGTGGACCAAAATAGGATTTCAGACACAGGACATATTTTTGCTCTGGACCACTTGACAAAGGATTGATCCATTACTTTTGGTCGAGGTAGGGAAACACCTCCTAGATTAGAGCTAGTGAGGCATTCTCCAACCCTCTTTTAATTTAATAAAGGTTTGTAACAAAAACAATAAGCCATCTGTGTCTGTGTCTCATTCTTGGCTCCTCACACTTTCTATGTGAATCTCTCTATTACAAGTCCACAAAAGCACCCAATTTCAATCACAGCAATCTCCATATACATCTGCTATATTGTGGTTGACAGTATACATACTGACATTTCTGCTCATCATTGAACTCTTTTCTGAACATCACTAAAGTCTCACCAAAATATTATTCACATTGCAAATGTGGTTAAACATTTGAGTTTGGACAGGAGAATGCAGAAGATTTTCACTTCACACAGTTCTTAATTAATAGAATTAATAATTTCAGCATGTAATTCAATGTGCAAATATTCAGTCTATGCTATAGTCTCTGCTGGCTGCATCAAAGCGTTGTGACATCATCCCAGGCGATAGTACTTGATATTACACTATGACCCACCGTGACTCATACCAGTTTCACCCACAACCTTTATTCACAACACATATTTAACTTTATAAATGCAATCCTACATTAAAGTGGCAGACACATTTTTTTCGGTTTTGAATTGCTTTTTTCACTCCAAATCAGAATGGGCCTAAAAGAAACAACATTTCACTCTATAGTTGACTAGCTGGGGTACCCAACGTTGCACGTGTCTTTTCCAAAAAATGACCAAGTAATGGAAGAACAGTAATGTTTCACACCATGATATGATATGATATGATATGGCATTTGTAACGCGCCTATACACAAGTGTTTCAAGGCGCGACGAGGCAGGGATGGGGGAACACGGGGAGACAGACATCGATCCCACTAGGCCAGGTGTCATTCAGATCGCGCAAGTGCATGGGTAGGGGAGACGGGAAAAGTGCAAGGGGGAAAGGGAGAGGGGAAAGTGCAGTACAGGGTTAGTAATGAACAAGATAAATAATAAGGGCCAGCTGGTGGCAAGTGCAAGATAAGTGCAGACAAGTGTGGGAAGGGGGGGCTGTAGGGATACAGAGACAGTCCCGCAGTGCAGGGGTTGCCAGGAAGGCAGTGCAGGGGAGAGTGGCTGGGCCAAGGACCGAGATTGGTGAGTGGCCCAGTTGCTGATTCAGTACAGTTTCAGTGATTTAGCAGGGGAGAGGGAGAGAGAAAGCAGAAGCAAAGAGGAAGGTTTTGAGGTGCTTCCGGAACTGGAGATGGTTCTCCTCAAGTTTCAGGGAGGCAGGAAGGCTGTTCCAGAGGGAGGCCCCTGCTGCGGAGAGAGATCTCCCCCCAACTCGTTGCTTGGAGAAGTGGCTGACCCTGAGGGAGTTGGAGGCGGAAGAGCGAAGTGCTCGAGAAGGAAGATATTTAGGAAGGGAGAGTTGAAGGTAATTTAGCCCTAGGCCCCAGAAGGCCTTGTGGACAATGCAGAGGGTTTTGAACTTAATCCTCGCAGCCAGAGGGAGCCAGTGAAGCGATTTCAGTCCTGGAGAGATACGGTCCCTGGGCCTGAGGCCAAGGACAAGTCTTGCAGTCCTGTTCTGGATGAGTTGCAGAGGGCGGAGAGTAGAGGCAGGCAGATTTAGATAGAGGCTGTTACAGTAGCCCAGCTTCGAGAGAACCAGGGCTCTGGAGACAGTGAGCTTCTGGGGGAAGGAGAGGAAAGGAAGGATACCTCTGAGGAGGTGCAGCTGGTAGTGTGACTTCTTGGAAACGTCAGAAATGTGAGGAGAGAAGGAGAGTGTGGAGTCGAAGATGACCTCGAGGTTTTTTGCCTTGCAGGTAGGAGCAGGAAGAGGGCCAAGAGAGGCCGGCCAGAGAGCTGCAGGGAAGGAGGGAGTGGGTGTGCCGATGAGTAGAATCTTGGTCTTACTGGCATTAAGGCAGAGGTCGTTGGCGGCACACCATTCCTGGATAGCAGAAAGACAGTCAGAGATGAGGGAAGGAGAACAGGAGGCCGAGGGTAGCCTGAAAATGAGCTGGGTATCATCTGCATAGCACTGAAAGTTGGGGCAGAGAGCAGCGATGCGGTGGGCGAGAAGTGCCAGATACTGGTTGAACAGCCAGGGAGAGAGGTTAGAACCCTGGGGGACACCATAGGTAGAGAAAAAGATGTCAGACAGGAAAGACCCCAGTTGGACCTGGGAGGTCGATTTGAGAGGAAAGAGGTCAGCCAATCCAGAGCCTGACCAGTGATACCCAGGTTATCACGGAGACGGTTAAGCAGGATGGTATGGTTGACAGTATCAAAGGCAGAAGAGAGATCAAGCAAAATGAGAACACATGGAATGTTAGAGTGAAGGTTCGAGAGCAGGTCCTCACGGATGTCTCACCATGCCCTTACATATTAAAAGAAAATAACTGCCAAAAATAGCATGATAGATTATTGTAAATATTTTATTTTCTCATTTCACAAATAAAAACACTTCAAATTCTGAAAAACATCACAGAAACTTGAATTGAAATTTGTCACAAAAGTGCTTTTTGGCAGACAATGTTTTTGGTTTTTCCATCTGGTGAAAAGATTAACAGATTATTTGGTATTTCAACTCTGGAGCAAGCAACATAAGGTTGTCAGTGAGCAGAGCATGGGGCCTACAAGTTCATTACAGCAACCTTCAGTGAATGTACTTGGGCTTTGTTGATTGACAATGCGAAGGCAAGTCGAACTGAATTGCAGACGTTTGAAGTCAAATTGTAAATTAGTTAGGATTAGAGGAATTCTTGGTATGAATACGTCGTCTCCCCTTTGAAAATGTTGTCTGAATGGTGGCGTCAATGATGTGAGGAAAGATGTTTTTGATGCAAAGCCAAGTGCCATTGCATAGCTTTGGTGGGTAAAAGTTTCTGAGGAGCATGATGGGTGCCCCCATCTTCAAGAGCAGGTTGTGTGATGGGATACCTGGTGGCTCCAATGAATTAAAAACACTCAGTTGGGTAAAAGACAGCTTGAGCTGCTTCGGTGACTGTGCAAACTGACTTGTAGCATTTGGCATCTGCAGGTAGCTAGTTTCGAATTTGAGCATTGCTTCATGCACTTGCACTAGGAGAAATGCGGTCAAGCATAGTACGCTAGTTATTTTTTTGTTAGATCATTCGGAAACCTCAAGGCCTAAAAATGGCTACTGTATTCCCTTGCTCCCTTCCCGCCTTGAAGCGCTTTGAAGTACTTCACTTGTGTATAAGCGCTGCACAAATAAACAATTACAATGTCATTAACACTGCCATTTTTGGGAGAAAGGATTGCTCGCTCAAACAGTCATTTGTGGTTTTGAAAGTGCAGCTGGATGTTTGAGAAAACTTTTGATTTCAGTGCTTCAGTTGACCTCAGGATGTTGCAAAGTTGTTTGGGAATGTGATAAATCCTGTTTCAGGGTAGGATGGAGTTTTGCCCTTGCCCAAAAGAAGCAGCTGCTGAGAAAATTGGCCACTTGTAACATCTCCCAACAGGTGAACTCTCATGTTAGTGGTAAGGGACATTTTCCTGACAAATCTCCAGAGACAGGATGCTTTCAAGAAGGCATTGGTCCTCATTAGAAGTTTGGCCGTAGCCTTGGTGGTCAAACCGGCAGGCAGCCGCAAAACTTCAGAAAATTTCTGGTGCCCGCGAATGGGCAATTACCGGGTCATTACGGCCCTGCCGGACCCGGTAATTGCCCATTTGCGGGTGCCGGAAAAAAGATGCTCCCCATTCCCATTTGGCCCCATAAGGCTGAATGGAAATGCGGAGGTCAGATGCACCGGCACCATTTACAACAGTGCCGGTGCATCCGACATGCTGTGCTCACGGGTGCCTTTCTGCCCGCCAGGTATGACCTGGCGGGCAGAAAGGCACCGGCGACCACAACTCCAAGTTTGCTGATCCGGGAACTATGGTACTGGCATGCTTACCGGTACCGTAGTTCCCGGACTGGCAATTTATAAGGAGGCCCATTGAGTTTATCAGTGGGTGTTGACCTTGGAATAACAGGCATAGTCTGGTGAAAGTCACCTGCTAAAACAACAAATGCTCCTCTCATCAAGAACTGTTTTTCTCGTACGTCTTTCAGCATCCTGTCCAGATCTTCAAAAGCCTGCTTGTGTGACATGGTGCACTCATCCCAAACAATGACATAGTACCGTTGAAGGGTATTACCCAAATTGTTCGTTTACAATTGCTCGAATGAACAATTGACCGAATTTAAAGGGTCACAATTGACCTTTTCACAATTGACTATATATATATATATATGGGTTTTGGGGGGTTTGGCGTTGGGTGGGGGGCTGTGGGGGGTTTCCCCCCACATATATGTTACAATTGACCTTCACAATTCGGTCAATTGTGAAAAGGTCAATTGTAATTCGAACAGTTGTAAAACAAACAATTCGTATACAACTCTGTTGAAGTACTTTGGCTTGTCCTGATCCTTTGGTTATGTTTCAAACTGGCTCTGCTCCGTGATCTAGGTTTAGAGGCAATTTGAAGGTTCAATGCGCTGTTCGGGTCACCTACCAGCAGTGTGGCAGTGAGACCAGAGGAAGCTACGACCAAAGCAATCCCTTTTTGCTGGAAAACCTTTGCCAGTAGAAAGTTAAAGACAGAGGTCTTTCCAGTTTCTCCAGGGGCATCAAGAAAGAAACAGCCACCTTTCTTGGCTTGTATGGCATTTATGACTTAGTGAGTGGTTTATGAGTGTGGTTCGTTTATGGCAACATATGCTTCCAAGGTGTCAGTAATGTAATTTGTCTCATGCAAAATTTCTGTGGAAAGTAGACTGTTAACACTTCTCAGTGGAGTTGGTAGTCCAATTTGGCGAAGACCTTTTCAGGACATGGAGTGGCAAATGTCTTCCATAAGAATGAGATCCTTGTTGAAGATGATTTCAAAGAAATCGGTTTGCAGTGTTGGGTTTTGTCCTCTCAGTTGCAAAAGGATGTCCTCACTGAGATCCTCTTGGTATTTTTCCCACAGAGAGAGTGGATTTGAAATGGCACATGTGGTCAGCACATGTGGTCAGCAGAATGCAAAAGTGATGTCTCACATGGGCTGATGAGTGTCTGGCATTTGTTTCCTCCATAGCCATGTCCCAATGTTGGTCATTTTCGAGCAGTCCCTTTCTCTGGCAAGATTTTCTGAAGGTTTCACACACCTGACAATTGGCTGTTTTCAAATCAGTAAATGATGTGGGTCTTCTGACAGCATGAAGTAGCATTCTCGAAAAGAAGCACTCAGCATGGATGTACTGTGTAGACACAACCAAGAGTCTCTGCAGATTTCACTCCAGGGTAGCCTTCAACATCTGCTCCTTGCTTGCGATGTTGAAATGCTTTTTAGATGGATTCCATGTGTAGTACCGAGGAATGTCGCTGTACAGTATGGTAGTTGCAAAAGGATCATTCTGGCAAAGATCAAAGAAAGCAGTTAAGGTTGTCTTTGGTGGGTTCTCAAGTTGTTGGCGCAAGTTGTCTCGGTTGAAGTAAATTCTTTGTCTATTCTCTAGGTGGACACAAAGATGAACAGCGGTAGGAAAGCGTTCATGAATGGGAAAGCTTAGAATCCTCCAAACTGCCTCATTGCTCTTTATGTACCTCACCATTTGAACAGTGTGAAAATCATCCACTTTTTTGAAGCTCAAAAACTGCTTGGTTACTTTCCTTGTTAAAATACTTGCAGATGTACTTGAATGATTTGACCGATTGGCAAGATTCAACATTGATGTGAGATTGAAACATATTGGACAACAGGGAAGTATAGGGAACCATCCATTTGTTGTCAATCTCAATCTCCTGATAGGATGTTCCAACATGCATTTGATCTTTGCCGTGAAACCACCATCTTCAGGTTTTTGTTGTCTGTACAAAGGGTAGCCATCATCTCCAGTCTATTTCTTTGATCAGGTCACATGGGTACTTTTTCTGCCACTTTTCACCAACCATGCAGGCAGAATCTTTGTTAAAGGTTCCACATGGACAATGAAGCATGTTTCTGGTAATGATTTCAAAGAGCAGGGGGTCTTCTGAAGGGTTCAGTAGCTCTGCTGGTCTGATTTTTTCTTTCAGTCAAATTAGGATGTAGGCATGGGGAAGGCCTCTCTCTTGCCATTCAATGGGGTACATTCAGCACTGAGTGTCCCCAAAGGCTTTTGCATTTTGTGATGACGTCCATCAATCTATCCAGTTTTCGTTTTTGGAAACTCGAGCAACCACGTTGTGACGATCCACTGCTGACTGTCCAGACCGAACATTTGGTAGGATTTCTGGCCAAAGAGGATTGCAAGTGAAGGTGATGAAAAGATCAGTGTGTCCGTTGTTCCTGACATATCTCATTGCTTCTTGGGCATACTCATGCATTTGTCTTGGGCTGCCCGTGAAAATTGCTGGCAAAATAACTATTTTACCCAAGCATTGGGTTTGACATCATTGGCAATGGCATCTTTGAGGTGAATGTAGTTATTGACGCGCAGCTTCTTTTGATTGATGTGTATGTAGGGTAAGCACTAACTTTCGAACTTGGCATACATGTAGACAATGAACTGATGGAAAAGCTGGCAATATTTGAGAATATGATTCTCCACTCCGACTCGTGTCATGATTCTGTGAGCATAGAAGTCCATAGCAGAGACTTTTTTTTTTTCCTGGAAGAGAGTTGCATGTAATTGGATCTGTCTTTGGTATGCCAAAGTAATAGCCATCTTCGCCTTTCCATAATATAATGGGATACTGGAGGGCTTCATATGATCAATGTGTTTTTGTGACTCTTTGAAGGTTGTTGTTTTGTTTCTGAAGGATAATGTTGCGGCTTTCAAATCCATCATCCACCATAACAATGGCAACTTCATCAATGGTAGGAGCTTTCTACCTTCTTTCATGTTCTCCCCTTGGGGTTTTTTCTGCTGTGATCACAACTTTGTCAACATCTGTTGGCATTTATTCTAGTGCTGTCTTGAAAAGCTGAACATAGGCATTGTTTTCATGGAGTAATTGTTGCAAGTCCAATGTCTTGGTGAACACCTCTGTTTTGCCTCATTTGTTGTCTCACCCATGAAGTAGATTTGGAGAAATATTGCCTCTTTATTTGGAGGTGGGAGTAAAGATCCAGCTCGATGGTAAACTTGTCCCTGCACTTTGAAAGTTGGTATAAAGCCAGAATCTCAAATTTCCTGAATTGCGCCAAAAGATGTCATTTGAAATCATGAATTGTACTTTCTAATTTTTTACAGGAAATGGAGGTGTGGTCCCCAACATAAATCTTCGTAAAGGATCAGGAGGAGGGCAGAGAGGAGTTTGTTTGGCTTTTCCATTTGAGCAACATATTCCTGGTGGCTCTTCTTTCCATTTGTATGCTCCACAAAGAGTGCAAATGGTTCCATGCAAATGGGAATTGTGATTTACATCGTAAGAAAATGCTTCTCTTTTTAAATCTCATGAATATCATTTGCCCTAATGGTTGTGGCTCTTATCCTCATGTTAGCAAGGCGTGCTTCAGTTTGGTCTGGTGTCTCGTTTACCCTGGATGAAGTGGCCCTTTCCTCATGTTAGCAAGTCTTGCTTCAGTTTGCTCATATCCACGAAAGATCCATTGATTGTGCCCTCTTCTCGTGAAGTAAACTCAAGTAAACTGTAACTTTCCCATTTCCCAGATTTGACACTTTTCTGAATTTTGCCTCGTTCTAGTACCTACTGCAGTGAATCGGGGTGAGCATCAATAAATGAGGGTGCCTAAGGAGTACATTTTTGCATCGAAACATAGACTACGATCTTGCCCCAGACAAATGAGCAATCCATGCAAAATGTGGTAGCAGTGTGTTCAACGGTGTGGATTTTTATAGCCGGACAAACATACACACACACATACAAACTTTTTTTGTATGTAAGATTTTTGCATCCAAACATAGACTTCGATCTTGTCCTAGACAAAAGAGGAATCCATGCAAAGTTCGGTAGACGTGGGTTCAACGATGTGGATTTATATATCCGGACAAACATACACACACAGACACACAAACATACAAACATTTGTTTTGCATATAAAATGTTTGCATCCAAACATAGACTACAACTACATACATTCAGCTTTATATATAATGATATATAAATGAGGAAACCCAGTACAGGCATTTAACAACACTGGTGTTCCAGTTTTTAAATTGCACTACTTTTTTCATTCCCCGTCCTTTTCCTTCCCAAATTTTACCCTGAGGAATTTTGACAATTTTAGGGAATGGGTAGTTTAAGGTAGGTCCCCAAACCCGATGGATGTAAACAACTTCGAGGGGTTAATAAGAAGTGCACTGTTTGCCAGAAGAACAAAGTTTTATTACATGAAAAATGCATCCAGGAGTGTCATTCAGTCATGTAAAGCTGAAAACCGAAACCACGTTTGACACGCCCATTTCAAGTTTCATCTTTCATAGTGGAAAACTGCAAATTAGCATATGCAAAACATATCAGATACAACATAATCCCAGGTTCGTCATTGGCTAACATGTATAGAAATATCTAAACATCTTGTATGGTTAATTACCACACTGGTCATGCATATCTAAATACAACCCCTTACAAGATGACCCAATTGTGCAGTCAGTAGAAACACTGTGATGTGATTAGTCCACTGTATTCAGGTACTTTGCTGCAACAATGGTCTCTTATTACTGGTTAAGAAACTTCGGCCAACTCGTGATGTGCATACCCCTGACAGGACCCAATCAAGGAGCAAATGGGAACAACAATGTCAACCCTGCCCGGGAATACAATGGCTCCCTCATAAAGACCAGACACTTTGGCACTCCCCGATAGCCTCTTTGACCGTGCAGCTGTACTCTTTGGCAACATCTCTTGCTACCCCCGTCTTAGAACAAGTTTCCCCTCCAGCACACATCCTACCTTATCTCTCTTGGGAACAAGGTGCTTTATAAAAACACACTCAAGGTTCTTGGGGATGCATTATTCATATGTATTTGCTCTGTTTGCTCAGACACCTGTAGTTCAAATGGGCCGGCCTCTGCTCAATGGGGGCAGTATTAGTCCAAACCTAGCTGTACACCTTGGACATGCCAGACACCAATCTCTGTTCTCATGAGATTCATTTTTCATAGCAGCAGTACTAATCTAATCGTCCAAAACCAACATTCTGCTCTCAGCTCCTGTGAGCTGCTCTGCCTGGCACAATTAAATGCTATCTGCACTGTGTGTCTCCCTTCCTCCATAACCTTGGCTGTCTGCACACTCGCTGGGGGATGGATGCATCAACTCTAATTAAATGGACAGAGCAAAAGCTCCAAAAGGGGGCCTGATTATATAACTACCAGAAGCTGCAACTTCTATTGAGCCCTAATCCAAAATGGTGGAACTCGTGCTCATGTGGCACACAGCCCTCATGTTTCTAAAGCACAACCCTTACCCTATCTCACTTCTGGGCACTTCAGCTACCTTTTAACCTGCTACCAAAGGCTTTCTTAAATATAAAATAAGACAACATATTCTAAGATCTCCTTGCTGCAACTGAAGCACCACTTCAATCACTACTACTAGCTACAAAACTATTAAACACTCCCTAGCTCTCACCACTAACTATAATAAGCAACATTATTACATTGTTGCTCCTTCCTTCTTCACATGAGGCTCTGTGATGCTCTCTAAAAATGTGTCAGTGCTAACTATAAATAACACGTGCCCAGAACTGCCAAACCAAACTGCCAAAATACTGACACTAAATTACCAGCTCTTGTTGCTAATACAATTTACACAGTCTAAACCTCTTTCCACAGTTGGCGCATTGCACTTGTATCCCAACACTCCCCACTTAGTTAGTTAATTAACTAATCTTGCTTCCCTTTCCCTATATGAATCATCCTTGGGTACCCATACCTTACACACATGATGTTCGCTTTCTCCACTCTGGGCATATTCCACATGTCATAAAGCAACATCCCCTGCAAGATCTACCCAGTGCTCTGTATAGTTCCGTTTGTCAGATGGGGGGGTAAGAAAGTGTCCCTGGGGGACCAACTGGATGTGATACCCTTACCTATTCTATTTTTATGTCTGTGTGCACACATGTTGTAAGAGTGGATGGCTTTACCTTTTGTGAGGGTTCAGATACATCATCTTAGCTTCTTTAGATAACGTCTTGGAGAAGCGTTGTAGAACAAGTTGGTAGGAGAAAAATATGACAAGTAAAAGGACATTGATGGGGATTAGCACTTTTATAGCTAGGCCCAACCAGGAAGGCCCCCATGAAAATAACAATTCCAGACAATCTTGCTCTCCCACACCTGCTTACTTCTCCATGGCAACACACAAATTGTGCAGGGGCCTATGGTGTAGGTCAGGGACTCATTGTCAGAGTTGTTGGATGGAATGTAGGTGCAACGGGAGCCCCCTATCTTCTTACAGACACCCTCTCCATGGCTGTGAGGAGGACCAGGATGTACCGGTTCTGGAGTAGCATCAAGCGGATTGCCCTCAACTCTGATTGAGTTGAGGCCATGCTCCATATCATTCACCAGCTGGATCATCTCCCACCTGGTGATTTGCAGCCATTTATAAGAGGCTGCAGACTGGATGCCTGGAACGAGCAGGAAAGTAAAGAAAGTCTCTATCTTGGTGAAAAGACAGTATTGGTCCGCTATGGCTTTGAGCTTATCCACTGAGTCTTGGGAGAAGTAATTTGAATGTTTATAGTGATTGGAGCTTATTGAACGTTGGGCACGCTGGTGGGGATGGGGCACAGTTGTAACTGGGGGTGGCTGTGGCACATTTATGACAATGAGGTGGGCTTCGGGCATGATAAGGACAGCAGAATGTAATGTTGACAGGTAGCACACCCCTTAACAAAAGAGCAGAAAGTGAAGATATGCAGAGCTCCCACATACCCAGGAAATGTCCAGGAGCGCTGTTGTTTCACCAGTCAGGTCTGGAATATATAATGTGCAGTTGCAGTGCTCATTAGTGCCAACAGGCACACTGCCGTTGCCTATGAAACACAAGGAAAAGTGTTTAATTATCTATGCTTTAGCAGGTCAACTATCTTGTTTGCTTGTGTCACTACTTCCTTTGAGAACTCCAGCAGTCCCTCTGCTCTGCAGCTCACCAGGCCCTCCTCCCATGTGTTGTCAGAGAACACAGCACCTTCCAACTATACTTGCTGTCTTATTTGACACTGCATCTGCTCCCTATTCTCAGAGCATTCACTTGTGTCTGTTTATAGCATGGCTGCTTGAACCTTGTGTACCTGGAACAGCCATTTTACCCTATATAGGGCTAGGTGAACTAAACACTGTGCTGTCAGATGTGGAATTTCCTTTGGACTAAACAATCTGCAAGTACCAGCTGCGTGTGGGATCAGGGAACAGGTGTAATAGGAATCCTTTGACCTCGCCCTTCCCACCTCCTGCATATGAATATACCAAAGGCTATCTGTGGTGGGAGTAATGCACATCTGCAACAGTGTCCAAGAGAACCCATTGATATTTAGTGTCCCTTCTGCTTCTGGGCACTGATACACTCCTACTCCTATTTGCTAACACACATACCACTTCAATGTTATTATATCCCCTTTTAAATGCCCCCACCATATAACTCTTACTAAAAGAAAGGAAAGAAAGAGAGCGAGAAAGAAACATGCAATACACAACATCATATTCCTTATATGATGTGCTGCTCCTGATAGCTGTGAAGAAGAGTCAATGTGTTCATCCAAACAAACGCAATTCTTGCAGAAATAACAAAGACCTATAGGCAAAACGTATCTTTCATGACTGTTGCTCCTGTGCGTCCTGGGGAGGAGGGCCAGTAGTAGGGTCCTTTCTGATGTCTGCGAGGTGGATCCAGTACTTTAGTTCTTCAACCTTTACTGCCGATGGCATAGAGTAGATACCTTTTTATGTTCATTGAAATCATGTGTTATTCCACTATCTGACAAGCGAGCAGACAAATACCAAATATCCTTGGAAGAGTTGAGGTTGTTGTAGAGATGCTGTGTCAACTGTGTCTGTTACAGCCGGCTGTTGTGAACGGGGTGCAAGCTGTTGAGAGATAACTTTAAGACATTTGGTTAAATCCCTAAGATTGCCCTGTAACTCCTCCTCTAATATATCAGATGTATTATAAGCATCAGAGGATGTGCGTGCAGGTGTGAGTAGTGTGTGCAACCTCCTGCTTGTCACGATTCCATGAGATCTCAAATGATGCTCCTTGTCTGGCTGGTTCCTAAAGCTGAAAAGTGAAAGTGGAAGATAATTGAATCAGTTCCTACCCAAAGAGGGGCATATTTTAGACAAACACTGTTTTAATAAGGCATTAAGTTGCTTGACAATCCAGTTGGTTTGGTGGTGGTAAACTGAGCATAGTCTGTGCTTTATGCCCAATAGGGAGGTCATTTCTATGAATATCTCATTAAAAAAGCGTGTCCTATTGTCTGATCTCAGGAAATCACGTATTTCCCAGTGAGGAAACATCTTGTGTACCGAAGGTGTAGCTGCTGATTTGCCATCACGGTGGTCACAGGTCCCTGCTTCAAGCCAATGTTAGAATGGGCATACTACAACAATCAAATAACGATAGTTACAGGACATGTTAACCATGTCGATGTAGTCAATGTGGAGCTCTCGAAAGGACCCTGAGGGGTGGGGAAATGTTTCCTGTTACATTCTGAGGGTGTGGCCTGTACTGTAAAGGTGGCAAGTGGTACAGTTTGCTACATTGGGGACAAAGCAGTCCTCCTGAATGTCTGCATCAATGTATTGAATAGATATGTGTAGGATAGTGCAATTGCTCAAAGGCAATTCCTGAGGCAGTACTACTTTACCTATAATATTGTGTCTCCAAATTAGGCCTACCGGTCAAAGGGAACATCCTCTGTTGACCCACAAATCCTTCTACTGTTGCAGAGCTTGTTGCTGTAGTTCAATAATCTTGCTTAGGGGAACTGCATTGTAAGGAACTGGCAGCTGCATCTGCTGGAATGCTAGCTATGGGGATGATGTGAGATCTCATACTTCTAGGTATGCTGGTTCTTTTGCTGCTCTGTTAGCTGCATCATTACCATAAGCAATTGGGTCTGAATTATGGGTATGGGACATGCAGTTTACCACGTCAACCACTGAGGGCTGCGCTATGTGAAAATTAATCTTTCTAACAATGATGCATGTTGCATGGGTGTTCCATCAGATTTATTGAACCCTCTCCTGTGCCATCGGGACAATCCTGAATGCACAGTGGAAGTAATGTGTGCTGAGTCCAAATAAATGGTAACTGAAGGACCCCTTGACATTTCTAATGATTCTATAAGTGCTATGAGTTCTGCTGCCTGTGCAAATTCATCTGCTGGAAATCTCCTTTTTATCATGACCTTGTACTTTCCATCTACATAGATAACTACTGCTATACCAGTGTGTCTTTCTCCTATCGCCTGATCAATCGTCGATGAACCCTCAGCGAAGAGTACTTCCCCCTCTTCAAGTGCATCCTCCTGGCCTGTGTTGTGTCATCTTCAGGACCTTTGTTTGTTACACAATAATTTACTGACTCACCTGGCCGTATAGGTACTGCAATGCAGGTGGCTGGGTTCATTGTGCGGCACATAACAATCTGAATGGAAGATTTAGACCATATGACCTAGTAGCCAGACGCTCTCTGGGTGCTAAGGGTGTATTTAGAACCCTCTAAAATACCAAATACTGTGGGTTCCATATATAATGTCAATGGGCATCCCATCGTGATCGTAGAATATTTTTGTATTGCAAAATCTGCTGCTGCTAAAGCCTGCTTGCATGGGAAATTACCCTGCATTACTGGATCTAAAAGTCCACTGTAATACGCCAGGGGGTTTGTGTCCCAGGGTGTCAGCTGTGTGAGAATGGCCATCATTAGTTGGCTGTTAGAGTGTGAGAACAGGATTTATTTATCATAATCTTCTTTTTGCTAACACTGTGGCACTGATGGTTGCATTTTTGAGTTCCATGAAAACATGTATTAATTTCTCCTGTTGAGGTAATCGTTCCCTTAGCTTTCTCTGATTCTTAGTCTTTGCAACAAGGGCTTGGTGTAACTGGAATAATCAAAAATCTATGACCTACAATAATTACACAGTCCCAAGTACTGTGGCATCTCCTGAACTGTGGTCTGCTGTGGTGTGTGTTGTACTGCCGCTGCTCTTTCTGGGATAAAGCTCCTTCCTGCTGATGATACTATTAGGCCTAGATATACCACCTCTTTCTGGCAATACTGCATTTTGTTTTTTTCTACTCTGTACTCCTTTTCAGCAAGTAATACTTAACGTGTCACTAAATCTGTCCTACACTGTTCTTCTGTGGAGCTGCAGAGTAAAGGGTTGTCTACATATTGAATGATTGTGCTCGGTACCTGTATGTTACCCAAATCCATTTATAGTACTCTGTTAAAAATACTCAGGGATTCACAGTACCCCTGAGGTAATCTTGTGTGTTGGAATTTCTGCCTGCGTAAGTAAACATTGTACGATTCTTGGGGATCTGAGTGTAATGGAATGGAAAGTAATGTATTCTTTTGATCAACAACAGTAACGTGTATGGCTTCCTTGTGTATGTTGCAAAGAATCTTGGCGGAACGGGGGACCACTGGGGATTCTGCCTCTACAATGTTATTCAAAGGGTGGAGTTCCTGTATCATTCTCCAACTTGAATCCTTTGCTTTCTTCACAGTGTATATGGCTGTGTTGCATGGGGACATTGATATTGGTATTATGCCTTATAAATCCCTTCATCAGCCTTGCATGACAGGGCATACTGTCGTACTCTGTGTAACACTGTGCCTTGCTTAAGCTTGATGTAAACAGTCCCTATGCTATTCAATAATCCTACATTGTGGGGGTTACTAGTCCATAAATTACAGGGTACCTTCTCCATATCCGCCTGTAAGTGTGAGGCCAACGCCATGGCAATAAGCATAGTGCTGGCTACCTCTCTGTGTTGACTCATGATTTAGTAGGGTATGCACATTTCAAAAATCATTTCTCCTCCGTCTTTGGCATCTGCAAACAGCGGTTCATAAGGTACATCCCTCAGCATCTGTGTTGGGTCAATGCAAAAAACTGTGCGCCATTCATCCCCTTCCTCATCTGCAACTAACACAATTACTTTATCCTTTTTCATGATCACTGCTTCCAAATCTAAGGTAATGATCTGGCTGGGAGGCAGCAGGCCTGAAAAGAAACTCTGTGGGTACATGCAGTGTCCTATCCTGTATTCCTGGCACCCATCTTAACTCAACTGTCACCCCATAGAGAAACAAATCAGGATGAAAGGACACTCCTCTTATGGCACTGTCACTGTACAGTGCGTGTGTGATTGCGGCAGCCCCAACATGGGCTATGACTGGTTTTGAACACACTACGCCTTTCTCTGCAAATGCAATTGTCATATTTAGTTTACGTGGAAGGTCCCAGCTCAAAGGTTTGACTGGGAATCTTTTGAATACAATAATGGGGTGACACCTCATGCATTCCTACTGTGATGGGTAAATCTTCAAGAAAAGGCACTGACATAATTTCCCCGGAGAATCCTTGCATGCCCGATATCTTTCCTGACAGGGGAAACATTCCCTCCCTAATACAGGACTTTGTAGCCCTGATGCCAACCATAAATCTCCTACCTGGGGTTCCTCGTCTAGGTCAGCAGTGACTGACAGAACTGGGAACATCATAGTTCTCTCTGGGCTGTTCTATTGGGGGTAGGTGTGTGTTCCAGGAAGTGGGAAGGAGTTGCCCCCTAAAATGCTTGCTCTGGTGTACTGCGTCTCTGTACCTTTTGGCAAGAGATTTTCATCCCATGGTTGTGGAGGGGTCTGCAGGTGGTGATTGCTGCATGTATGACTGTGTGACATTCAGTGCTGGGTACTGAATTGGCTGCATGGGTGTTGGGTACTGAAACTGCTGAGGTTGTAATGGGCTTTGTGTTGGAATGGCCATGGGAGCCAGGGTCTAGAGGGTAACAGGGGGAAACATCTTCAATGCTGGGTGATAAGTGAGTGCAAACACTGGTCTGCCAGTGTCGGCATGGGGATCATAAGAACAGGGTGGTCTGCTTCTGCATTCTCACTCAAAATGTCCCATCTTCCTACAGGACCAAAATGGTCCTCTGAATCTGGGCCTCATCCCTCTGAAGCCACCCCCTCTGCTTAGCTGAACCCCTCCTCTTCCACTCTGATAACTTCCCATTTCCCTTCTGTCATCTATATACCCTTTCCTACACCAGTCCCGTGTTGGGCTGCCCTTCTGTGGTGCTAGTAATCATAGCTCCTTCCATGCTGTATTTAGCTAACTTCTTCTGTAGCAGTTTTGCTTCTGTTCTTTTAGTTTGCCCCACTATCTCCTTCTTCTCTTGTCTCCATCTACAGTGGTGTACTATATATGCCTGTATTTTGGCCCATCCCTTCGCCTCAATACTAACCCCCTTATCTAAATTATTTGGCACTTCCTTGGGAAACCCTTACGTTAAATGTGATAAAATATGGATATATTTTTGTCCAGTGCTTCCCCTGTCTCTGACGAGCACATCTCCTAAATCAGATAAATATACAGTGCAGGGTCTTCATCTGCTTTCATGGTATGGGACCCATAAGGAGGCAGGCGGTGGGGGCGATGGCATGTGTGTGTACTGGTCTGTTATCTCCTTATCATCATGGCGGCTACCCTCTAAATCTTCAAACATTTTTCACAATTTGAGTATACTCTACCTGCACTTTTACTTTTTCCTTTATATTTTGATGCCAAATATGTATCCATATGTTTGATGATCGCTTTATCATTTGTGCCCTCCTCAGGCCAAGATTTAAACATCCACATCCATCGGTTCACTGAACCCACTCGCAATGATACTTCATTATTTTCTCCTTATACTGCAGCAGCGTCGCACACACGTGCTCTAACAGAGTACCCATACTCCTTCCTAATTCGAACTTTAGTTAAAACCCTAGGTTTACTGATCACTGTTCTAGCTGCGTCTTATTCAAAACCTCCTAATGCTTCATCAAAACTGTTCCCCCTACTCACACCCACAATCCAACACTGCCCCATTCAAAACATGTCTACTCACACACTCTACACATCACAACACCCCTATCCACACAAATGGGCAACCACAGCTCCCACACTACCCTAATCTTGTATAGACAATTATTAACAACATCATCAAATAAAAACACAGTTATTTACACAATGGTGCAGACCCTTCCTCTGTCTACTTTCTCTCCCGACGAGGAAACTTAACCCTTCTCTCATCCCATTCACTATAGGGCGGGGGGATGCCAGGTTCTCTATCTACATGACCGTCACCTCAATTACAGCCCTGTCTTTCCCCTTCTAATAGGAGATATCTCACATCTATTCTTCTCTTTAGCCACTACTATGACATCATCTTTGCCCACCTTGGGGGAGATTCACCTCCTAACTACCCAAAACACATATATAATGTCACCATGTGGTCTTTCCTCTTCACACTCGCATACACACTCAAACTAAAACTGTCACCCTCTTTTGTTTTTCCGGCAAAAGTGTACTCACTTTCTAAGCGTTCTTATGTGCTGATGAAAGGAGAAGCCCCCTTCAATTACCTGCACAGTGCCTCGCTCCAAAGTTTAAGCAGGCCTTCTGGAACACGTGCCTGTGGATCTCCTCAGAGTGTGCACATGGGCTCGTCACTGCAGAAGGGTGCTGCAACCCAGGATGCCTGGTGGGAAAGCCCCCAGCTTCACTGATGGTCTGGAACCACGTTGGGGTCACCAAATAGGTATGGTAGGCCCCAAACCCAATCGATAAAAAGAACTCCATCGGGTCAATAAGAAATGCACCATTTGCAAGAAGAACAACGTTTGATTACATGCAAATGGGGCAAGGAGTGTTGGTCAGTCCCGAAAAACTGAGAACTGAAACCATGCTCAACAAACCCATTTTAAGTTACATCTTTTACAGCGGAAAGCCACAAATTAGCAAAAGCAAAATATATCAGATACAATATAATCCTACATTCCCCATTGGCTAACACCAATACAAAAATCTAAATATCCCCTATAGTTCACTACCCTATTGGTCAAGCATTGGTCTGAATACAACCCCTTATAATATGACCTAGTTGTACAGTCAGCAGAAAACACTGTGATGTGATTGGTCCACTGTATTCAGGTACTTTGTTGCAACAATTGACTCTCCTTATTGGTAAAGGTAACTTTGAACAACTCTTGATGTGCATACCCCCGACAGGACCCAATCAGGGAGCGAATCGGACCAACAAGGTCCACCCCGTCTGGGAATACAAAGGACCTCATTTCTAGAGTGGTGGCCTTGAAATAAGGGTGCCTGTTGCAACGTACCAGTACCCTTTCCGGACCGCCATACTCCAACTCTGCCTTCCTTGGCCATCACGCCCAGCAGTTCTGTTTTGCCGGGTGCAACGGCCCACTAGGCGGAGCTGTCATGGAAGCACCGGCACCATTAGCAATGGTGCATGTGCTTACATGTCCCCATTCCCATGGAGTCCTATGGGACGCCATGGGCATGGGGACTTACACTTTCCGCTGCCTGATATCCCGGGCTGCCAGGACTTGTAATGTCTTGGTGGCACTGGGCTATCAGGCAGCAGGAATGCTGTTACGAGTTCGGTGGCAATCCGCTGGTAGCACCAGAGGGTTACTGCTGAACTATGAATGAGGCCTAATGGCTTCCTCACGAGAACAGAAAATTTGGTACTCCCCGATAGCCCCTTCGACCTTGGTGCTGTACTCTTTGGCATCACCTCTTGCTACTCTTACCTTGGAACACGTTACTTCCCCAGCACACCTCCTACCTTATCTCTCTTGGGAACCAATTGCTCTATAAAAAAACACAGTCAGGGTACAGCTCTTGATTTTCTCATATTGATTTGCTCAATTTGCTCAGACACCTGTAGTTCAAATGGACCGGCGACTGCTCAATGGGGACAGTTTTACTCCAAACCTAACTCTGCACCATGGCCATGCCAGACAGCAAGCTCTATTCTCATTAGATCTGTCCTTCACAGTGGCAGCACTAATCTAATCATCCTAAACCAACATTCTGTTCTCAGTTCCTGTGAGCTGCTAGGCCTGGCACAATTAACTGCTATCTGGGCTGTGCGCCTCCCTTCCTTTATAGTCTTGGCTGTCTGCACATTTGTTGAGAGGAAGGATGCATACACTCTAGTTAAATGGACAGAGCAAAAGCTCAAAAAGGTTATCTAATTCTCCATAAGTTGAAACTTCTAATAAGACCTAATCTAAGATGGCGGAACTCGTGCTCATGTGGCATACAGCCCTCATGTTCCTACAGCACAAGCCTTACTCTATCTCACTGCAGGACTCTTCAGCTACTATTTTCACCTGCTACCAATAGCTTTCCTAAAAATAAAATAAGAGGACATATTCTAAAATCCCTTTGCTGCAATTGAAGCACCACTTCAATCACTACTACTAGCTACAAAACTATTAAATACACCCTAGCTCTAACCACTAACTATAATAAAGAAAGTTATTACTGTGATGCTCCTTCTTTCATCGTGTGAGGCACTGTGATGCTCTCTAAAAATGTGTTAGCGCTAACTACAAATAACACGAATGCAGAACTGCCAAATCAAACGGTGCATTACTGACACTAAATGACCAGCTCTTCTTAATAAAAGAATGTATACAGTCTGAACCTCTTTCCATGTTTGGGGTATTGGACTTGCAGCCCAACAGCAGGAGTTTCTTTTGATTTACCTTTTAAGATACAACTTTTGATTTTAGGAAAAACAGCCAGGGACCCAGTCAGGCAAGAGTTACCTGTCTATGCACTGCTCTGGCTTCTGACTTCTCAATGGGCAAGGCGTAGGGACTATTCTGCCATCTGCTTAGCATCTTAGCAAAGATAAAAAAATAGTCTGTATGCGGCCCTCTGCGAGAACGAACACAGCCCATTGACCTATGCTATGGGAATGTACCCACCCGAGAATCTGCAGCCACACTTTAGCTCACTGTACCATTCACAGATGGAAAATATCCATTTGCATATCAGTCTTTGTCCCACCCACATGGGCAGTCCAGCACGGAAATGCTATGGCAATTCCCTTCTGAACAAGAGTACCAAAAGCAACCACATACACGTGTTTCAGCCTTGTTGGGCCGCATCAGTGAGGTGGAGTTGTGCCTCTCTGAGCACAGTGAGCAAGGGGTCCACGTCTGGAAGAGCCTAAGAAACTTAAGGTGACTAAACCTAAGTCTCTTAAAAAATCAAAAAATAGTCCATAGGCGCCCCTCTGCGAGAACGAACATGGCCCATTGACCTGTTCTATGGCAAGGTACCCACTTTAGAGTCTGCAGCCACACTTTAGCTCACTGTACCATTCACAGATGGGAAATATCCATTTGCGTATCAGTCTTTGTCCCACCCAGATGGGCAGTCCGGAACCGAAATGCTATGGCAATTCACTTCTGAACAAGAATACCAACAGCAACCCCATACACGTGTTTCAGCCTTGTTGGACCTCATCAGTGAGGTAGAGCTGTGCCTCTCTGAGCACAGTGAGCAAGGGGTCCACGGCTGGGTGACCCTGGGAAACAGAGTGACTAAACCTAAGTCCCTTAACAAATCAAAAAATAGTCCAAAGGAACCCCTCTGCGAAAATTAACACGGCCCATTGACCTGATACCCACTCGCGAGTCCGCAGCCACACTTCATTGGAATGGTACCCACTTTGCGGACTTTAGAGTGGGTACCATCCCAATAAACAGGCCATTTTTGCTGTGTTCGCTCACTTATAAGGGCGCCAAAGACTACATTTTTTATTTTTTCAAGGGCCTTAGGTTTAGTCACCCTAAGTGCTAACTGTGCTCAGAGAGGCACAACTCCACCTCACTGATGATGCCCAACAAGGCTGAAACACGTGTATGAGGTTGCTGCTGGTACTCTTTTTCAGAAGGGAATTGCCATAGCATTTTGGTGCTGGACTGCCCATGTGGGCGGGACAAAGACTGATGTGCAAATGGATATTTCCATTCTGTGAAAAGTACAGTGAGCTAAAATGTGGCTGCAGACTCTAGAGTGGGTAACATCCCATAGAACAGGCCATTTTTGCCATGTTCGTTTTCATGGAGGGGCACCCATGACTAATTTTTTGATTTTTTCAAGAGTCTTAGGTTTAGTCACCCTAAGTGTCCTAGGGTCATCCAACCATGGACCCCTTGCTCACTGTCCTCAGAGAGGTTCAGCTCCACCTCACTGATGATGCCCAACAAGTCTGAAACACGTGTATGGGGTTGCTCAAGGCACTCTTGTTCAGAAGGGAATTGCCATAGCATTTCGATGCTGGACTGCCCATGTGGGCGGGACAAATACTGATGTGCAAATGGATATTTCCAGTCTGTGAATCGTACAGTGAGCTAAAATGTGGCTGCCGACTCTAAAGTGGGTACCATCTCATAGAACTGGCCATTTTTGCTGTGTTTGTTCTCATAGAGGGGCGCCCAGGACACATTTTTTGATTTTTTCAAGGGCCTTAGGTTTAGTAAGCCTAAGTGTCCTAGGGTCATCCAGACATGGAACCCTTGCTCACTGTGCTCAGAGAGGCACAGCTCCACCTCACTGATGATGCCCAACAAGGCTGAAACACGTGTATGGGGTTACTGTTGGTACTCTTGTTCAGAAGGGAATTGCCATAGAATTTTGGTGCAGGACTGCCCATGTGGGCGAGACAAAGACTGATGTGCAAATGGATATTTCCCATTTGTGAAAGGTACAGTGAGCTCAAATCTGGCTGCGGACTCTAGAGTGGGCACCATCCCATAGAACAAACCATTTTTGCCGTGTTCGTTCTCAATGCGGGTCTCTCATGATTAATTTTCAGATTTTTTCAAGGTCCTTAGGTTTTGTCACCCTAAGTGTCCTAGGGTCATCCAGACGTGGACCCCTTGCTCACTGTGCTCAGAGAGGCACGGCTCCACCTCACTGATAATGCCCAACAAGGCTGAAACACGTGTATGGGTTTGCTGTTGGTACTCTTGTTCAGAAGGGAATTGCCATAGAATTTTGGTGCAGGACTGCCCATGTGGGCGAGACAAAGACTGATGTGCAAATGGATATTTCCCATCTGTGAAAGGTACAGTGAGCTAAAATGTGGCTGCGGACTCTAGAGTGGGTACCATTCCATAGAACAGGCCATTTTTGCTGTGTTCGTTCTCATAGAAGGGCGCCCATGACACATTTTTGGATTTTTTTCAAGGGCCTTAGATTTAGTCACCATAAGTGCCCTAGAGTCATCCAGACGTGGACCCCTTGCTCACTGTGCTCAGAGAGACACAGCTCCACCTCACCGATGATGCCCAACAAGGCTGAAACATGTATATAGGGTTGCTGTTGGTACTCTTGTTCAGAAGGGAATTGCCATAGCATTTTGGTGCTGGACTGCCCATGTGGGAGGAACAAAGACTGATGTGCAAATGGATATTTCCCGTCTGTGAAAGGTACAGTGAGCTAAAATGTGGATGCATACTCTAGAGTGGGTGCCATTGCGGCCATTTTTTCCATGTTCGTTCTCATAGAGGCGCACCGATGACTAATTGTTTGAGTTTTTCAAGGGCCTTAGGTTTAGTCACCCTAAGTTCACAGTTCACAGTGATGCTGGTACAGCTGCCATGTCTTCCTCATAAAATGGCACTGGTGTAGGGGCAGGTGCCTCGAGTGCCATTGCCATTTTCTGTGCCACCTGCTTGTATGTTACCTTCAACCAAATTTAAATGCTCCTCCCAAACACCATCTCTCCCTCTCTGTTGTTGTGTGAGAAGAGCTCCTCATCAGACACCTGTGTAAGCCTGCATCCCTCTGCCAGTGCTATTACAGCTCTCCAAGCTCTCCCCTCCCTGTCTTGGGCATGTACTACGATGTAGTCAGCTGTTGCCATAATGCTCTCGATGCTCACTGAAATCATTTTCCCCTCAATTTCACTTGCTGGTGTCTCTGGTCTGAATAAGTATGCTGCTGGCCTCCTCCAAGTTTTGCCCTCAATTCCAGGCAACCAGGCAATTGCCATGTCTGTCCCATTTTGGAAGATCTCTGCATCTACAGGCTCAGCCGGGCCACTGTTTGGCCACAGTAAGCCTGCTGTATTTGTCGTGCTGTGAGCATGTTAATTCCTGGTGTAGAGCAAATTATGCCCTTCTCCGTGAAGGAGATGGTCATATTCAACCTGCTCATTATGTCCCTCCAAAGTATGTTTACTGGTGACTCCTTCGAGTACAAGAGTGGGAGAGACATGTCGTGATCTCCTATAGATAAAGAGATGTTATCAGTGAAGGGAACCAACCCTCGTGGCCCAGAGAATCCTACAGTGTGCATGGCTTCGTCTGACAGCTTAAATTTACCCTCTCTTATGCAGGACCTAGTGGCCCCAGTGTCAACTAGGAAGGAACATTTTTTGTCGCCTATCGCTATCTGTATGCGTGGTTCCTCCGCAGTATTAGGTGTTACTGATAGGATGGGACACATCAAAGACATCTGTGGGCTGTCCTATTGTGGATATAGTGACTGACCGCTTCCTGTGTAAGGGTTGTGACCCAATATTGTCACCTTCCCCAGCTGTGTCTGCTGTAGTGGTTCAGCAGTTGTTGATATTGCATTGTCCTGTATTTGTGTAAGCTGCTGTGCTGGTTGTATTTGATGTTGTTGCGTTGTCATCGCCTGTTGCTGTGGTGGTGTGTATGTTTGTACCTGCTGCTGTGGTTGTTGCAGTGGCGCTTGTTGTTGTGGTAGGCATTGTTGTATTCCTTGTTGTTTTTGGTAAGCTTGTTGTTCCCCCATAGGCCCTTGCTGCCCTTGTTCCCCCCAGGATGTTGGTGTGGGCCTCATCCTGCAAGTACGTGACATGTGTCCCACCATCCCGTAAACCCAACATATTGGTGGTTCCCTAGCTTGCCAAGGGAAACTCCCCGTGTTGTCCTGGTAACCTTGCTGTCCGTTTGGGTAGCAGCCCCGGAACACTCCCCTTTGCTGTTGTGCAGGTTGGCCATAGCCCCTCCCTCTTATCATGCCGCCACGCCTTCTGTAGTTGTTATAGTATCCATTTCCCATTGGCATATATCTTCCTCCTGCGTTTGTATGGTGGGGGCGGGGGCATCTGCTGTGTTATAATTTGGGCTGGCTGCTGTAATTATGCTACCCGTTGGTGTGTTGTGTCTTGTGCTTGTGTGGGGGTTGGTGTTACTACCGCAGGTGTTGTTATTAGTGCCCCTTCCATTGCATATTTAGATAACTTTTTCTGTACCAATTTTGCCTCCTCTGCCTTTCTATCTTCCTCCTTTTGTTTAATCTTTTCCTGCCACATCCTGAAGTGGTGTGCTATGGTTAGTTGTATTTCCGGCCAGGCCTTAGCTTCCATCCCCACTATTTTCTTCAGTTGTCTCTGTACTTGCTCCGGGAGCCCTTGTACTAATATATGGTAGAAAATTGCTAGTGTTTTATCCCATGGCTCCCGAGTTTCCAGGCGCCACTTCTCCTGAATTTCCTGGATGTAATCAACAGGATCTTCATTCTCACGCATCTTGTGTGAAGTTATAGCTCCTATGTCTGACGTGTCTGGGTACTGGACCCTTAGAGCCTGCCACAGCGCATGTCTGCAGTTGGGAAATGGCACTCCATCATGTGATGTGTCAGTTATAGTGACCCCTGGGAAGCCCGCCCTTTTTCAAATGTCATCTGCAGCATCCCCCAATATTGATATTAGGAGTCCCTTCACGTCCCCTACTGCAAATTTTTGCCCCGCAGTGTGTTTTTCAATCTCATATATCCACTTCCCTGCTCCTCCACTTAGTGATGGGAGTCTGCATTTAATGTTCTCTTTATCAGCATGCTTCCAGGGGACATATTATGGTCTGGCCCCTCCCCTTTCCAGAAGTGGCATTAAATTGTAACCCCTCATTTCCCCCCGTGCCGGTGGGGTTATGCCTGTGCATTCATCCTCCTCCTCTGTGTCGGGTAATTCTTCAATCATATCAATATTACTGTTAATTGCCTTATCGTCCTCTTCATTCTTCCTCCCTCTCCTGTTAACTTCTTCTCTCACTGTGGGCGTTCTTACCCGTTCTTCCGGTCTGCATCCTGGGAAGTCCCTAAGCCTGTCGACATACGGGATGTGCGCAGGGTTTGGTGTCAGTGGACGTGGTGCTAGAGGTTGTGTTGTTAGAGTGCATGGCGTTTGTACTGGTGTCGGTGTTAATAGTTATGATGCTCTCCTTGCTACCTCTTTTACCTTCTCTTCACCTTTCGTATCTTCTTCCCTACTTTCGCACGACCATGGTGACTCGTGGTTGGCGCGTGTAATGTACAGTTTCTCTAAACTTTGCCCATTGCCATCTCCTCCACTTTTTCCTTAACATTCTTCCTCCTCGCTGCAAAATCCATCAGAAAAAGATAATTCCCACTCCGTGCGTTTTCCGCCCACTGTCACCGTCCTTAGATCTATTAAGTCTGCTCCCTTAAGCTCTCCTCTTTTAACAGCTGCTCCTTGTGTTGACGTTGTAGCCACCTCTAAATCCTGGCATGTGTTTGTTCTTACACCGTGCTCCACCCTCCTATCTCCACTCTCCTCATCCTTTTTTCCCATTATTTCACCACCTATTTCTGCTCTCTTCCTTTGTAGTTCTTCCAACACCTCCGCACTTACTTTCGCTAGTATCCTCTCTTCCTCTTCCTTCCTTTCCCATTTGGCCCGTTCCCTTTTTAATATGCTCTCTATTACTTTACCTTCTTCATATTTCCGGGCGCTTTCAGATAGTATTTTCTTTTTCCACAATTCCATTTCCCTTTCTTTCTCTTCCTCCCTCCATTTTATTTCTCGTTGCTCTGCTCGTGACACCCTCTCTGCTATTGCCTTCATCCGCTCTGCTTCCTTCTTCCTTTCTTCCATTCTTTCCTTCATCCTCTCCTGCTCGTCCCTATTCTCCTTTCTCTCCTACTTCCTTCCTCGTGTTTCTTGCTTGAACTGTCTGATCAATGCACTTCGTGCGTCTCTTAATTCAGCCAACCTTTCCTCCAACATTTCTTCCTCTGCCTGTGACAGTTGACCTTCTCTTGTCTTACTCACCTCGGTCCCTGTCTGTGTGGTACCCATTTCATCCTCTGCCATCCTCCTCACTACGTCCTCTTCTTCCCCTGTTAATGTCCCTCTGAGCTTTAGGAGCACCTGTGCTGCTACCCATTCGTCTGGTCCTATAGTTGTGATGTGTTCCCCACTTTCCTTCCCCCCCTTCGTTCCTGCCTGTGTGGAGTTTAAGTTCATCGTGCTTGTCACCTCCTCCTCCTTCTGGTAGCTATCTGTACGGGCATATGGTGGAGGACTGTATGCGGGGTCGGAGTACCCCTCAGCGGCTGTCAGTTGTTGTCTGGCGGCTTCTCTTAATTCAGTTACTGGGTAAAACCCCCCTTCTTCCTTCTTCACTACCTTCGCCAGAAGCATATCTTCTGTCCCTTCCTTCTTCCCCTTCTCTTCTGATACTGTACCCGATCCTTCTCTCTCCTTCTTGCTCTCTTCTGCGCATAGTGCATTGCTGCTCACCGCGCCCGTGCCCCTTTCGTTCTCCTTCTCCTCTTTGCCTCCCTTCATTTCTTTGCTCCCTTTCTCCTCTGCTGCCCCTTCCATAGTAAACATCCCATTGCCCCTGGCCTGGCTCCCTGAAACATCTTCCATAAGTTAAAAATCTCTATATGGTGAGCTAATTTCTTTCCCTTGTACGTGTTGTGTATATATGTCAATAGCGAGTGTTGGGTGTATGAGTCAAAGCTGCCGTTAGGTGGCCATGGTGTCAGTATTTTGTTGTCTGTTCCTTGTGTCCAGTTGATACTGTACTTGATCATTTTCTCCTTGTATGGTGATAGGGATGTGCAAATGTGTTGGAGCGGGGTAGTTAAAGCGTTTCCCCTCACCCAAGACCCCGACCCGTAATATGTGGCCATGTTACAGTTTTTGTTTTCTCAATATCAACCTACTTTACCTGGCCCCGTAAACTGGGGACTTCCGACCGTCTGCTGAAATTTAATACAATTACAAAATATACAGTACTTTTCCTTTATTATTTTCCCCCTTGATGTCACCAGTATGGCCCCCTACGGCCGTGGCGCACGAAGCCCCCTGCAGCTGCGTGCCCTGTGTGGTGTGCTTTTACAGCCGCCCCAGCTTTCCTTCTTCTTCAAACCTCTCCCTCGCCTTTTCCAACCCCCTTGCTGAGCATGACCGGCGTTCTCCGTGCATGGCCACCTCTCCCCTTTTCGCCTCTCCCTTATCGAGAGTTGGCGGTGTTCTCCGTGCACGGCCCTCTCACCTCCTCCATCCCGCCCTTTCCCTCTTCCTATCCCCCGGCCACTCCTTGATCAACCCGAGATGGTCGCGGTGTCCTATACATGCCCTGCGGGTGACGTCACCACCTTCTGCAACTTTTACCGGTAAGAAACATTTATAAGATGAAAAAGAGCACGCAATATGTTTTAACCCTTTTGTCCCCCGTAAACCCCACAGCTGTTCTCTCGCTTCAACCGGAGCAAGGTAACTCACAATAAACTCTTCTAATCAGACTGCGGATGCTGCGTTGCCTCGCGTGTGATACGCCCCTCACCAAGGGAGCTTAACCAGCCAATTATCTTCCGCACCCGGAACTAAACTAGCTACCTCCTGCGGGGAAACTTCATCTACCTAACGAGCTTCAACACTCAATTAGTAGGGATCCTCATCTACTCATTGATCTAAAAGACCAATTCCTAGGGAAGCCACACCGCTTCCCTACAGGTGCCCGTGATCTGAACAAATCAGTGCCTTCTGACAACCACACGTGGTACCTTTCGGCTCCACCCGATTCGCTCCGTGACGCGGTAGGAGACGGCCCTCGTGCCTGTCCAGCCACTGCTCACTCGTCTATCATCACTTGTTTATCAAATCTTTTGCGGCATACTGTAAACACCTCCCTCCTCCCTTTTCACAATTCCTCCCCCCTCCCCCACATCATTACATTGCTTGTTGGGTGTGTCATACTCACCAAGTCCTCTTGAGGCGGGGCCGCCCTACTGCGTGCACCCCTTCAAAGCAGCTCGCCACCTCCCTTGGTCTGGACCATGTCTGGACACTCGCCAACCGCGGGCGGGATACTTCTCAAATCGGCTCCCGAGGGCCAATATCCAGTTTGCGCTGTCCGGTCTTCTTGCAGTTCCGTGATGGTCCTGTAGTCCTCAAAACGGGGCAACGGCAGAGGGGGCCGCGCTGCCGGGTCTCCTCGTTGCAAGATGTCCTGGAGTGGTGCTCTCAGGGTATTAGACCTCAAACAGATCTCAGCAGTGCCTCCAACTTGTCGGGGTGATCTCCCGGGGGCCGGCAGAGCCGTCCGCGGACCTCCGGGGCTGGGGAGACCCAACTCCTCCCACGTCCCAAAAGGAGTATGACACACACACAAGAAGCAAGTCAACTACTGCTGTTTATTAGAGTAACGGCAGGGATACGCTCAGTCCGTATACATCCAGAGTGGCTCTCGTCGTTAGCGGGCCTTGCAGGCCCTTTCTACAGCAGTATGATGCTCTACTTTCGTCACCTGGGAAAATCATCACAAAACCTATCACCACTTCGGGTTGGTTCCCCGAGTGGTAGGGTTAGTATAGATCCCCTATGGGAACAAATGTTAGTGGATGAGGACGGGTCAGGTGGTACACTAGGGTTGTCCCTAACAGTTGTTACATTGGAATTGTTACAAGGGAACCTTTGGTGATTGGCTAAGAGTAATAGCGTCAGTGATGAGCCCCCCTGTATTCTGATTGGTTCTCCCGCGAGCCCTCAAGACTGGGACCATCGTCGTTCCCAGCTCGCGGTGTACCTGACATTAGCAACAATGTGCAACTATGTGTTTGTGCGGACAATGGACAGGTCTGCTTACGGGCTGGTGAGCAGGTCTTTCCCATCGCTGTAGGTGTCCAATTTGTGGGACCCTGGCGGTTCTCTGTCTCGTAGGCTTGGCACCTTGTCAGTTCGGCTTAGTCACGTGTGGGGAGACCGTAGCTGGAGTAGAATTATGAGCATTAGATTTTGTATTTTGTCTCTGAGGGCTTGGCACTTGTAGGTATAACCTTGGCGCTGGGCGCGCGGCATGCAGGTTGCAACATCGTGGCCTTGGCTGCGGGCTCTCGTTGGGGCTCGTTCTGCATGGTCAGCACTTGTATTTCGTTCTGAGAGGATTTTTGTTTGCGAGGCTCCTGCCTGGGGACTCTTGCTTGCGGCCTACTTGGGCCTAGTTCGTGGGTGGCGGTACATAATCCATATCGTGGGTGTTGCGGGGTGTCAAGGTGTCATACGCAGCATTAGATATACATGGTGGTATCTTCATAGCGATAGGTAGCAAGAAAGCATCGGCAAGCATATACACAAGCTCTTCAGGCGTCTTGCGTTTCTGCTGTGCTGTAGAAGGCCTATGTGAAAGATAACAATGATGCATGTCCGTGGGTATGTCAGTCCGCTACGTCATAGCACTGAGTATATTCTTCGTGTTGGTTGGTGTGTGAGTGACCAGTGTGCATGGTGGCACGTGTGTTCTTGTCTGTTTGCTATGTCGTCATGGCATCTCTAACAATGTGAATACTTGTGGCTGTTGTTCTAGTCGAGCTGATCCATGTTGCAGGCGTCGGCTTGACCCGGGCGTACTAGTGGGCATAGTCTTCGTATATGCATGTTTTTGAAGCAGGGTACTTTGTCATCTGGTAAATAGGCAAACTCCTCTCGTGGGGGTGCCTGGGCCGTGATCCCCTGGTCCATGGTCTGGATGAGATCGGGGGGAGGGTGTTATCCCATTCTTCCACTTCAAAGCTGTCATGCTGTTGTTTCACTAGACTGCTCACTAGAATGGATATCATGTACCCTGTTGGCACATGTGAGTATTCAAATAATTCAGGCCGTTTTAGCATATTTGTCAATGGTTACTCCTAGTTCTCTCAGTAAGAGGTGTTATAGCTTGGCCTAGCAAAATTCCTACATTATTTGCACTTTCATCTTTTCACTTGAGTTAGCAGTGATCTCCATCTACTGATAAACCCATGACCGGCTGTGCTTGTCTCATCACACTCTGCTCAAATACAGCATTCACTTGAGTTGGAAATATATTTTGAGTGTGGAGCATCAGCACTGTAGTCATATAGTGTTCGAATGTGCTTTGAGGTCAGAAATAGTTCAACCCCTGCCAGAGATATCAGCATCATCATTATGACTGATGGCCTTAAGGTAATTGGTGAGTCAAACTGTATCATGACAGGTGGGTTAGACACCATAGATGTTGATGCAGATCAGCAGCCACCATGGCTTCTTTGAATTTGTTAGCCATTATTATCAGGAGTGAATGTCTAATATGATATCATATAATTTGATATGATAAGGCATTTATAACGCGCCTATACACAAGTGTTTCAAGGCGCGACAAGGCAAGGGAGGGCGAATGGAGGGAAGACAGAGACAACGATCTTACTAGGCCAGGTAACATTGAGATCGTGCAAGCGCAGGGGAGAGGAGAGGGGAAAAGTGCAGAGGTAAGGGGGGGCAGTGCAGTACATAGCATAAAACAGTAAAATAAATAAAGACAATAAATAAAAAGTGCGGCCAGCTGGTGGCAAGTGCATGGGTAAGGGCAGACATTAGGTATCAGTGGTGGTAGGGGGCTGTAGGGATACAGAAACAGTCCCTAAGTGCAAGGGTTGCCAGGGGGAAGTGCAGGTGTGCAACTGGCAGGGAGGGGAACTGGACCCTTGATCAGAGGATAGCCAGGTTACCAGTGCAGTTTTTGGTTCAGCCAGGAGATCAGCAGGGGTGAGGAGGCGAGAAAGCAGAAGCAAAGAGGAAGGTCTTGAGGTGCTTTCGGAACCTCAGATGGTTCTCCTTGAGTTTCAGAGTGGCAGGGAGGCTGTTCCAGAGGGAGGCCCCAGCAGAAGAAAGACATCTACCACCAACCCATTGCTTGGAGAAGCGACTGACCCTGAAGGAGTTGGAGGTGGATGAGCGAAGAGCTTGAGAAGAAAGATATTTAGGAAGAGAGAGTTGAAGGTATTGAGGCCCCAGAAGGCCTTGTGGACAATGCAGAGGGTTTTAAACTTAATCCGCACTGCCACAGGGAGCGAATGCAGAGATACGATCCTGGCGAGATACGATACCTGGGTTTGAGGCCAAGGACAAATCTTGCAGTCCTGTTTTGGATGAGTTGCAGAGGGCAGAGACTAGAGGCAGTCAGATTTAGAAAGAGGCGGTTGCAGTAGTCCAGCCTAGAGAGAACCACAGCTCTGGAGACAGTGAGCTTCTGGGGGAAGGAGAGGAAAGGAAGAATACCTCTGAGGAGGTGCAGCTGCTAGTGTGACTTCTTAGAGACGTCAGAGATGTGAGGAGCAAAGGAAAGTGTGGAGTCGAAGATGACCCCAAAGTTTTTAGCTTCACACGTGGGAGCAGGAAGAGGGCTATGAGAGGCCAGCCAGAGAGTGACAGGAAAGGAGGGAGCAGGTGTGCTGATGAGGAGAATCTCGGTCTTACTGGCATTAAGGCAGAGATCATTGGCGGCACACCACTCCTGGATAGCAGACAGACAGTCAAAGATGAGAGAAGGAGAAGAGGGGGTGGAAAGGAGCCTGAAAATGAGTTGAGTGTCATCCGCATAGCACTGAAAGTTGGGGCACAGAGCTGCAATACGGTGGGCAAGAAGTGTCAGGTATTGGTTGAACAGCCAGGGAGAAAGGTTAGACCCCTGGGGAACGCCACAGGTAGAGATAGAGATAGAGATAAAGGCAAGGAAGGACCCAAGTTGAACCTGGGAGGGTTGATCAGAGAGGAAAGAAGTCAGCCAAGCCAGGGCTTGATCGGTGATCCCTTGGTTACCAGTCTTATGTCTTCTATGCTTCAATATCACTGATACTGTAGGTTGGGTAAAACAGTAGTGATCCCTGAAAGGGCAGGCAGCAAATGCAGCACTGCTATTATCACACAGACACAATCTTATTATTTCTACCTGAGAGTCCTGACTATTTGAAGATATTTCTCCATTATACAGTCCAGTGTGACCAACTTAAGTCACATCGATGTCAGATTTTGTGTACGGAGCAAGACAAACTGCTGCTTATAAATGCACACTAAACATTACAGTATCATGTGCAATTAGAGAATAAAGTTGCCCTGTCCTTGTTCTGTGCACAAACAGAACAACAGTATGTTGCACTGCATTGATGAATTCTGTATCTTCACTTTATTTTTGGTAAATGATATTGTGATTAAAATTGAAAAACTGGGACATTTAAAAACAAAGATTTTAAAGCAATCACTTGCAAGTATAATATAGTAAGAGCACTCTCGTAACGTTTACTTGAATAATTGCTTTGAAGACTATACATTTTTACATCATTTAAAGGATATTTAGTTTTCAAACAGATGGCACCGATCACATTGGCTGCACGATTATATAAATGTCCCAGACGCCCAGGCACTCACATGTACAATCGCACCCCATGTTCAGAACCTCTAGATAGGTTGTTTCCTTTTTATCATTGTACAAACATTTTCAAGTTGTGCATTCCTCTAATTATATAGACAGTGCTTCAGTAGATTGTGCAGATACACCATCTCTCATTATCACTGCTACTTCCTAAGAGAATCATCACGCAATCATAGTTCTTAGGTGTGAAATCTGCAGCTCTACACATGTTTTAGACCACAGCTCTTATGATCTCTCACTATTGGCTTTGCTGACCATGGTTGATGGGATTTGAAGTCCAAAACATCAGGAGAGTCAAAGGTTGTCGACCCCTGTCATAGTTCCAAGTCAGGCAATATGAAAACAACAGTACTTGATCTTTTGTGACAATCAAAATATGTATAGATTGTGATATACCTAGGACTAGGTACCCACATAGCCTGATCATGTGCTATACCTCATCATAATGTCTGCTTTCAGAGCTTCCTCAGAAGCGGCATGGCACCATCTTCGGTGCCAGTCACAGAAGTCCTCTATACCCTACGCCCCTTCCCCTGCCCCTACACACTTCCACTTCCAACAACCACTCTCCTCACATCCCCAAACACTGCCCCACTTACCTGTGGCACACCGGATTCAGGAACAATTGCTGTACCTGCTCTTCCCCTGTGGCAATGGCCACCATGGAAAGGTAGAAGGGACTATATGTAGTTTCTTTCTCCCCAAGTCCATGGCGGCTATTTGTGTTAAAATTTGAAGTTGCAAAATGGCACCCGTTGTGCTTCTCACCTTAAAATACAAAACTATGAATACCCCAGAATGCATACCAGGGTGCTAATAGCTATAACCCTCTTTGTGGGCGGGCATTACCAGTCAGGTAATGGTGCCGGGACATTACATGACTAGTAATAACCTCTCAGATCAGGGTATATTACTTAAGTGTTGTCTAACATTCTATGAATCCTGATTGCAGCCAGGATCTCTAAAGTCGTATTCTTTTCCTGTGTCAACTCGCCACATTTACCTGCCCCCTCATCTCAGCTCCCTCACTGGACTTGTCATCTCCCAATTTCACCCACATATGTCACTAGCTAACAATCATCTTGGGTTCTCAAAAATAAAAATTGGACCGTTGACCCAGTGCAAGAGAAATTTGCCCATCAGCCATCTTGGATTGAGTCATAATTTTTTACCCTGGTGTTTCTTTTTTGCACACCAAACAGTTCACATTCTCTGTCCACAAAGCAAAATAGAGGGTTAAAGGTCAAGCCTCATCACCATGGTCGTGTGCTAATAGTGGGAATGTCCAAGCTGCGAGTTATGGATTCCTTAACTCCCTTTATCTTCAGCATGCAACTGAGCACAACCACTGTAATTATCGATTAATTGTTACATGTGAGAACTTGCTTAGCAGAGTCTCAAAAAACGTGTCTGCCTTGTATGAGTGCAATAAAAGGAACGAATAATAGCTAATAAATAATGCATTCGGTGTCTTTTGCTCTAAGTACTGTAGAAAGGCAAATGTATTGCTCCAAATACATCAACTAAAACTCGCTGGAAAGATAGAAAATGTGAATGCAGGCAGGCAATATGGATGTGGAAGACACACAATTGCATTTCTAATCATAAATCGCATATATTAGGACATTCACGATTTATCAATATTTTTACAATAACCAGGGAATAACCTTTAATGTAATAACACAGATACTGTTCTTTATATTTAAGTATTCCTCATGACCTTTATTTAAACTTTGCATTAGCTTTATGAATGCAAATAATACTTTTCCTAGCTTTAACCTTTTAACTTCTTTTTCATTTTATGATTGCATTGTTTTTAAATCGTAAGGTAGTCAGAGTGTATTCTGGCTTCATTCCTTCACATCCATAGATGGCAATTTAAATAAAACACGCGCCCCTTAACAGTCTAGAAAGCTTTTTTCCTGAACAGATCTAAATGCAGTGGCCATTTTCCAGATTACCGACCCAGGCATGCCTTTCGCCGCGAAGGATGGTAGCTGCCAGACAACCAGGAAATTATTTCCCATAGTATCTTTGTAAAATCGTTCACGGTAGTAGTAGGGAAATTAAAAGATGGACACTTTATTTTTCTTACAGCTACATCACACATACAAAATAGGAAAACACAATCTGCCCTATTGTCATCGTCCTGTTGTTTTTTTTTTGCTTAATTACTTTTTTATTTTGTACATATTTTCTGGTAATGAGACCACAATAGTAATACTCATGAAATAATGTTAATTTTGTTTAGGGCATGTCACACATTAATTCGGTGTTACTATGGTTTCATTTAATAGTGTTTATTTTGTGGACTTTGGAAGGTTAAATGGAGGGGTGGATCCAAAGAGGATTCTACACTAGCGATAACACAGGTTACACACAGATCTCGGGAGCTGACTCTCACTACCTCGAGCTATTGTATAGTAATATCATATTTTCAAAAGTGTTTAATGTGTGTTCCATCCCATTTCTAAGCCATGTAATAATTAAGCAATAATCACCCATTCCAAAGGCTGGAATGCGGCAATAAGACCCGAGGTGCGGGCCAATACCGCCCCAGGTAATACCCCCGGGGCCGTAGTTACAGGCCTCGCTTTGTGAGGGCCTTAACGAAGCCCCGGGGGCATTACCGTGGGCAGTAGTGGCCCACCGCCGAGGGTCTTATTGCCATTAGTACCCCGGCCCTTTAGGCCGGGGTACTAATGGCATTTTATTCTGTTTAGAAACGCTGCTGCGTTCCGAAACAGAAAAAAAGAAAAGTGAAAAAAAATGGCCGCCGGGAAAGTGAAAACATAGTCCTTTTTCCCTTTCCATGGCGGCCATCGGGAGCGGACGCGCTGGGAACAGAAGTGTTTCCAGCGCGTTCGCTCCCAAGACAAGAAGAAAAAAGAAGGTAAGTAGGGTTGGGAGGGGGGAAGGGAAAACAAAAAAGAAAAAAGTACCGCGCCTCTGGCTGGGGACTATAGAAGCCTCCAGCCGTGTGGTGGCCGGAGCGTGGATGACCCCGCTCCGAGTCTCCACACGCCTGGAGGCTTCCATCGTCCTCCGCCGGAGACCAATGGATAGAAGGTAAGTGGGATGGGGAGGGCAGGGAGGTGGAAGGAGGGAGGGAAAAAAAAGTCTTACCTGAGTCCCCGGCGGGGGACGAAGGCAGTATCCAGCCATGGGGAGGCTCGGAGCGGGGATTGCCCCGTTTTGAGCCTCCTCATTGGCTGAGGGGCTGCCATGCCCCTCGCTGGGAACAGAGTACCCGGCACGCACAGCGTACACAGGAATACCGTGTGGTATGGCTCGGAAAAGTGCCAATCAACACATTGGATTCCCGGTGCTCCGCGCGTGCCGGGTACCAATGGGTGATAACGGCCTGTGGCC
Source organism: Ambystoma mexicanum (assembly GCF_040938575.1). Classification (NCBI taxonomy): domain Eukaryota; kingdom Metazoa; phylum Chordata; class Amphibia; order Caudata; family Ambystomatidae; genus Ambystoma; species Ambystoma mexicanum. The sequence goes on along the minus strand of NC_090932.1, from coordinate 617,118,561 downwards.
AGAGTTAAAGGCCAGAGAAGGCCTTTTGCAATGGTTCCTGGTGCCATTAGCACTGTTATTGCTTAATTATTACAACCCCATTGGTAAAGGCTTGCTCAGATCACTTCTTAGCATCCTAACCAAAATTGTTCACACCTCATTGAGTGAATGCCATGTTATGTTGGACCTAAATAATACATGGTTATTCCAGTTATTAAAAAAGCCAGGACTAGACCAAGACATACCAGGTAATTAAAGACCTACCACTAATTCGACATTTTTGTTGAAGATTCTGCATAGGGTGGCATACCAACAAATATTAGAGCATTTGACGAAACACATTGTACTTAACAAGTGGCAGTCAGGGTTTAGACCAGGCTTCAGTACTGAACTGGCCCTTTTGGACTTGAAGTCAAACATGCTGTGCAACATGTATAATGGGCAAACAATGCTGCTGATGATATTAGACCTCTCAGCCGTGTTTGATTTGGTGGAACATCCACTTTTGTTGCACTGGCTGAAGGAGGTGGAACATTTTGTTGTAGATGCAGTGGCTTGGGTACAATCCTTCTTAGAGGGTAGATCTGTTAGGGTCTGCAGTGGCACCGCAGAGGCCTCCCCAGCTCCCTTGCCCTATGGTGTTCCACAAGGAGCTTGCCTGTCTTCCTCCCTGTATAACATTTTTACCGACCCCCTGTGTCAAATACTAGAGAGTAAGGGTATATGCTTTTCCAACAGCGCAGATGATACACAGAGTATCATTCCCTTATCAGGTAATCACAGGGAGGATACGCTTGCCATCAACGAGATATTTGATCTCATCCAGCGGTGGATGAGGGAGAATGGGCTCACATTTAACAATGACAAAACTGAATTTATGATCATAGGGACAAGCCCCAGAATCTCCAGACTAGGAGATGAATACTCAGGGCCTCATTACGATAAGGAGACCGGTGCCGGTAATCCCTTGCCGCCCTACTACTAGTTCCCTTAGCGGGTCCCTCCTTTAACGCCTGGTCTGTCCAGGCGTTATGAACGGGACCCGCTAAGGGAAATCAGAGCCAATAACGGTACCACAAATTGCGGTACCGTTGTTAGCTACTTCCCCATTCCCATTGAGCCCTATGGGTGCTCAAATCGGAATGGGGAATGTTTTTTTCAATGGGGATTTACCGGTCACGCAAAGGTCGGACTACACCGGTAAGTGCCCATTGAACAAGACCGGTGCCGGTACCGTTATTGGAGGCAGTCATGGCACAAATAGCGCCATGACTACCTCCAATCTCGGAATGAGGCCCTCAGAGTTCAAAATAGCAGACTGTAAAAGCCCCACTAAAAAGAAGATAAAATGCTCTGAGTTTTCTTTGATCAAAATCTCACCATGAAAACCCAAATTAACAAACTTGTCTTTACATCTTCCTTATTATATAAGACTACTGTCTCATATATGTCCCTATCTATCTACTAAGAGCACTATGATTACTGCCAGTGCAATTATGGGCTCAAAGATAGATGATTGCAGCAGTCTCCTAACCCGTGTCAGAAAAGGGGAAATTGGAAGACTTCATAGAACAGTGTTATTAGAGCTATAGTTGGACTCAGAAAATATTATCTCAGAAGCGAAGCGGAGGTTGCATTGGCTCCCGGTTGAGGCTAGGATACACTTTCAACTGCTCACTATCATTCACAAATGTTTGGAGGGCTCGACCTGGCACAGAGGATAATCAAGAAACCATCTGGAAAAAATGTGAGATCAGATAACACCAATTTGTTGATCGTCCCAAGAGCTATGCTGGCTCAAGTTAATAAAAGTGTGTTTGGTATAGCAGCACCTAGACTCTGGAACTTAATTCCACCTGACCTCAGAGATGAAAAATCGCTGGATAAATTTAAAAAGAAACTGAAGACCCTTCTCTTTAGATAATCCTATATCTTAGGCAGCACTTCTCATGTTGAACAGTCCAGTTTTAAGTGATTTCTTATGTCTTCTGTATGTTTTTTCCTTCCCTACAGGTTGTCATCTACTGCCCCCATATTCTCTGAGGCCCTTTCTGCTGTGGGTGATATAAATCAATTAAAGTAAATGTACAGTGTTTATTTCTATTAGCACCCTGGGTTGCGAATCACAGGTAGTATAGCTCAGTGGCAATGTGCTCATCTTAGAAGCAAGGTGATGCAGAGCAACATGGGTTTGAATCCCGGGTCGCGCTTAGAAACTTCTTGGTATTATAAAAAAAACAATAATAATAATAAAATAATAATCCGGTAATCCCGGATGCTGAGAGCAAAATATTTTGTTTACGTGAACTGGACGCTTTGCTGCGTTCCGTTCATTCAAACAAATGACTCACTAAAGATGACCACCATGGATCAGGAAGACAGGTCTCCACACAGAGACCCTCTTCCATTTTCATGGCAGCCAGCGAGGACACCAGGAAGGAGCAGCAGCAGCGGTGGTGGGCAACGCCGCCGGGTTAATAGGGTACGTAGGGCTGGGGGGATTAAAATTAAGAAGGGAGGGGGTGGTGGATGAAGATGATGCAGGGGAAGCAACCATTAGGTTGCTCGGAACGTGGACTTGGGTAGGTAGATTCAGCCTGCGATCTGAGCAACCTTATTGGGTGCTCCCCCCACCCTGGGTGATAATGGGCATTCAAACCTGTGTGTTTCAGGCTGAACACAGAACTCTTGGACGAGTGCTCAACTCTCTCACTGAGCTATCCTTCTAGTTTTCGAGGCCCTGATATTGAAATGACTTACTGGTTGCTTCCATACATACGGTGCCCTGAAAACACTCAATTTAGATGTGTTTTTCCTTTTTAGTTTACCATTAGCATTGAATACTGCAATTCTTCTACTCAAGCACTTGATGAGTTAAACTTTGAGCTTAATGGAACATACCGTCAATAAACAAATTTAATTAATTTTGCAGGGTACCAAATTGTGTTATGTTAAGTTAGGCAACATTTGTAAAGAGTAATTTCTGCCATTTGCATGGCCTCTTGGCTCTGAATGTTGTCTGAGAGAGAAGGAAGGTGATCTTCCGGTAGCAGGTTTCCCAAAGGGTAATCCCTGCATGATTGGGAGTAAATGTTTGCTGCATCCCTGGCACTCTCGGATGCTTGGTGGATATGGCTTGTAAACTCGGGTGGTCAGGCTATTTGACAGCCTCTGCAACACTTGGGTCTAAGTGTTATGAAAGTACACAAACTGCCTATGGGAGGATGTCGACTCCTGAATTGCTGCACTGGTGCTATCACTGAAAGAGCTATGCTTGCGGCATAGTGAGGTGGCAGTGTGCGCAGGCAACAAGTGTACCTAGACTTGTAACAACGCTATGAGCGATGAGTGTGTCCATGTTTGGTTATTCCTGATGTGATGCAAAAATCTGTTTGTTTGACTCTTGGTTGTCAGACCTTTAAGGTACCCTCCCGTACACCTAGATGTCAATGGTGCATGGACTAGTTGTTTGGGTTATTGTGTGACCAAATGCCCTGCGCAATGACCGTTTTTTCCACTCTTGACTTGATGCATTTACTTACTTTTTCACCGATGATGTCTAATCGAAGGACTTAAAAACGATGCAAATAACGGATGTACACTGTGAGGTGCCGCTAAAACACTCAGTTATCTGTAAGATCTCAAGAGGTTGGTGGCAGCTTTTTCTCACTTTTATGTGGGGTGCCTAACCCCTTGTAAAATCCCATAAAGAATGTTTGTGGTCAGACACTGTTGTTGAGTGATGGTGGTGTGGATGTGGCCTTGTATGGTCATGGCTCTGCCAGCCTTTGAGTTCCAGGACTGCAATGACCATGATCAGATCAGAATGGTTGCAGAATAATATCTGGATTTTTTTTAATCCACTTCCGAAGAGTTTATCTGAAAAGGTGTGATGAAATGACTACTGCTATGCAGGAGTTCTGGGCTGAATAGGGTTTTCTATGCTCCTAATCAGCACAGCACTACTAGTAAACCATCAACGACCACAACCAGAAAGATGAAACAGGAAAAATGTGAATAAGACACTTCCTTCACCTCTGTATGGTAGCAATGGATGAGGGTAGGATATACTATTCAAGAGGGGTGTGAACTAGCAAACAATCATTCAAACAACAATATTAATAGTCTAGTAACAAAGGATAGGAACTATCCAATTAAGACTCTATAAAAAATAGGGGTCTTTAGTTAAAATAATAGTACAAACATGTTAGTAAATATACTCATACCCATCCCTATAAAGGAAGACATCGAATATGCAGACTTTTGGATGAAAGGGTACTATGGGTCTGAAGACAGGAATAGACAGGCAAGTTTCTGCATCCAGGATAAGTTTTAAAAAAACATGGAGCTGTGTCGTAAATTGTAACTATGGCCTTTAAAACAAGGCCAGGTGGACAACACCAATGTAAATGCCTTTCTGTTCTTCTTGTGGGACTCAACAGCATAGAGCCAGGATTCTTAGTGCTTTCCAATGGGTCGAGTTGGCATTGAGATGGTTGAGTCAGGTGCTCCAGGTGAATTGAGTCAATATTGAAGTGGTTGATTCGGTTCAACACGGTCTAGTGATGTGCTACCGTTCTGTGGCAATGATCGGCTTGAATCAGATGAAGAGCAGGCAGGTGATGGTCGAGTCAGTGGCTGGATGGCTCAAGGCAATTTAAAAATTGGTGAGCATCAGAGGCAGCTCAGTGGGTCTTGTTGTGGCTCAAAAGTGACTCCAAAGTAAAGGAGTTGGCAAGAAACAAGACCCAGAGCTGTTAATTGGCTTCTTGATTGTTGCATCTCCAGGGATCAGTTGAGCCCTTCCACTGCCCTACCCAGCCAGAAAGGTTGCCAGAGAGCTTATGCAAGGGTTGCCACTTTCAGTAGGCAGGGTCCTGGTTACCAGTGGTCTCAGCAGCCGGCAGGTCTTTTCCAAAGAGCAGGTCTCATCCACTGGTTCTCTGAGGTGAGTGAGGGCAGAGTCTTGCTCCCTGCTTGTCAGTCTTTATCTTCACCTCTATCGTAGAAGACGTAGAGAAGACTGTACCTGTTAGGCAATATTGTATGAAGTACCCTGTGGGAGACTGCACCAGCATTGTCCTCTTGGCAATAGTTAACTCAGCCTTTGGTATAAGCATGTACTACACAAGTTGGTAGAGTGGCTGAGCAGCCAGGCTTATCTCAAGAGATGTCAATGTGAGCAGTAGGGTTGAAACATAGGGTACAACGTCCTTTTATTGCCTGTATTTTCATCCCCTGGCATTTTAACGTGCACATTCCATCGAAAATGCTCATCGATGAGCATTTTTGATGGAATGTGCACGTTAAAATGACAGAGGATGAAATTACAGGCGATGAAATGATATGGAACCCAACATAGTGTTTCACAGTGACAAGTAACCAAAAAACACTTACACTCAAGGTTTCTTGATTAAATAATAATATATTAATTTAACAGTCAGTTTGAATAAGCCTTCATTAGAAGGGAGCAATTATATAACACTTAAAATATACTTCAAAAATACACACTCTCAGTTTCAATAAATCAGTAGATACCCATTTGGGATGACACACAGGCACTTCCTACACCCTGAGGTGACTTAAATGACGAGGACACTGTGGACATTGATATATCATTGGTACATTTAGAGCAATACTGTGTTTGGTGTCAAAAGGAAAGTGTTAGGGAATAAAACAAGTGTTAACAAATACTCTTAAGCAGGTAATCACTTTTGAACCCCAAATGCAATGTAGATTAACCATTTCCCAGCTATACAAGTAAGGAATATATTACTTTTTGGAGGGATAGTTAAAACACAAAGTCAAAGGTTAGAAGAGTCTTTAGGGAGCCAGGACAACCAATGTAAATTGTGTCAATTGAGCAAAGTCTATGGGAGCTGGAGTTCTATTTGAAGGTAAGTAAAACGTCTTGAACAATGGTATAGAGATCTTTGTAGGAAATTAAATCACTGTTGGGCCACAGGCTGGGAGGCTTGTTATGGGCAAAGCTGCAAGCAACTCTACAAAAGGCAGCCAAAGCAAGTCTCAACCGAGAGCTACCCCTTAGTTCACAGTACCTTAGGCCTGTAGAAATTGGTTCCAGCTGGCTTCTGTTCCTGTTGTAGGTCATGCAGATCCTGTTGTTCCTGGGCCTCAGTCACAGGGATAAGAGGGAGGACATCTAGGCACTCCTGCACTATGGTTCGAAGGTCAGCAGCTGCAATGGGCAAACTTCAGATCAGCGGCACTTAGCCGTTTCAGCTTCTCGCAAATAGCAACAACGCGGTTCTCGGATACCTTATGGGCTTTCCTTGCATCTGGGGTCCAGCAATCTGTTGAGGTCGCTCAGGCTTGGTTAGTCCTGCTTTGAGGGAGTCCGGAGGATCTTCCTGGAGATCGGGTCCAACTTAAAGATGATTCACTCGATCCTGGTGTTCCGCACCTTGGAAATAGGTTCCTGTAGCAGAAATGGAAGTACAGTCAGCTCCGTGAGGATTTCCAGATTAGTTTGTCTTGGGGTTGATTGGTCCCACCAACCCAAGGGAAGAAGTCGTCCTTTGCAAGGCTTCTCTAGTCGAGGCAAATTTGGAGCTCCAGCGCTGCAGCCGGAAATCACCAGGCAAACCAACGGTTCAGGAGTTGCAGCAAGCATCTCTAAGTTCTACTTTGGATTCCTTCGTTCAGTCGTCGACTCTGCCTTCTGTCTAAAAGACCTCGCCTTTTATGCAGGTTTCTCCCATTCATTCGCAGCCTAGCCCTCACTAACACAGCAGGGTGGCTGTCCACAGCCAGCAAGCCAGTCACCTTTGGGTGCGTTCCTGTGACCAAGGAGACTAAGCCCAGGAAGTTTCGGGCACCTCCCTCACTTCCTGCCCTGCCAGACACGCTGGAGCCAGAGTGGGCTTCACTGGTGAATCCCACCAAAGACAAAATGAACAAAGGGACCAAACCTGGTTTGGCGTGCAGAGTAAATATCAAGAAGGATTTTTGGAACAAGAAATGGCGAAAACCGGGGCTATTTTGACAAAATGGACACCCATGGGTGCTTTTTACTGCAGCTGCAATTGCATCCCCCTGTAGAAACACTCAATGGTGGTCAAAAGTAAACAGCTGCCACCAGCCATTAAGTGTAGAAAGGGTAACATAAAAATGTTACATGAGAAACTAGACAAAGGGCATACCAAGTAACCCCTCCAGCACCCTATTGTAAGATAGTGTGTGCTGGGTCTAGAAAGTTACAAATGTAAGTAAAGTCAATTTCACTTCACTGCTCTTGGAAACAGTCTTTAACCAAGAGAAGGTTTGTAAACCTTTGGGAAATCTGAAAGACTTCCCTGTGCCACTGCACTGAAGGTGCTGTGTGTCACAATGTAAAAAGACAATGCCTACGGAGTTTGTCAGACTCCAAAACCAAAAGAAATACAGATAACAAATTGGATCAAAAAATACAAAGTCCCAAAGTTCAGCAAAAGAGCTGGGGGTCTCTAAGGTGGGAGGAATTGAACACTAAAATGAACATCCTCCCTAACAGTACACCAATTCAGTTCCAGCTGAAACCTTACTCTTTTGGTGTCCGAAGATGATGCATTTAGGGGGATTGGTGCATTTTAGGTATTCTGTAAGAGTCCAATTCTTGCTGCTGCGACAACAGCCTTTGCTTGCTGATGTCAGCCCCAGAGTGCTTTCTCAGCAGAAGGTTGGGAGGGAGCACATAAGTGTAAGTGCTCTAAGGAATCCCAAGATAGCAGAACCCATCTCTTGGATGTAATATTTTTCCTGAGCTATTCTAACTCCTCCCTCTCCCATGTCTGCCTTACATCGAAGAGACTCCAATAATTACCACCCTGAAGTGCAGTGTCAGATGGTGAATTTTTTAATTGGAGTGGTGTAAATATTTGCAACAAATAAGCGTGAGCAACCGATTGCTGCAAGGGAGCCCAAATCAATCAAGAGTAATTTGTGGGGTTCTCGCCCCGAGAATTGTTTAAGAATAATGTGTAAGAATAGAGCATTATACAGGACTGTGTCTGTGAAAAATTGGGTTAACAGTCAGAGAGTGTGCAATACGTTTTTATATGGTAATGCATGAACAAATCCAATAAATGCAAGACACCAACAGTGCACAGCAGCATTTCCCAACTCATTTTCATAATGCTTTTCCCCACAATATATGACAGATTAAAAAAACCTTTTCATGGTGGCTGTGCCCATACATTTCCATGCTGGCTGCACCTATATATACCAGTATTCCCATACAAGAGCATTCTGATATTTGCTTTATGCATAATGCCAGTAATTATACTATACGAAAACATGTCCAAGCTGGCTCTATCAATACATGCCAGTGCCTGCATATAAGAACACACTCCTCTTGGCTTTGCCATTAAAAGTGCCATGCCAATATAAGAAAACATGTCTGACACGTCATTCCAGTTATCATATGGGCTTTACCAGAAATGGGCAGTAAAAATGTCATGCCAAAGTAAAAAATGGCTAGACAGTATACACCAAAATACCAGTCTAGCCATGTAATAACACTTATCATGCTTGCTTAATTATATGCGTAGTAGCATGCCTCAGTAAGACAGGGCTTGACTGGCTGCATGAATATGCCAGTCTAGCAACGTAATAACACTTTTTATGCTTGCTTTATCATAGATGCCCAGTAAAAAATGTAATGCCACAGTAAGAAATGGCTAGACTTGCTACACCAAAATGGCAATCTATCCACATAATTACACTTATCATGCACGATAGGTGTTGTTATGTGGCTAGACTGGACTGCATTGCTGTAGCCAGTCTGATTATGTTCCTGACTCAGGCATGGCATTTTTTCCTGGGCACTAATGTTAAAGCAAACATTGATGTGCATAGAAAATGCACCCCCCCCCCTGTACTGTATTCCTAAAAAGAGTAGGCCTCTTCTTTGGGGAAGCCCCCAAGTCAGATGCTCACTCATCGGCATGGTGTGTGAGTCTCTGATTCATCCATAAATCAAAGGCCAGCGGACTAGCATAGGGAGTGCCACTCACTGTGCTGGGAAGCTGGTCTCTGATTCATCCTGAGATCAAAGGCCCGCTCATCAGCATGGTGAGTGCCGATCGCTGTGCTGGTAAGCAGGCCTCTTCTGGATTAATTCCCAAAATCAAAGGCCCACTCATCAGCACCCAAATCAGACGCCCGTGAGCGAGTCTCTGATTAGGCGATGCAGAGGAAGTAGATGGGGAATTTTTCATGCACACATACATACATATTCTCAGACCCACCCATACACATTAATTCTCTCATCACATTCACACAATATACACTATTTCATTCACGCATCCATTTACACATTTTATTTTCTTACCTGCAACCCTGGTCCAGAATCCACTCCTTCAGGTCCCTCGACGCTGTCCTGCTCCAACACAATATGAACAGTAACCAGGAAGTGGGGCATGCTTCCTGGTTCCTGCACAGGTGTGCACGAGCCAGAGCATCCCCTGGAATATGACCCAAAAGCTGTGTGTGTGCACGGAGGCACAGGAGACAAATTCAGAGCTCCATTACCCCAGCCTGCATTTCCAAGGGCAATGCACGGCTGGGTAAGCAAAATGTCCCGGCCTTGATGGCCCAGTTGGCATTTGTTGGGTTGCAAAATGTTAAACGGAAACCACTTTCCATTTGACAGTTCAAGCTAGCTCAAGGGGTGCTCACTCAGCTGCAACAAACACTTTATTTTGGATGTATTTATTGGCACGTTTCTGGGGTTATCAATGGAGGTATTTTTCAGCAGCAAAATGGCACCCTTCTGCAGCTATCCATCAGTGTGTTTGTGCAGTGAATGATTGCAGTGACATTTCCAAAGCTCCTCCTATACTTTCAATTCTAGAATGGCTCCTGCTGATTCCTTGTTATGGGTAGCACATTAGGAGGATGCCAGCAATGTGCCCCCACATGCCTGTGACCATGTACATACACTAGTAGGTCCTGTGCACAATTCTTGCCCTGATGCCCCCGTTTGTGTAGCAAGAGGACCCACAAAGAAGTGGATATGAAGTTTTAGAGTGAATCTCTATGAGATGAGCAATACGCAAGGGCTGGCGGTCCACAGAATGTATATTATCCCAACTATTATTTTCCTAGATATGGTGAAAGATGATCATACAAACCCAATAGCATAATTTGAACAGTGGACCTCCCACTGCCCCCTTGTTAAATTGTTTCTGGTCTTACATTTCTGTGTGTCAGGGTAGGTTCAGTGGACAGTTTTGATGTCAGAAGGTTTATCAGAATTTTAATTCTCAAAAATACTCACGTTGGTCATGGCATCTACAATGATCCATGGTCCAACACGTTCCCCAGAACATCTGCTGAGCTGCTCCATTTAAAGACTGGGTTATATACTGTAGTTGATTTTCCAAATATGATTGGTGCCATCCGCTGCACCTACATCAGATTGGTCCACCACAGGCACATGAGTAGATGCACCACAGCAGCAAACTACATTAGATGATCCATGTGCAGTTTACCTGTTCTTCTGAACTCTTGATCACACACTGCAAGGGAAAATGTCCTGGCTCTGCTAATGACTCATATGCTATGCAGTAGAGCCTTGCAGGCTGTTACGATTTTACTGCCACATGAAAGGAATTGACTCCTTGTTAGGTTAAACTCTGTTTTTCCCACTCTGACAGTCATGTTATGTGTCCGCATCCCTCCAATAGAACAGCATAATGTGTTATTTACCATCCATTTCAAGAGAACAAGAGGATACGGTCTTTTATATGATGTGTTAAAGGGATGAGCAGCATGGGTTATTATTATTATTATTATTATTATTATTATTATTATTATTATTGCCAATAATTCATGCTACATACTTGAACGAAGGGCAATGTATACACCTTGCTTGATGTGTGATGTGCGATATGCAGGGTGCCCAGGAATGTTTACGGTTTAGAAAGGGTAGTGAAATGCAATACTGATTGAGAGTTTATTGTAGATGCTGCGAATTGCTATAAGTCTGAAACCATGTGCGTGGCAACAACTTCCCATAAGTTATGGTTGTGCTTGAGCAGCACAGATTTTGGCCCTCATTCCGAGTGTGGTGGTCCAGAAACAAGGGAGCCGGTACGCACACCTGCACCCTTGTTTCCGGACAACCACACTTTGAGTCTGCCTACAGGTGCTATTGCGCCCGGCAGGTATCAGACCTGTCGGTTGCCAGGGCCGTCACGAGGGGGCAATCTGCCCCGGGCCTTGCTCTTGGGAGGGGTCTCGCGGCACACCCCTCTACCGGACTGGAAGGCAGCACAGCCCAGCCGTGTTTTTTATTGACACTGGGAACGGCTACCTAACTCTCAGCAGGTTCCTGTCCCCTACAAAATGCTTTTTTTGTTTGTATGCGGAGCCATTTGGCTCCACAACAAACTGAGAAATAATGCTCAGACACACTGAACGACAGGGGAGAAGGACTCTCCTGTCCTGTTCACGATGCCGAGACCAGCAACATGAACATGCTGGCTGACAGGAGAGGCCTCTCTTTAACTAACCAAAGAACTGACACCCAGAAACATGAGGAGGGCTGGAGGGCCCAATGTTCATATTGTTTCGGAGTAACAAGTTATCATGCCACATGAAAACCCATTAACCCCGAAGCTAATGGGCTTTCATGTTGCCTGATGACTCTTTACTCAGAAACAATAGGTGAGTCGGGCCCTCCTGCCCTCCTCCTGTTTCTGAGTAAAGAGTCATCAGCAGCGGACCGACCTTTCACCCAAGGAACCCATGGTTTTTAACTACACAGCTCCTTCAATGAAAGGGTTGCCTGCTACATCTGAGAGCGGGATGCACTGGTGTCACATGTTTGGTGTGCCTAGCCCCTCCTTTGTGGGCTTGGGGCCCCAAAGCTAATAATGCCAGTGCACCCCAGCTCCCCTGCTTACATATACAGTCGGGCCCCCTAACGTGAGCATCCCTTTAAATTAGTATCTCACTTAAAGCACAGGTGCTATCATTTATTATGACAGCTCCTGTAGACTTTCCGTATAAACAGCACAACTTTGACAGGCTGAGCTTCTCTCTAAATTGGCATTCTTAAACAATTGGCACGTACCTGTCCCTGCTTGCAATTTACTAGCACGCGTCCATTTTGCGATCATTGTCATATTTCTTATAATATCAAAGAGAGTGTTACATTACAACCTTCGTTACTCAGGACAACAGCACTATCCCTTAATCAGACACAAAGCTTGTATCTCTACAGCTCCTTCATTGCACCGATTGTATTGCAAACAAGCCTTCGTGGGTGTGTGTCGATTTTTATATCTATGCAATAAATGTAGCTGTGTGTACATTACCACTCCTACAAGTTCAAATGTACATATATGTAACCCTACGTGCATTTACCAGTCACAAATCTTCCCTAGTGGGGTTACAATTTTTAAAGGTCCATCCAGCACTCTGCTACCATGCAATGTAAAGCAAAGACTCACACACCACTGTATTTGTAAACACATACTGTATTGTGCAATGGATATGTAAAACGTGAAAAATGTTAAAATATAATATGTAATGGGGTAGTTTACAGGGTTGGTGTTTTAAAACTTTTAACTGTAATACATGACCTATTGTCCACCGTAAACACTGCAACCTGGGTTAACAAAACATTGGACACCATTTTAGAAAGGTACAACTTACCCATTTATCATTTGGAACGAAATAGCCTTTCTTGGAATCCCCCAGCAGGGGGACACTGGATTTAGTCTTAGGAAAAGCAATAATGGACCTGACTTCCCTCTGGGGAGAGTGGGTAATGTTTCTGTCCCATGACTAACTAAAATGCGGATTTCCACCAGAAAGGTGTGAAGTGCTGAGGGGACTTTGGGGTAAGAAAAACTGCTGCCCCAAGCCGTCCTCTCAGAGCATAGCTGTGGGCCTATGTTCCTCTTGTGCCACATTATGCCGTGTAGTGCATTGTTCCTTTCCATTATGTCATGTCGTGGAGTGTCCCTTTCCAGCCAAAGAAGAAGAGAGAGATGTGGAAGCCAGTAGGTGCTGCTGTCATTCTGTGCCTGAAGTTCGAGAACACTCCGTCTAGCATATTCAGTGCCCTGTGAGCATCTCGTCACAGAAAATGCCACAGAAATATGCACCCTTTGTAAAATCAAACCTTTCCCCCAAATATTCTGGGATTGAAGTTCATACTCGTAAATGACACCCTTCCTAGAATATTTGGGGAAAGTATTTTAGGGGTCAGGAAAAGAAATTCACATCCATGATGACATTTTTCAGGTGAAATATTCACATGGAACTGAGTATTCTCACATGAAGAAAATGAGAAGGACACCTGCCCTGTGACCACTGCTAGTTGTGACCCAGGTGAAGGTGAGGGACCACACCTGCGTCCACCTTCCCAGACCTGCTGTTTGCATGTCTGCCCGCAGTTCAGTGTGCACAAGTGCTCCATCGCCAGTGACCATATCTGCTTCCAACTGTTCTCAGGGTGAAGGCACGTTATCCCTGGGGTGGGCCGCAGGAAAGATGGTTTGGATTTCAATTTCCAGCAGTCCTGTTCACCATAAAGAGTGACAAAGGATCATGGAATTGTAGTCAAAAATATTGTATGTTTAATAGAGGAGAAGGTGCTCTAGGACACACAAGGGTCTCTAACAAGAGCAGGTTAGGTGGCTTCCTTTCATCTTTTTAATGGACAGGAGTGATGATGTCACAAATGGTCTGGATCGCTCTACGTCGGCCTTCTTTTATTTACTGCGCTGTCCCCTAGACCTAAGGAGATCTTATTGCTTCATTTTGCATCAACTACCTTGTGAGAGACAATATCGGATAGCCTCACCAAAGCAAGAGGTGCTTGTCTACTGCCCTCTCGGTATCCTTGGTGAGCTTGTGACAGAATGACAACTGCGTAGGTAGCCACCCTTTCATTTCTTTATTTTTGTAACACATAAATATGCTGCTAACTCTGGCTCAGAAAATGAGCTTTGCTAATCAGACTTCACTTTCTTAATGCTCCATGCTGAAAGGTAAAGTGTACATGTGTTCTCTTTGCTGAATCATGTCTATTAAAATCCAAGCAACTGGCATGCCACAAAGAGTCACATGTACATTTCAGACAATAGCCTACAGAAATGCAATTTAATTCCAGCCTTCAGGTGTCATTAATACTGGGAACATATGATCCAAAATATATGCATCTGTACATACCCAGACCTAGTGCCAGGCTGACACATTATTATATTGTTTGGTATAGCGACCATAGGTAAGTTACAGTTATAAATGACCAACACATATTTGATGTCTTTTTATTCAACTGGCTTTCCAGTGAGCTCCTGCAACTGCCAGAGTTCTGAGTATCACTGTCTGGGTTATCTTATCAGGTCCAGCCTATTGACTCCTTTTGTTCATTGATGAGAAGGCTTTCACCTTTGAGGAGGAACAGTCAGTGCCCTCAGCAGGTGGGGTGGGAACCACTGCTTTATAGAAATCTCTGCCAGCACAATGGGGATATTACATATGGGGATAATTGCTGGAGTCTCTTTGATGTAGGTTGGACAGGAGAGTGAAAGGTTTAGGTAGCTGAGGAGAGGGAGTTGTCCCCAGGTGAGAGGTTCCACCTTCCTGTAGTTTCCTAGGTTACCAGATTTCCTGTGGCTCCTCCCAACACCCTGGTTCAAAATGGGCAAATCCACTTTGGGAAAATGACTATATAAGAGGGTGAGAACCATTTATTTGAATGATATTTGTAGTAAAGTAAAATAAGCATTTTCATTTGAACTTTATTGGGGTACAGCCTGCCAAACATCCCCGGACATTGAGGTAAACATAAAGGGTTACAAGATAAGAGTCAGGCCCTCCCCATAACCTCTTTAGATGAACATTTGAAGTGAGGTACTGTGTGGATAGGGCCTGCCTGCTGCCTTGACACTGGGACCCAGGACTATGCCTACTCAAAGTGGCAGCCCCTGCAAGCACTCGCTGGAAAACTTTCTTTCTGGGAAGGGAAGAAGAAGGACTTACCTTCTGTCCGGCAATCCTGGACTGGGTCTCAGAGCAACCCAGAACCAAAACAACAGCATTGGGCCATGTTTTGTGCATGAAACTACTTGTTGCGCTTACACAACTGCTTTCATTTCATTTCATGCCAATTCAAGACAAACAGATCTGCTTTTGATCTTCTACATCTTTCAAATCACTTAAATCCAGTTTTGATCTTATTCGGCCCATTAAAAGCATCTGACTCTAACCATCTCGATGCTGACTCCAACCATTGGGAAGCATTTTACTCAAACTGTCTCAATGCTGACTCGATCTTTTAGAAGTGTCTTTATTGATTGACTCGACATGACTCAAAAGGCTAGAAAGCACTTAGAAGTTGTGCTTACACCTGTCGAGTCCACAAAGCAAGACTGTAAGGTATTTGTGGTGTTTCTGCCTCCCTAGTCTGATTTAATTGGCACTAGTGATATTTAAAACCCATTCTATCTTTCAAAGGAGATATCCTTGAATTTAAACATTGTTATAAAATATAATGGCCTCCAAACGCACCTGTCTTATACGCGGTGTGCATCTCTTTATCCAAACTCTGCATATTCTGCCTATTTCTTTAAAAGTTAGGTTTTTAGTGTTTTTAATATTTTATATCAATTGTTTGTTTAGTTAAAGACCATTATTTTTTTTTTTGTTGTTTTATTGTGTTTAACCATTTTAGGTTTTTACAACTTATGACTTTTGACGTTCAGCTTTCCTGCTTTTTGTATGGCACTTAAGACATCACTTTCGTTGGGCGATTTCTCTTTGGTCCTTGGGCGATTTACGGGCCATATAATTTGCAGAGTTTGCCTTTTTTAATGCTATGTCGAAATGTTTCGCTGCGGCCCTGGACCATCTTGCTGAGTCACCTGTGATTAATCATCTCCATCCCGTTTCTTCATTTAGTGCTGACGGGTTGTATATAAGTGGTACCAAGTATGCCTGCCTTTCCATGCTTGTCAAGGGTTTTGACCCATGTTGAATCAATAGACTGGGTAGATGTGGGGATGAGCTGTCGCCGCCCATTATTCTATCCCAGAACGAACTAAATCAATAGACTGGGTAGATGTGGGGATGAGCTGTCGCCGCCCACATTCACGCCAGAATCCAGGAGAACCGCGCAGTTTGCGCACACCAAAATGGTCACCTAATCTGCCACCCACCAGTGCAAAGAAAGATGGTTCTGTGCAAAATCCATTTTTATTGATGTCAAAAAGTTGCTAAAATCATGGGCACAAGACCACTCTAAAGATACAACATTCTTGTGGGGGGTTCCACATCACCACCATCAAAACAATGCTAAGCAAGGATCCTATAATATCAAGCAAAAGACCACTCTATTGAAATGCATTAATTCAAGACAGATCCCAAAAATGGTTGCAGTACCAGCTTTGTCCACAAACCGGCGCTAGCGGTCTAAACTCTGACAGGAGAACTGCTACTTCAGAAGCTAATCAGCCTTCTGAGACAGCTGGAAACCTTCAAAGGCCCGCTGGGTAATTAAAACTCTTAACCACCTGCTGTTCCCAGAGACAATCTGATTGCATTAACAGGCCAAGAGGCTGGGAAACCTTCTCACCTCAGAGACCCACACAACAGCCCAGGAGATCACATGGACATGCTAACCAAATGCAGAGTGGCCTTCTGGCCTGCTGACCTCAGCCGACACAATAGACCCTTGCACTTGAATAGGGTATGTTGATTTTCAGTGTGGACTGTAAACAGAGCACTGCCTGGGAGAGGAGAGACATGTGGCACTCCCAAGTTTCTGGGGGGTGGGCTCAGACACTTTTGTGGAATCATATTGCAGCAAATATATGTTTAAGTTAAATGCTTCTAAAATATTGTATTAAGCTTACAAAAATGTGCAATTTGGAGAACCTCAATCTAAGAAATGTACCCACAATTCAAGACTTGATTCAACTTTGTACCATGTTCTGAGGCAAAACCCCGCAATTTATTGATATTACAGACACCGGGTTTATGCTAGAAACCTAGTAAATTACTGGAATGTGTGTAGAAGGAGGGTGTACATTGGTGTAATGAATACTTTGCCAAGAACTTTTGCAAGAACCTGTAGCAGTATCCAGAAAGCAGTGCTGTATCCGGAACCAGAGAGAACCACAGACCAGACCGTTGTGAGCAGAACTGGTGCCTGACAGATCCAGAGAGCAGAGCTGACCCCGATAGCCGGGACTTCAGAACCACCCGCCGGAAGTCCCGTCCAACCTGACCAGACCTTGACGGCTTATTTCAAAAATATAGTGTGAGTACTCACTGTGCCAAAACCAATCTCTTAGTTTAAAATAATCTAATCCAAACTATTTTAGCCTATTAGAACTGCCTCCTAGAATCGTGTCATTTTGTCATCTTTAAAACTGAAAACTGTCATCTGTCATTCTGAGCTTTAAAATTTCAAATCCGAAAAACTACCTTTACTAAATCGGCCGTATCTCCGGAACCGTTTGTGCTAAGAGTGAGTTTCAACTGTCATCTTAAAGCTGAGATTCTAAGCCGACTTGCTACCCCTCATAGTGCCTCCGTAATTGCGCTCGACGCACGCGACTAAATTGCAGCGATTTGACATTTTGCTTAATTTCAGCCACGTGTAAAAAGATTTGTCCTTGCTTTCCTTTGCTGAAATTCGTTTGCAACCTGACAATCATTCATAGAGCATTGCTAAAGTGATCCTGAACTAATACAAAGTAGCTGTCACCCACCCTGAACCTCCAAAGGGAATTAAAATAATTTTAGCACATTTCTCACTTAATTGTCATCACATTCAAAGCATTTGGGCCTGTGTTTAAAACTTCTACCTGTTTTCCTCTAAGCTTGCTAGGGGGGGAACTGAATTATATTTGATTGCATTCCTGAGAACTGTGTGCTTTCCTTCCATCTCTTTACCTTGCATAAAGGGGGGTGAATTGTCAAAGAAAAGTTATTACATTGTCTTTTGTTGAAGTCATATCAAGTTTATTTTCTGTACTGCATTTTCATTCATCATTGCATTGTCCTTGAAGCCATAAAAGCATTCACAGCTACTTTATCCTCTCTATATCACTTCTAAGCCATCAAAAAGAGTGTACCATTGTAACATTATCCATTGTTGATCACTATCATCCTCACAAGTGAGCTATCAAATATTAATTTACTATAAAAGTGTGATAGATATATATTGTTTAATTTTCAAATAAACCTTTTAAATTTGCAAAACAAACCTACTTCTTGGCTCAGCGGGGTCAGGGGGATTCTGAGAGAGGGGTGTTATATAAGGGTTGTCATCCAGAGTAAACAAACTGGACATAAAAATACATCAATAAGGGCTTCAATCAGCATCCCAGACTAGGCATTGACTTAGCTGTAGTGTTGAATTGAAGTCGCTTACAAAGTGGGGGCTCGGAGCCGGGATATTCTGGGTTAGATTTACCACTTGTGCAGCTTAATACAGTGTGCCAACTGACCGGACACATATATCCGGTTAGATCACCACGCTGTTTTACACTGTGAAAGCACCCCTCAAAGGAACGCTCTAAGGAAACGTTCTGTTTTGCAAAATAAAATACAAACTTCTGTAAGTCAGGAAGGAACTCAAATTCCAGAATGACGACACTGGTAGACATCAAAATAGCAAGAGAGCACTTCTTACATTAGCTATTTGTGAGAGGTGAATGGACTGAACAGGGCCAGGATGCGTGGTTGCAGGCAATCACACAACAGGTGACTGCAACTGGGTTAGATAACTGGAGAGATCAGGGTCCCGTACATGTGGCCCTGAGTGAACTATACATGGCTCCTAAAGCTACAGATGAATACGACAAGATGGTTAGGATAGCGGCATATTTGTATCTATATATGGGAGCCATGCAGGACAAATGTGCTGAAGGCCAGGATCTGGCAAATAGGCAACAGATCGCGTTAGAGAAGGCCCAATCTGACCTGGTCTCTTCTGAGCAGAGGATGCACAGAAGCCAGGAGTCAGAAAATGAGAGCAGACAGTATCTCATTAAAATCAAAGAGGACATGTGTATCCTGCAACAGGAAAAGTCTGACCAGGATACCAGCTTTCTGGCCTTGCAGAAGGAGTTCCAAGAAGGTTTGGACTCCCTAATGCAGAGCCAGAAAAAGCTGGAGCAACAATTAGATTTCAATAGGGCATGTGCTGAGCAGGTATTCATCCTGCAAAGCCACCTAGATAGGGAAAAGGCAGAGAGCAATATACTGATCCTGAAAGACCTGGATACCCAGGCAGAGATTGAACAGGAGCGCCAGAAAGCTGGTGCCTTTCAAAGGCAAAGGGATGACCTGGTGGCACAGATGCAGACTCTTAGTCAGGAAAGGGACACCTTAGGCCAGGAAGTCTGCCATTTAAAAAGAAAAACTGAAGAAAATCACTTGGCCCTCCAGGGACTGGGTGACCTCCAGAAAGAGCATCAGAACTTGTTAGAGCACACCAGGAGGGTAGAAGAGGCTCTGGCAAGAAAGGAGCAGGCCAGTAGGGATGGGACTCAGGAGGTAACCCTCCTGCAGCAAAGACTGGCCCAGTACTCCAGGACCAATCAGGAGGCACAGAGAGATAATGAGGCTCTCTGCCAGCACAATGATAGGCTCCAGCAACAGGTAGCCATGCAGGAGAGACTGATAGAGTCTAGTAAGGCCTTAACCGAGGAACTGAAAGCACAGGCTCTTGCATTGCAACAGGGAGAAGGGGCTTATAGAGATGAGGTTCGCTGGGAAAGGGAAACGCCTGAGCATAACCTCAGGAGCCCTAGTACCAGAGGCCTTCATCTCTCCCAGTCCCTGGACTCTGCCACCCCCATGTCCCCTGGCGCACATGAGCAGAGGGCCATAGGGATGGCAGATTACTATCCAGCCAAAAGGATGGGGCTTATAGGCCAGATCCACCCGGGAATGGATGGGCGGGCATCTGGGTATGGGCACCTAAGTACAGTGCAATTTAGTGGGGAACCCCAGGAGAGTAGGCCCACTAAGGGCATCCTGAAAACCTCTGCCCAGTTATGTCAGTGGGGGGGGTACCCATCAAGGTGGGATCCGAAGACTCCTCTGAGCGTCACAGGACACAAGAGACCAGGTCCCCACATTCTGCCAGCTATTCCCAGGCTCGCAGAATCCGGGAAAACCTGGAAGATCAGACGGGCACCTCTGGGAGCAGTGCTTCTGAATCAGAGGATGAATGGACCAGGGTTACCCGAACCAAAAAGGCCAATAAGGTGAAAAGGGCCTTGCTGAAGGACCCCTTAAAACAGATTAAGGCAATCAGGAGTGTCATCATGCCTTATCATAAGAATGCCAAGTATTCTGTTTGGGAACACTTGGAGCTCTATGAGCAAATGATGGAGACTTTCCATTTGAAGGACAGCAGTAGCTGCATCCAGTACGTCAAATGGACATTCTCCCCTGAATACTCCAGTTTCTTTGCGGGGCTGGAGGACGAAAACCATTCAAGATGGTCCACATATAGGGCGGCCATCTTGAAACATTTTTCTGTACATAGAAATCCCCAAGAGGCTCGCAAGGCAGCCTACAATTTGCAATGTGGGGAGGATCAGGCCCCACAAGAATTTGTGCAAGAATTGAAGCGTGCCTTTGCGCAGACCACCAGAAGGGTGCGCACGGACAGCAGAGAATTCATCAACACATTTTTCCATGCTCTTCCCAAGTACATAATGACCCAGCTTGTGAGAGATTTTCACGAGAAAAGATCTTTAGACTGGGTCATTGAGCAAGCCACCCGGATCTATGAGGTGCAGAAGCCCATAGAAAATAAAAGTAATGCGCAGAAAACCCCCAAAACCAACAGCACCCCTGCTGCTGCCAAGGTAGCAGAGGTAAAGGTTTCCCCCGTTTTAGATTTGGAGATGGGGGGACCTAAAAACCTGCCTGCGCCAAATAATTCACAGCCCAGAAGGCCCTCGGGCAAGTCACAGACAGGGAGTCGAGGGGGTAGTCCCACAAATGGGGTCCCTCGCTCCCCTGTTTATGTAAGTCCCCGCTACAAGGGAAACCGACCCATCCTGGGTTATGTGTGGACTCCTCCAGCCCAAGGGGGGGGGATCCAGTCAAGCACCTAACCCAGAGAACTTCCCTCCAAACTTCCCACAGAAGGACAGAAATTCACCAAACTCTGGGCCGAACTTTTTCCCCAGGTATCCACAAGGTTTCCAGCCCCAAACTCATCAATCCTTCTTTCCCCAGTTCCCTGAGCCCAGACCACCTAATCCGGGAGAGGGGATGCCAAGGGTGGAGGGGTGCCCAAATCTTCCCAACCCGGGGTATTACCAGAGAAGGGATAGCTACCCTTCCCGGGATCAGCCCAGGGGAGAAAATAGAGCCCCGTATCAGCCTGAGTAGGTTTCACAATTAGAGCGCCAGGTTCAGAACATGGCACAGGATTTGGGCCGCATGCTGAGGGCCCAACAGAACCCTCAGATGGGCATGCCGGCACAGAATGCCCCAAACTCTGGACCTGGTGCTCCAGAACAATGATGGGGGCAGCACCCCGATAACCCACCGGTTCCCAGGGAGGAGGCACAAGAGGAAGAGGGGTGTAAAGCCTTGGAGGAAGCTTCCATCCCAACTTGTAAACAGCCCTTGGAAAACCAGGAACCGGAAACAAAATCTCCTGCCCCTGAAAGCCTGCCTCCCAAGGAGCAGAGGGGGGGGTAGGAGAAACAAAGGACCCAAACAGACCCACTTTGTGGAGGAGGTACAGGTCTTCCAATTTGAGGGAGAGGGATCCTCAGAGGATCCTGGGAAAAGGATCTTCTCCTTCAGAGATGGGGGAACTCCTCCCAAAGAAAAATGGGTCCCAAGAGATTGCAATCCAGACTGGGTGGATGTGAGGATTGAGCTGTCGCCGCCCATCATTCTATCCCAGAACCAACAAAACCAAACTTCCCTGGTTCAAACCCATCCTGGTGACTGCCTCCAAAAAGGCAGGGGCGGCCCAGAACCGGAACCAGGGGAACCTAAAACCGAATCAACAGACTGGGTAGATGTGGGGATTGAGCTGTCGCCGCCCATCATTCTATCCCAGAACCAACAATACCAAAATCCCATGGGTCAAACCCACCCTGATGACTGCCTCAAAAAAGGGGGGGGCGGCCCAGAACCCGAAACCATTTCCAGTTGCCAACTTTTTCTATCAGATTCCCCAGACTCTCCACAGAATTCTGCCCAAATCTCTTCTCTCGCCATGTCCAAAACCAGAAAATTAGCCCACCAGTTGTCCAAAAATGTGCATTATCTGTGCCCCCTTGAGGAGAAGGAGGGAAGATACTATGCCCCAGTACAAGTACAGGGGCAGGGTACAATTCTGGCACTGGTGGACACTGGATCCCAAGCTACCCTTCTGTCCAAAAGGGCCTTTGATGAACTAAATGCAGGAAGGGGGGAGAATTACCGTATTCCTCTCACCTCTCTTCCTGGACAACTGCAGAACTTTGACGGGAAGGAAATTCCCGTCGAGGGGACTGCAGATTTGGACATCAAAATTGGGCGACACAAGGTGAAACACCCGGTCATAGTAGTGACTCCAGAGGGCACCCCTTGTTTACTAGGGAATGACCTCCTGAGAAGGTTGTCACCCCTAATAGATTGCGTGAGCAAGGTCCTCTGGACCCAGACTAGCCGACCAATAAAATTAAAACAGAGTGTCAACCATGTTAGTTTAAATGGCACCTGCCACATGGTTGAACAAAAATCTGAGCAAGTAGAATTTCACTTCCAGAACAACCAAATTCCAGACGTGACAGTAATAGCAGTAGGACAACAGCCTGGTGATGGGGGGTCCTCTCTATTTCTGAAAATCAACCTTCCTTCCAGTTTAAGGTGGTATTCCACACTGGAAGGAAACACTCTGAAATTCTTTACCAATCCACAATCAGACACTCCCACTCCTATAATCCAGAAAGATGTGAAATCAGCTCAGAGCCTGGCTGATATTCAACAAATTGGAGAGCAGTTGTTCAGCCCTGTTCAGATGGGAAGGACTCTGTTCTCGCCCGAGTGTGTGTGAACAACGGTAAGAGCTTCATCAGCGAAGCCATGTTCCGCCAACTCCCAAAAGATCCAGCCATTCCCACATTCAAACTGATAGACAAATGGGAGATGGACCTGGAAGCACCCAATTCCAAACATATCCTGCCAAGCAGGTGCATGCTCAAAATCTCCATTGGCAACAAGAGCATAGTCCATAATTGTTGGGTCGTGCGAGACGTCACTGCCGCCTTTTACTTAGGCAGTGACATTCTCAATCGCTTTGCCATTAATTTTGACCTAATAAACTTCAAAGCTTGGTACCGATTAGCGGATAATCCCATGGGCTTTGATGATTCAGAAAAAGCATTTAGGTCAGCTCAATTGCTACCTTATGCAGTTGAAATTCAGATTAAAGATGAAGTCACCATCCCAGAAAGGACCCGACAATTCTTCCTGGAAGTGAAAGTTAAAAGCGGACAAAAATTGAAAAACCCTGATGCTTATATTCATCTAAATACTTCTCTCCAACAACAAGGGTTAGGGGTAAACCCAACACCATTAGTCAACATAGAACATGACACCATTCCAATAGAGGTGGATAACAGCGACTTACAGAGTATTACTCTAGCTGTAGGCACCATCATTGGAATGGCGGTTGATGACTGACATTTCTCCATTGATTTAGGAAATGAACTGTTAGGACAAATCCCCAAGGACTGTTTTGACAGTGACAGTGATGACAATACAACACCAGACAGGATTTTCACCCGGCATGGGGGGAACTTCCTGGTGTACACTTCTTGCCCTTATGGTAAGGAAGATGTGACTTGTGACTTCAGGAGGGATGAGGTGATTTTCCAGGTCCATGAGGGATGCCTTTCCCACCTGAAGCCTCCAATCCAAATCAGCACTCTGTCCAGGGACTTCTCCACCCAGCTGGAGGAGGCTGCAGAGATAGCTAAACCAGGAGTCTTTCCAGGCTTCAGGCAGATGGTGGAAGAGAGAGTCAACCTGGCTGATGCCTGTGTGACTCTGGAACAGAAGCAAAAGTTGAAACAAGTTTTCTTGGATTTCCAAGATCTCTTTGCGGTAGACTCATATGACTGTGGTCGCACCGACATCCACACAACAACAATTCCCACGGACCCTGGCATGACTCCAGTGTTTGTGAAGCAATATCGCTTGCCTCTCGCATCCATGGAGTCCCTTACTGAAATAATTAAGAACCTTGAGTCCCGGGGAATAATCCGTCCAGTCCACAGCACTTTCAATAATCCGGTGCTGGGAATATTGAAGCCAAACGGCCAGTGGAGACTCTGTGCCGACCTTAGGGAGCTCAACAAATGGGTCCATACTTCCCGATGGCCTCTGCCCTACATTGACCAAGAGCTGGCCCAGATTCAGGGGTCACAGGTATTCACTGCAATAAACCTGACCAATGGATACTGGACCGTGCCTGTCAGTAGGGAGGACCAATACAAACTGGCTTTTACCTTTGGGGGCCAGCAGTACACATGGACCCGAACTCCTTTCGGATACCTGAACTCCGGCAATGAATTCTACATTTTCCTACATAAGGCCATGCCCGACCTGGGTGCGAGGGGTAACCTGGCTTATGTAGATGATGTCCTCATCAAAAGTTAATCTGTGGAGCAACACATAGCGGAGATCTGTTATGTTCTGACGCAGTTGAGGGCCGCCGGAGCAAAACATTCCTTTTTAGAAAGCACAGTGATGTAGAACCCGTGTTAATTTCTTGGGGCATGAGATTACTCCTCAGGGTCTCTGTCCCCAGGAAAAGAAAGTGGAAGCACTTCAGAAACTGAAGGATCCCACAACTCTGCGGGAACTAAGGAGCCTCCTTGGACTGACTAATTACAGCAGAAAGTTCATTGAAGGCTACACAGAGATCACTAGACCCTTGATTCATCTCTTGAAGGGGGGGTCAAGTGGGAATGGGGTCCAGAACAATCCGAGGCAGTAAGACAACTCAAGAGAAGCCTCTCACAAGCGCCTTGCCTAGTTTACCCTGTCAGAAACAAGGAGTTCTTCCTGGTGACAGGGTTCTCTAATACGTGCTTGACGGCAGTATTATACCAAAAGCATGACAAGGTCAATAAAGTAATCTCCTATTCGAGCAAAACTTTATCCTCTGTGGAGGAAAAATTCAACGATTGTGAGAAGGCACTCCTGGCAACGGTGTGGGCATTGAAGAATTACCGCCCATTTATCCAGGGGGAACACATCATAGTGGAGACTCCACACCAGCCTCTGCAATATCTCCAAAGTGACAGAATCCGGGCTGGAAATGTGAGTAATTCCCGAATTACTTCCTGTATTCTGTCAATGTAAGGCTTTCCTGTGGAGGTCAGATATGGCCAAAACAAGAAGAGTCCCCTCGCGCAAGGCCTGGCTGACTTGCATGAGTGTGCCAGAGAAAACTGTCTCGAGGACGAAAGTCTAAAAATCAAGGACAACATGGAGGCATACCTTAATTCCCCACACAAAGTCTTTGAAGAAGACAAGTGTGAGGGAATGCCCACTGTCTATGTGGATGGATGCGCGTACCATTTTGACAACAACGGGGAGACAGAACTGGTGGCTGGCGTAGGGAATGCATGGGTGAAGGAGTTTCCAGAACCCTGCGCTGGGTACAAAATTGGTCCCCGAAGTAGTCAGGTGGCAGAATTGATGGCTGTGCATCAGGCCATCCCCACTGCCGTCCAACATCTACTCCACAAACTGGTCATAATCACAGATTCGGATTATGTACGGAACGGGTTCTTGGAGCACCTGGTTAACTGGAAAACCGGAGGCATGCTATGTGCTAATAACAAATATTTGAAACATGGGAAGTTAATTCAAAACATTGATGATCTGGTCACCTCGAATGGGATGACCATCTACTGGAAGAAGATCAAGGGTCATTCCAAAGTAGAGGGACCAGACAAAACTGGAAATGACTTATTTGATCAGCTGGCCAAAACCGGGGCCATTCAAGGGGATCTAATAGAAATAGACTCCCTGTTGGGGGAAATCCAGGTCACTGCTATCACTAGGTCCCAGACAAATGCTCACAATGATCTTTCAACTGCACAATGGAGTAAGGAGACCCCTGATGCTGATTTGATTACAGCTCAGAAAGGGGATCCAATAATTGGTAAGTTTTACCAACACATTGAGGACCCTGAGAACTTTCCCCTGACGGATACCGATTACATTGGGAAGGAGGACCTTAGAGTGTTGATGAAATTTCCAAAGATGTTCCGGATCCAAGACGGTTTGTTGGTAAGGAAATCCCAAGCTGGCCATGATCAGTGGGTGGTTCCTACCTCATTCCGAAGCCTGATGTTAAGTCACGCCCATGATGCGGCCACCGCCCGTCATAGGGGGTTTCATACAACACTTGAAATCTTAAGAGAGATTGCATACTGGCCACACATGGGGCAGGACCTCGAAGGGGTGTCTGGTGTGTGCACAATTTCAGCCAACATCCCTCACACACCGGGCGCCTCTCCAAAAGAGGGGGATGACACTGCCATGGTCAGATTTGCAAATCGACTTCGTAGGCCCCGTAATTCGCTCGTCTAGAGGAAACAAGTACATGTTGACCGTCATATGCTTGTTTACCAAGTGGATGGAATGTCTCCCGGTCCCAAATTGCAAGGCAGAAACAGCAGCTGCCCTGATGATTAACCACATCTTGTCCCGTTTTGGTCTACCTCAAAGGATTGAGTCAGACAGAGGTAGCCATTTCACCAGCGAGGTAATGACAAAGATGTGGGATATACTGGGGGTCAAAAGGAAGCTACATATTGCTTACAGGCCAGATTCTTCTGGAGCAGTAGAGAGAAACAACCAAACCAGTGTGAGCATCTTAAAAAAGTTTGTGGCAGATTCTGGGCCAAGTTGGGATATCCGACTACCTCTGGTCCTAATGGTCATCAGATCTACCCCTTCATCTGCAACTAAAATGTCACCATTTGAGTTGATGACCGGACGCAAGGTGGTGCTTCCCCAGCATTTGCTCTACAGGACCCAAGAGCAGACACTGATAAATGCCTCCACAACTCATGAGTATGTGGAGAATTTAAGGAAACACCTTCAGCATGCTTTTGCCTATGCTCCGCGGAATCTAGAAAGATCAGCTGATAGCATGAAAACCCACTACGACCTGAAGACCACCAGGAAGGAATATACTGTGGGAGACCGGGTCTATCTATACAAATTCCAAAGGAACCAGGCCAAACAGCGAAAATGTTTACCTGCATGGAAGGGACCCTTTGAAATTATAGAGAAGGTCTCCCCAGTAGTGTATAAGATCCGCATCCCCAAAGGTAGTCTGGCAGAAGGGGAAGACAAGTGGGTACATATAAATCAGCTAAAGTGTTGCCATCCCAGGCACACTCTACAGCAACTGGAGGAGTCCTCTGCAATACCAGAGGGGACCGCTCCAGATTAGTTCAGTTCCAACCCTAAAATATCCCCCATATTGTATCTAAAATCTTATGATTCTTGTAGGCAACTGTCTTGAATTATATCTTGTTTTTCAAAATAAGAATGCTATGTCTCTTGATTTATAAAATGTACATGCTGCCCCACTATATCAATAGTGGGGGAGAAACGTCTATGAATAGGTATTGCCGCTTTTGCTTTATCATCCTACCATGGAGACTGACCAAGGAGAACGATCCGGGGACCGGGAACAGAGATCCGAGGGGCCTGGGGTACCGCCCAATATTCCCATCAGGACCGGCGAGGAGAACCGATCGATCCAACCGGATGGAGGAAAAGATGCTGAACTGTGCCATCTACGGAATTGGAAGAAGATGATGCGGACATACCAGCGCGTGGATCAAAAACATCCTTTGCACCCGACTTCCCCTTGACTCCAAATCAAAGCGCAGTAGGACGGGGGGGCTTGTCAAGGGTTTTGACCCATGTTGAATCAATAGACTGGGTAGATGTGGGGATGAGCTGTCGCCGCCCATTATTCTATCCCAGAACAAACTAAATCAATAGACTGGGTAGATGTGGGGATGAGAGGTCGCCGCCCACATTCACGCCAGAATCTAGGAGAACCGCACAGTTTGCGCACACCAAAATGGTCACCTAATCTGACACCCACCAGTGCAAAGAAAGATGGTTCTGTGCAAAATCCATTTTTATTGATGTCAAAAAGTTGCTAAAATCATGGGCACAAGACCACTCTAAAGATACAACCTTCTTGTGGGGGGTTCCACATCACCACTCTACTGTAAGGATGCCATCAAAACAATGTTAAGCAAGGATCCTATAATATCAAGCAAAAGACCACTCTATTGAAATGCATTAATTCAAGACAGATCCCAAAAATGGGTGCAGTACCAGCTTTGTCCACAAACCGGCGCTAGCGGTCTAAACTCTGACAGGAGAACTGCTACTTCAGAAGCTAATCAGCCTCCTGAGACAGCTGAAAACCTTCAAAGGCCCGCTGGTTAATTAAAACTCTTAACCACCTGCTGTTCCCAGAGACAATCTGATTGCATTAACAGGCCAAGAGGCTGGGAAACCTTCTCACCTCAGAGACCCACACAACAGCCCAGGAGATCACATGGACATGCTAACCAAATGCAGAGTGGCCCCCTGGCCTGCTGACCTCAGCCGAAACAATAGACCCTTGCACTTGAATGGGGTATGTTGATTTTCAGTGTGGACTGTAAACAGAGCCCTGCCTGGGAGAGGAGAGACATGTGGCACTCCCAAGTTTCTGGGGCGTGGGCTCAGACACTTTTGTGGAATCATATTGCAGCAAATATATGTCTAAGTTAAATGCTTCTAAAATATTGTATTAAGCTTACAAAAATGTGCAATTTGGAGAACCCAATCTAAGAAATGTACCCACAATTCAAGACTTGATTCAACTTTGTACCATGTTCTGAGGCAAAACCCTGCTATTTATTGATATTACAAACACCGGGCTTATGCTAGAAACCTAGTAAATTACTGGAATGTGTGTAGAAGCAGGGTGTACATTGGTGTAATGAATTCTTTGCCAAGAACTTTTGCAAGAACCTGTAGCAGTATCCAGAAAGCAGTGCTGTATCCGGAACCAGAGAGAACCACAGACCAGACCGTTGTGAGCAGAACCGGCGCCTGACAGACCCAGAGAGCAGAGCTGACTCAGAAAGCCGGGACTTCAGAACCACCCGCCGGAAGTCCCGTCCAACCTGACCAGACCTTGACGGCTTATTTCAAAAATATAGTCTGAGTACTCACTGTGCCAAAACCAATCTCTTAGTTTAAAATAATCTAATCCAAACTATTTTAGCCTATTAGAACGGCCTCCTAGAATCGTGTCATTCTGTCATCTTTAAAATTGAAAACTGTCATCTGTCATTCTGAGCTTTAAAATTTCAAATCCGAAAAACTACCTTTACTAAATCGGCCGTATCTCCGGAACCGTTTGTGCTAGGAGCGAGTTTCAACTGTCATCTTAAAGCTAAGATTCTAAGCTTTCCAACAAACCTAATAACCCTCCATAGTTGCGCTCGACACACGTGACTAAATCGCTGCGATTTGACATTTTGCTTAATTTCAGCCATGTGTGAAAAGATTTGTCCTTGCTTTCCTTTGCTGAAATTCGTTTACAACCTGACAATCATTCATAGAGCATTGCTAAAGTGATCCTGAACTAATACAGAGTAGCTGTCACCCACCCTGAACCTCTAGAGGGAATTAAAATCATTTTAGCACATTTCTCACTTCATTGTCATCACATTCAAAGCATTTGGGCCTCATAGACTATGTCACAGATAGGGAAGCTTACTTCCATAGACCTAACCTGTTGAGATCTATCTTGAACTAAGACCCTTGACAAGGAGGAAACAAGAAGGGATCCACGCCTCCAGTCAATACAGGTAGCCAAAGTCCGAACTGTAACAAAGCGGCCTAACAGAGGACAGACACGAAACCATCCCAGCATTGTTGTTGTTGATTTTGTTTGTTTGATTTGTTTTTAACCTGGAGGGGGGAGGGGCAAAAGGGGAAACGTACCAAAGTCCGAAAGAAGAGGGAACAGGGGAGTTATAAATGTTAAAACTCATGGACGATCTACAATATTGAAAACGGACTGGGGGGAAGAGGGTTAAGAACAATACTGAGGCCTATGCATACTGTTCCTCACCTAAATGTTTGTAACTAAGACTCCATGAGAAGAAAATAAAGTTAGTAAAAAAAAAAAAAAACTTCTACCTGTTTTCCTCTAAGCTTGCTGGAGGGGGGAACTGAATTATATTTGATTGCATTCCTGAGAACTGTGTGCTACCTTCCATCTCTTTACCTTGCATAAAGGGGGGGTGAATTGTCAAAGAAAAGTGATTACATTGTCTTTTGTTGAAGTCATATCAAGTTTATTTTCTGTACTGCATTTTCATTCATCATTGCATTGTCCTTGAAGCCATAAAAGCATTCTCAGCTACTTTATCCTCTCTATATCACTTCTAAGCCATCAAAAAGAGTGCACCACTGTAACACTATCCATTGTTGATCACTATCATCCTCACAAGTGAGCTATCAAATATTAATTTACTATAAAAGTGTGATAGATATATATTGTTTAATTTTCAAATAAACCTTTTAAATTTGCAAAACAAACCTACTTCTTGGCTCAGCGGGGTCAGGGGGATTCTGTGAGAGGGGTGTTATATAAGGGTTGTCATCCAGAGTAAACGAACTGGACATAAAAATACATCAATAAGGGCTTCCATCAGCATCCCAGACTAGGCATTGACTTAGCTGTAGTGTTGAATTGAAGTCGCTTACAATACTCATTTCAGGACAGGTCGTGAGGAGGTGTCTTAATGTTTCTACTTGTTCATGGTTTACACAAAGGCAGCATGTAGATATGGGAGATTTAGATCTACTAGCCAAGATTTCTCTGGTGTGGAGCATGTTTAGCCGGGCTCTCATGAAGATTTTTCTCAGCTCCTTGTCAGGAAATGTTTCACAGTATTTCAATGGTGTTTTGAGTTTGTTATGGCCAGGTGGAAGGTGTTTTAGTGATTTGGGAGTCAGGATATTTTCATTGGTGGTGATCCAATCTTGCTGTTCCATTTTGATCTTCACTCTGCCCGGGTTGTGATCAGGAACTCTTCTGTGCAGGCTAACTCTTCCAGTTTGTCTTGGAGTTTTCTTACCCAGGTATTAAGTGGTTTGCATCCTGCACTCTTTATTTCATTGGCTACCACCTGGAAGACGGGTAGAGTATTGGTCAGGAGGGTTTTCCTATACAGCTGCATTGCACTTTGCACCACCACTGAGGCTAAGGATGATAGGCCCAAATCTCGGTGAATTGCCACCATCAGTGCTGACTTAGAAAGACCCAGGACCGACTTCCACAGGAACCCTTCAAGCTGCATCCATATTTCTGCTGGCAAATTTAAATTAAAGACCATTATTATCTTTATAGAGCTTTTATTAGACCTTTATTTTGGTACCACTGTACAATTGTTGTTTTGGATGTTTCCTGGCTGACTCACACCTCTCTTGAAGAATACCGCCTGCCCTTGACCTATGTTACCTTAAAGAGGTGAAGGAGATGTGCTATTCATTTTGTGCCAATTACTCTTTATGATTGAGATCACTGCTGGTTTAGTAGTAGTGTGGGGCTGAGAAGGTGTTCAGAAACCACTACTCACCCCTGTACTCCTGCTGCAGAGTAGTCATTTTCGTCTCTAAGCTGTACTTAAATGGCGTAACTGTTTTGACTTATGGGGGGAGGGGCCATAGCTGATGTCAGCTCTAGCCAGAGTAATGTAAATTATATTATGCTCACCTACATGTATAGCTCACATGAAGGTCTTTTGTGGGCTGCTTAAGAAAGGCTTGCAAGGTTTGCTTTGAGTTTCATGTCTCCCACTGAGGTGCTCAACATATTGGGTTCTCCATATATTTTATTAAATCACCTCCAAAGCGCAGTCAGCAATAAAGCAGCAGTGAGTCTTTTGACCAGAAAGGACCATCTACATCTACCTGCATGGCCACCTCTTGACAACCCAGGAGCATTGAGGTACACAGGGGCAATCTTGTTATTCTTTAAACAACCCAAATGATGAGAGGGCTCCCCAGGACAAGAAGGCACATCTGGTTTATGGATCACTGTAAATATGACAGTCAAAGCACTGAGGATGCAAGACATTCTATGGCATGGTTACTATCTTCAGCACCTCCTCCACCTGATGTTACTATCTTCCGTTGGTGGCCTGAAGGAAGTGCAGGGGCTTT
This sequence comes from Ambystoma mexicanum, assembly GCF_040938575.1. Taxonomy (NCBI): domain Eukaryota; kingdom Metazoa; phylum Chordata; class Amphibia; order Caudata; family Ambystomatidae; genus Ambystoma; species Ambystoma mexicanum. The sequence continues at coordinate 617,086,308 of NC_090932.1, read as the reverse complement.
GCTGTGGGTCCTGGATTTTAGGTCCTCCCAGAGTTTGTGCATGTGTTTGAAGGTGTGGGATGCCACCCCCCCAGCGTTGATGGCATCCACAATCCAGTCCAAGATCAGCTTACGTCCTTCCTTGTCGCTTTGCATTTGGGGATTGAAGAAGGCATCGAAATGGCCCAGGACATGCTCCACCAGGATGTCAACTTCCTTGGCAGTGAAGTTGACAGCCATCTGCCTCGCTGCCACTGAGTTGCCAGTTACCTCTGAAGATGTTGCTTGAGACATGGCAACCCCTGAGGAAGCTGTGGGTGGGCAATGTGGTCACCCTCTGGCCCGTTGGGAGTCTGGTGAATCAGCTAAGGTTGTCACAGGGCCAAGGACAGGAGCACTGTCAATGGATGGACAGCAGGCACTCAAAGTGCAGGCAGTGGGCCAACAGGCACCCACAATGGGCAGGCAGCAGCAGATGGCTCGGTAGGAGGCAGCTCAGGGCAGTAGGAGGCATGTAAAAAGGCTTGTAGGCAGGAGCGTGGGTCTTCCGTGTCTATTGCGTGGGCAGCCGGAAATAGAGTGCTTTTGAAATTAGCACGGACACGTGAAATCAGAGGAAAGGCCCTCAGTGTATAACTTACGTGACAAGGGCTGTGCGCTGGCATTCAGAATCAGGATAAAGCAGTGCATAGAAGCAACTCCGACCGTATGTGCGATTGGGAGTGGACGGACGAGTGCATTACAGAGAATGTTGGGGTGCCACACAATTCGTTCACTACTGTGACAGTGCAAAATTCTTATTTTGGTGGGGGATTTTCTTCCGGGCATATGCGCGTGTACTTTTCTTTTTTCAGAGGCCCACGGTGAGTCTCTTACGCATTATTCATACTCGGGTTGACCCTGTGTGTCGCGTACCTCCATTATTACCATTGCAGTAGCTTCCCAAGCTCCGGGTACACATTTTTTATGTTGCTGGGTGCCACAGCGTATCGCGTAATGCGATACGCCTGTGGGGTGCCTGTGCATTACGCGTCCCATATATTTTTTCACGAGAAGTAATATTGAGCCTAGTTGAACCACTGAAGTATGTTTTCCATCACGTACAGTGCCCCCTCACTCTGATTACCCAGGACAATTGCTTGGTGTGCTTTCCATTGTACTGGTCCATCTGTACCATGAGTGGGAAGGCCCCAAGAGCAAAATATGGCAGAGGGGGTCAGGGACGTGCAGCAGAAGCTGCTGCCCCCACCTCAAGAGGTAGGGGACGTGCAGAGAGAGCTATGCTCCCCGCCAACAGGGTCAGGGAACTCCAGTGGCAGCTGCTGTCCCCATCATCCTCTTCCATGTCCCTGGTGTACGTGAATCTCTTTATGTTCCATTTGGAAAGTACTTTGATACTTATGGAAGACACATAGAATTACTTGGAAGAGATGTATAGATGACGTGTTTGTCATCTGGAGAGGTACTCAAGCAGATCTGGAAACATTTCTGGAATTCATGAATTCCTTATATGAAAGGATCAAATTTGCCATGGAGGTTGGAACACCCAAGCTGCATTTTTTTGACGTGGGGTTAGAAATCAGACCGGAAGTCATTATAATGAATATCTACAATAAAAAGACAGATGTTAACAATTCCTTACGTTACTTGAGTCATCATCCTGAACACTTAAAAAACCATTTACCATATAGTCAATTCTTACGGCTGAAAAGAATTGTATCAACAGAAGACACATTAAGGGAGGAAAATGTGACAATGGCTGAGAAATACAGAAAGAGGGGTTACCCGAAGGACATCACAGAAAAAGCAAGAGAGAAAACTGAGATTTTGGACACAAGGGATCTCCTAATCCGAAGAACAAAACTGAAGGATATACCATTCCTTTATGCACTTAGATACTCGGGGCAAAGCCATCACATAACGAGAATCATTAAGAAGAACTGGCGCATTATCGAATTGGACCCACAACTGAACAAATTATTCCGAAAGCCGCCAATTATTGCATACAAGAGGGGATGGAACTTTAAAGATCAACTGGTCAAGACAGAGAGACCCCCGAAAGACAGACAACAGACACTTAAAAAGAAGAAAACGGGCACATTTGCATGTCTAAACTGTTGTAATTGTAATAACATCATGAGAGGAGGTTATGTGAGACACCCTAAAAATGGTAACAAAATCAAACTAAATGACTATGCGACTTGTGACTCCAAATAAGTAATATACGATTTGAGCTGCCCTTATGGTATCTTTTATGTCGGTCAGACTAATGGAAATGCTAAAGAATGATATGATATGATATGAGAGGTTATTTATAACGCGCTTAATACCCAGAGGTTTCTAAGCGCGGACCCAGGGATCGAACCTGTGGTGCTCCGTATCGTCTTGCTTCCCAGGCGAGCACGTTGCCTACTGAGCTATCCTCCCGAGACACTGCTGGAATTAGCATAAAAGCAATATCAGGATTAACAATATGAGATCACAAGTAGACAGACACTTTGCTGAAAACAGACATAACATTGCCCAACTTAAAGTTGTCATTTTGGAAATAGTCAAAAAATCTCAGAGAGGGGGAAACCATGCTAAACATATGGACCAAAAATAAATCTTTTGGATAGATAAACTGGACAGCTTGACACTGAATGAGATGAACAAGGAATACTGTTTTGGGGCTTTTCTGTGAAAACAGATACTGAGTAATTGCGCAATTGTGTTAGACTACAAATAAATGTATAAGGCATGTACAAAGATGTCCTCTAAAAACTGCATCTGCTGAAAACTATGTGTTAATTAAGAAGTGAATTTACTACGAAACTGGGAGCATGTTACTTTTTATGAACATCTGGATGGGTCACTCTAGATATTTAAAATCCATGATACAATTCACATGTTTATCAGTGGCGCATGTAAGAATTATTCATAAGGGGTATGGAATTCCCCATTCCCCCATAATTCCCTTTTTAAAATCTCTCATTTGGATTCCAGACAATTTACAGCATATTGTGAGTCTGCAAATTACTGATAGGAACAGTCTATTCTATAGCAATAGAAAACATAAGATTGACAATCTAGAACTTCTATGTGTGCTACTGGGCACCACTACAGAATGAGATGTGATTATCTCCTTCTTACTGTATGAAACAATTACTAAGACAAATATTCTTGAGAATACAACATATGATATACATGAATAGCAGGAGGTACTTCATGGCTTCATTTTTAAGATAGGAGTCCAGCATCCATTGGATATCCTCCACTACACCAGACTAAGATCTCCTTACATGTATATAGACATTTCACCATAACATCAGGTGGATTCCATGTTATATGACATCCTGTGGAGATGTTGCACCACAGGTTTCATTACTATATGCCAATAAATCCTCAGCAACACTCTCTTACAAATTGACTTTGATCCCGAGATAATATGAATTATCTATCTAGCCCATTGAGGCATAGAGATCTGTAACTAATGGGAGTTTACTTTTCCAAAGTACAAATTCATGAAACAGTTACAAAGCTAGATTGCACTAAACATTGAATAAAGTTGTTGATAAAGAACAATGGATACACTAAACCAGAGATAATAATTCTGAAAGCTTGGGTGCAATCTAGAGCATTACAATAGAAGTGGAGGCGAATTCCCTTTATTTTGTTCCTTTAAAAATAATGTATTTTCACCATGAGCTAACAAGTCCATAATATTTATAAACATTGACAACCTTGAAAAAAGGCGAGTAGAAATGTGTGTTTACTAAACAAACATAATCGCGCTCGATAATACAACTTAATGACATCATCACACAACGGCGTGATGACATACATAAAGAAAAGGCGGCCATTTTGATATACCGCGCACCTCGCGGTTCTGCATGGAATAAACATCTGTTAGTCACGGTACAAAGATTCTGAATAGATTCTGAATACAGGACACCTAAGCTAGTATAACTATTATTGATACAAGATAAGGGAGAAACATTAACACAGTTCCCTGCTTTAATTTGCAGGTATTATACTTGGAACTTCCTATTACCACAGCACTGCAGACTCTAACAAACGCCCTGATGATAAGCATTTAATGTGGGACAGGGTAAGTTCTTGTGACCTACATTGTCATTAAACTGAAAACATGACATTCTTAAAGCCAAAAAGATTGCTTTTGATGCAACATCTGTAAAATGGGGCTAAGCCCCAAAACACTGAAAAATTTCTTTTGATTACAGGATAAACACTAAGAGAGATTGCCTGATCGCAGTGCTAGCAGCCTTAGGTGCATTCTAAATCAAGCGCCATCAACATTTTTAAAGTGGAGGACACACTGTAGGCTATACAGGTAATTATCCTGATAAACCAGGGAGTATAGCTTACCCAATGTTGCACTCATTATTGGATCTAAAACGTGTGTGTTCTTTTAGTTATGGACAAACCTTTTTACAATAAGGGTAGAGGTTATAAAACGTTTTTTACATACGAATTTGTGATTTTGTAGGAAGAATTACGTAACAGTTAATGAGAATCAGATGGGAGGAAGATATCGTGTACATATACAAAAGGAATCAATCCAGGAGATTATGAAAAAGGTAATATGACAGACCATTAATTATGTACAACAGATATTAACATGAAAAATACTGAATCATGATTATCTATTATAGATATGAATAAGAAAACAAAGAATTGAGTAGAAAGGGGAAGGGCCGTACAGATCAAGCTCCTGTCTCCACCACTCAGGGTCAGGGAACTGCAGGGTCAGCTGCTGTCCCCACCACCCGTGGTCAGGGAACTGCAGGGTCAGCTACTGTCGCCACCACCCAGAATCAGGGATCTACAGTGGTAGCTGCTGTCATCCCCCCAGGTAAACGGGCACGCAAGGGCAGCCGATGTCCGTCCCTCAAAAGGGAAGGGAAGTCCATGTAACGCTCCTGTCCCCACCACCTAGGGTCAGGGAGTTGAAGTGGTAGCTGCTGTCATCCCCCTCAGGTACACGGCCACGCAGGGGGAGCTGATGTCCATCCCTCAAAGGGGAAGGGACTTCAATGTAAAGCTACTGTCCCCACCACCCAGGGTGAGGGAGCTGCAGGGGCAGCTTCTGTCCCAGGATCATTGGGTGATGCCATGGCCCAGGCTACTAGTGGTCCAACCCCTGGTACCCTGAGTGGTCCCAGCCACACAGGGTCTGCATCACATGCCAAGAAGGCAACGCGTGCACAACAGGAAGAGACTCAACCCCAATGCATGGCACAGGACACTGCCAAGTCAAGGAAGAGGAGCTTCAATGATAAAGAACTCCAGATCGTCACAGACTACGTGCACAAACACCACCATTACATGTGCACGCAGCCAGGGAGCACACAGACGCCTGCTCAGCATATGGTGCACTGGAAGCGAGTCGCGGATGACATCAACACTTTAGGGAATGAGAGGCGCACTGCTGTTCAGGTCATGAAGTGGTGGAATGACCTCCACCATCGCACCAAACACAAGCTGGGTGCCAACCTTGCCTCTGCTCTGACAACTGGAGGGGGGTCACCACAGGAGCTGGAGCTCACACCAGATGACGAGGCCATGAGCAGTTAATTGATGTGGATCATGTGCAAGGTGTGGGAGGCCTGCCAAATTACGAGGACACGTCCAGTGAGTGATCAACCGTATGCATTCCGAATATGTGTATGTAGATTAAACAAACAAGTATTATTGTGTTGCACTTGGGTGAACCAAGTCATGGTGTACTGATTCGTGCACAGTGTACTGCAGAGTGGGCACAAGCCATGTGCCGTACATCTGTTGCACATGGCTTTGTGACAGTAGTCATCACCAACTGGCATTCACCAAAAAAAAGAATTTGACATGCCACCACAACGTGACATCTGGTTAGTTGCATCAGTGATGTTAGTGACTCTGCTATGCTAGACAAGTGCTTGGGTCTGAAGCACGTGTTACACATCATGCACTGCATGTTGTAGATAGTCCATCCACACATGTACGTAGGTGGTTCCATGCTACAGAAAACTTCCATGAACACTGGCAGCAGGCCTGACAGTGTGCCATGCGTGACATTGCATTTTTCTACACTGTGCACATCCCTGCTGCAGCTATGGCACTGACCTTGTTGACAAATATTTGTCAGGATTCATCGCTGTTAACCTCCCACACTCAACACACACTCCATGGGTCCTGCCCCTGTCCCTCTTGTGTGTCACTGTCCCCTCTTCCCACCTCCCAGTGAATGTCATTACTCTCTCCACATAACACACCTGGGACTCCACGCTCAGGCCATGTCTGCATTGTGTGCACACCCTGTGCCAGTTGCACACTGGTGTTTCATGTAAATGTTGTGGACTTGGCTGTGATTATGTGTGCATGTGTTCACATGTACTCTAATGGCATGTTGAATAGCCACATGATGAATCACATTTAGCATATTTTTGTTAACTGTTTGCTGTGCCATGGGACAGAATGTGCTTTCTTAATCCATGTCTGTTGGCAATGTGTCCACTGGCTACATGGTCAAGGACATGGGATGGTGTTGCAAGTCTACATACGCCATTATCTGAAAGCTTCTTTAACATAGTGTGTGTATGCGATGTATGGCATGGTAACATGCACAGCAATGTGTTGTTGGACATCATTGTGATACAAATGTAAATTGTCGATGCAATTAACATGATTCTTCATGTCTTTATATGTCTTTGTGCAGGTGATGATGCACTAGATGCAGGGGAGGAGGTAGAGGAGGAACGGGAGTGTGAGCCAGAACAGACCACCAGTGGAGGACGTGGTGTCACAACCCATGAAAATCCGCTGGTGCTACAGTCCATCTGGGGTATGTTTCAGTTCGACACCGACTCCTATGAAAACAGTGGCTCTGGTGATGAACCGGATGCCCAATCCTCTATGCTGTCGAAGGTGAGTGCATCAAGTGTTGGAGCTGTTGTTGCACGTGAGTCTACAGGTGTCAGGTGCCCTCACAGGGCCAGTCAGTGTTGTCACGTCCGTCTGTGGTTGTTACGGCTGCAAGGCCACACTCCACACTGTTGGTTTCTGGTCCTGGGTCAGATCTCTGAGGGACGGAGGCAGCCATGCAGCCACAGACAGTGGCATCATATCAAGGGCCATGCTCCCTTGGGTCAGGCAGATGTAGGCCCGCACACATGGTGGACGTGTGCAGGCTGGTGAGACAGTGTGGGAGCAGTTCATGTGTACTGTTGCACAACAACAGGATGCTGACTATGAGATGTTGGCTGAGTGCATGGATTGGCCCATTCCATGATACCACTAGAAACACAGGTAGAACACCAGCTGCAGATATTACGGTCCATATGCTGCTCACACAGGCTGCACATGGAGGCCAACAGCAGGAGCCAACGGGCTGATCTGAGGTCTCTGCAGGCATCCCTGTTCCAAGAAGGACATTTTTATTCTTGTTTTAACATTTTTTCTTTTTTTTTACACTGCCCAGGCCAGATGTTGGCATTGCATGTATTGTTTTGCTATTTCCTGGTTGTTTTATTTTGTTTGTTTCTTGACTTCCCTTGAAGTGTGCATTAAAGGAATGGTTCGGTCAACATTTTTTATTGCCCCTACGGGTCGGCCATGTGTTTTTAAGCCTAAGTCGCTCGATTTCAGAAAAATTTCCTATGGACCTTACTTGAGTTTTCGTCCATTAAACGCACGCGAAAACAGGCACCAGGGAGCTGCCATTTTGTGATAATCCTATCATTTCCCCCATCGCCCTGGCTGACCTGCTTTTGCGGCACTAAATCATATCCCCCGCCCCTGAGCCTGACATTATCAAAACATTCATATTCCACACCTCTCTCTGTGACGTTTCTGTGCTGCGTAGGCTAACGCGCCCAGTGGTCTTCTATGCGACTTCACACAGAACCCGGAAACCAACACAGATCAGCTCACAACACAGCGCGCCACAATTCGGAATATGAAACTGTACTTTAAAATCAAACAGCAACACAGTAAATTTGGTAAAGTACATTTATTTGACATTAAATGTTTATAGAATATTCTGCAATTGCCATATGAACTCCGAAAGTCATTTATTTTCTTTTATCTCTATCCGCAAATCCGTAAAATTTTATCGTGAGTCAAGCGCTGTTCCTTTATGGTACACAGGGTGCTGGTTTTCGTTCAAAGAAGGACTTTTGTCGCACGTTGAATCGCAAGGCTGTTCCATCAAGTAGGCACTAGGCCAGCGTAAAGGTTTATATGTTGCTTCTAGCCGCCAGTACCGCGTAAGGGCATATGGGCCCTTGGCGATCGTCTCATAAGATCATCAGAATGGTGCAGTTGTTTACATTAAGCTGCAGCTGGCGACTGAAGAAACCATCTGCCGGTGTCCGAAACTGGTGGCAGGGGCAAAAGGAAAGGATATACCTATTTTGAAAACATAACATTTATAATTAGTCTCGCCAGCCGATCTTTATTAATATTATTAATTTTATATATTACGGCCGAGCTGAAACTATTTGCTTTCAAGGATAGTGCAATGGAGTATGTTCGGCTCTAAAATCAATGCGAAAACTAACAAAATAAATCAAGGTTAGTACACAATGAGAAACTACTTTTTGTCTACATGCGTGTGGAATGTGGACCTGCATGCCCATGTGCCCGCTACAAGGACGATCCCACAAACCTTTTCAAAGCTCTTCATTCATTCATTTATTCATGCATCCATTCATTAATTCTTCATTCCGGTATAAAAGCGTCTAAAGAGTTACTTACATTATATTTGCAATTTCCATTGTGTCTCTGCGTAATGCAGTCCGTAAATCCCACTGTGCTCTTGACAACGATTTTTCATATACTGAACTAACATGAAACTCGGTCGAGTTTAAGAATTTTCTGCCGTATCGTCTCTTACGTTATTGCACCACGCAACCCCCCCTTCAAATGCAGTTCTTTCTGCATGGTCCCTGTCTCCCAAGGTCAAAAAACAATAGAACCTTATACTGCCAGTGCGAGTTGTGGGCCTCTTCAGGGCGCGAGCTGAAAATCAAAGCCGCTGACCTTCACTAGAAATGAGCATACATTCTTTCTTTGCAACATCCCGTAGTAAAGCCATCTGTGAGAACTTGAAGTTTCGAATCCATCTATGTAGTGCGCCTCAATGTGCAAATGCGAACTGGCTTATCTCCCATCTGCAACGGCTCGCTTGGCGCATTCTAAGGCCCCAATTTTGTCCTCGTTGTCTGCAAGCTTTGAAGCCCCAAAGAACAATAACTATTGAGACTTTTAATATTTTGGGGAAGGTCAGGGAAAGTATAAAGTACCTGAGGAGTTGAGTTGAAAGTGAGATTTATTGTTTGTTTGTTTTATTATTTGCAATACGCAAGCCTCCCCTCGGTTAACAGTGCCCAGCATTTATAAGAGATAGCGAAAATTAGTTACATCAACAAAAATATATACATGCACATATAGACAAGGTCAGCAATATGAGGTGAATAGAGAGAGAATTCAAAGATGACACCCAGGTAGTTCGGCACCCAGGATGGTGAAGCTAGGGGTTAGAGTTAGCGTACTTTGTATGCACACTGTACAATAAAATGTATTTACAAAAAGACAATCGTATTACAATTATTTAAACCGGGATTTGTACTTCACAACCAGCACTCCTTTGGGTGGACATGGCACAGTGGCAATGTTGGGTGGCAAGGGATCAGTGCTCTGCACAGAAACGTTCAAAATTCCATATCTGTGCTTCTCTATTACAGCAACAATAAGGCTTTTGACAAAGTCGAACTCCATTTCCTCATAGACTGGTTTGATCACCCATTGCTTACTTCTTTTTGAAAAGGCCTTAGTGTAGTGAGGCATCCTTACATTACCCTTAGTCCTAGATTGTTCACGGCTGAGATTCTCGTTATGGGCCAAGACGGCAAGTAGAGTCCTATGTCTCATGCCCTGCATGCTAAAATGCAAGCGCTTTGGCCTGCACTTTAGGCACATATTGTGGAAAACGTCCAAACCTCCTGTGTGACAGAATTCTGTCAGTCCCCTCAAATCTCTTGATAGAGTTTTATCGAAAACAATCTTCTCAATGGCTTTGTGTGTCGGTGAAGATGGATTCAACCACTTCTTCTTCCGTGCCTCCACTGGGGATAAAAGGCCATGTTCACATTGGTGGAAATGTAGGTTTTCTGACCAGCGGTGCACGTTGGTACAGAGGTGCCTCAGTGACAGCCATTTTTCAAGTAGTATTTCCACTGACCCTTTACAAGTTTTGGAGCACCACCAAAGATGGTTGCTGGTAGACTGGGACCACTCTGAAATACTTTCCAAACCTTTTTTTTTCCCTGCAGCCAAGATTTTCTTATTGATTGATTTAGCAAGATGCCATACGTCAAATTGATGTTTAATATGTGGGAACTGCTCTCTCATTGTCTTGGCAATTGAAGCGTGTCTGTCCGTGGCTATGAGGTCAATGTGCATTCCCCTCGATTGTAGATATTCCACTGATTTTATAAATCCTAGTTTCTCCATGGCCACTGAGGATGTATATTGTGTTACCTGCACGACCACCGAACTCACAATTTTCTTACTATCCATGTCCTGAAAGTGGTAGGTGCAGTACTTGGCAGAAAATCCAGGGCTGTCGCACTGTCCATCGCCAGCTAGCCTGAATCGTTTGCCTTCGAATATACTTGCTATAGACAATTGTTCAATTTTCCAAGCATCACTAATGGCAGGAAACAGATAATCATGTTGGTATTTGTAGTACTGCGTTTTTTAAATGAAATGGAGTCCCACAAACTGAAAGAAAGACTCTAACTTTCTAAAACTGGAGCCACTAAAAAGTGATGCAGCTGCACACAGTAGATTGCCTGCTGGCAGTTTCCCCAGCATCGGTTGTGCAGACCATGAGAACGTGTGATGTAATCTACAGGCGGCATGTATTGTGACGTTACTGCCTTGTTTTTGACGAGTCACATGAATCAATGACTTCCCACATACTTTCCCTCTGACGGAATGCCCACATTTCAGCATACTTATAATATCCATCAAACAACTGTCGAATACTATGTATTTGCCCTCTTTCATTAGACTGTCATCCTGCGTCAAAGTTGTTTCGGCCTGTGACGTTGAGGACATATCACCACACTTGAAAGAAATATCGCTGCTATCAAGTTCTGATGCGTCGGTGAATGCTGCTGCTGGTTCATTCTCTGTCATTTCAACATCTGCTACCTCAACATTGATGGGAGAACACAACAGTGTTGACAGCTTTTTTGGTGGCAATTTTTTGGCGGGTGTAGATTGTGTGAATTGATCTGCGACTACTTCAGAGCTATCTTCAATACATCCAGTATCATGTTGTTGCGGCAGTGCGGTCGTACTGTAGCAATGGTCCAATACAAATTTGCTGGATTCTCCGGACACATTAATTTCATGTTCTGGCCATTGGACATGAGCATCCCGAGTCTCAACATGCCGCCTCTGAATTAATAGTTCCTCCATAGTGTAAATGGTCTGGCAAGCAACATCCCTCATTCGCTTCACTGTCTGTGTATGTATAGTTCGTAGACCCACGGGTAACTAGAGGACAGATTGGAAAAGGGATGTTCAGTTTAAACACAATATAAAGTATAGTACAATTGACTGGAAAAAAACATAAAATAGTCCCCAGCACAAAAACATTTCTAAAGTTATGAACTGTTTGTAACTAACCTTATTTTTGTTTCTTTTCTTTGCAACTTTTTTGACTCGACCTTCAACATCTGCACGCTGTTGCTCCGATACGTATCCGCATGTCTCCCCTTCCTCTTGCGCTGCAACGACTATATTTTCTGTATCCGCATAGACAGCATGGAATGAGGCTCCATCGACTCCCTGAAACATAGTATTTTCATTACTGTGTATCAAAATATTGTTAGCGTAAAACGCACGTGTGGACGAACACACATGTACATCTCAATAGCCAAACACGATTAAAACATTGTGTGGAACAATCAAATGACAAGTATTCGAGCTCTGATGACCTAGTTCGATGGAGATGTCAGTATCCATACCTTTGGCTCTACATGGACGGCCACGAATGATTGTATTGAAGAGGAGGCATCAGCAACTCCCTGAAACACAGTACTTGCGTTAGTATGGTTTTCAATATCGTAAACATAACACACACTTGGGGTCGACGGCACAGGTACATATAAAGAGATAACCACAAATGTTGCATTGTCTAAAAGAATCAAGGAACATTTAAAAATGATCAGATTTAATCGACTTATTTCTCCGATTTCTTTACATCTGCATCATCTAAATGGGATCTTGTGATTATAGTGGAAGCTCCATCATCTCCCTGAAACACAGTACTTGCGTTAATAGGGAAGAAAGTATAGCAAATGGAATCACGTTATATGATCACAATCGATGGAGCTGTCAGTATCCATACCTCATGCTGCTGAAGAATATCTAGGGTGTTGTCAATGTGGTGCGCACTTCCGAAAGCTGTTGCGCTGATTCGTATCCGCATTGTCCTTCTTCCACCGGAATTACTTGAATGTCAGGACCCGCATCAAGTGCGTGGGTTGACGATTCAACAACTGCCTGAAACATAGTATTTGCATTAATAAGGATTGCAATATTGAAAACACAACACACGCTTGGGGTCGACCGCACAGGTACATATCAACGGCTAACCACAAATGAAACATGGTGTAGAACAATCAAACGACAAGTGTTCCAGTCCTGATGATCACGGTCAGTTGAGCTGTCAGTATCCATACCTTGGGCTGCTGAAGAACATCTAGGGCTCTTGTCAATGTGGTGGACGCTTCAGCATCTCCCTGAAAGATAGTACTTGCATTAGTTTGGATAACACTAATTATAACTGAAAACAAACACCAGGGGATTACAACTAAGGTGTATATCCATTGGAATGCACTAACCAAACAATTGGTAAAATAATCACACGATCCATACAAACTATTACTTGACATGCATAAAACAAGTCTGTAGCGGAATAGCCAAGTATGATTACCTGATACGCGCTAGAAGTGGTTGATAACTGCGAGCACGTGACGGAAGTAGAATGTTCTTGCTTCAGATTCAAGGGATAGTCAAGAAGTTGTAAAGGTAAATTATTGTTTGATAATGAAATGCCAATATTTAAAATTGCCATGTAAGGAGACAGAATACTTGAGTAATGCGCAATATAGCACAGTTCCCTGTGCCCATATATAGATTTTGGTTGTGGGTTATGAAATCCCAAAATAATATATTGATAAATGTCATTATTCAAAATGCTATACACTCATATCAATGTCGAAAGTATTACAATTTGGAAACAACACCTAAAATATCAATGAATACATTCGGCTACCTGCATACTACCGCAGGGCCTAAAGCTAAAAACCGACACTTGACTCACCAGTGGCGGATTGTGGATGAATAGAGTGGGAATAGCATTTGTGAGCAATTTTTGTTACCCAAGATGTGGTGTACATGTTCGAGGGAAAGTGCCCGCTGCAGATGCGGTATCAATCACCCCTCTTGTACTCAAAGACTTGTTGGACTCTACTTTCCAGCTCATCCAGTGGATATCCGCAATGTCTGACCCATTCTCTTATTCGATCAACTTTTTTCGGGAATACATGCATTGTAGTGCCTTCAGATTTAGCATGGGTCTTCGAAGGGCAACCGCTAATCGAACAGGCAGGCATTGTTGAAAATTCTGAAAAGTAAATATCAAGATTATTATAAAACATTGATGAATAAAAATGTCATTAAAAAGTAAATGAACCATACCATGCTCAATGCAAGGTTTGTTTTGGTCGCCGGAACTATACCAGTTCATCATGTGCGGCTTAGTATTTGCATAAGTTACAGAAATTTCTGTTTTGTCTTGCACGAAAAGGAACCATACTTACATTATAGAATGGACCCCCGAAGGATGCAATTCGATGACAATTGACACAGATGAAAATAAATAGATCTATTGATAGCATAACAATTGAAACTCAACTCAATAGCAATGAGACCAATGACCATAGCTCTATTGGGTACTGTAATAGCAAATAGATTGAAATGTAAAAATGACCAAAAAATGACTAGGATACAAGACCTTACCTTGACCAACAAACAGTTGGATTCAGCAGGCCGAGCAGTATGTTGCAGGAGAACAGGTAGATGGCCACAGGTAGCACACAGACGAGTTTGCTCGAAGCGGTCACAGATAGCACGGCGACGAGCAGATTAGCATAGATCTCAGTGCTTCTCGGGTAGAAGGTTCCGGAGTTGACTTGCAAAGCACAAAGATGTTCTCATGAGACATATCAAGTGGTTTATAAAGTATTAGAAACAGGGGTGTGTTTGTGAATGAATGACATGTGTATGTCGTGGAATTATGTTTATTGCAGGGGGGGCGGTCTGCCTCAGGGGAGGCCTGCCTGGAGACACGAGGTCTGAGGAGGCCATGTGAGCGATGACCACTGGGCGTGGGATACCTTTTGAAGTGTACATGCTGTTTGGCACCTTGGCCGTTTGCACCCGTCACAGCCCCCCATGCCAGCGCTCATCCCCGGGTGCGAACCGCCTTTGATAGAGGGGGTGGGATGGATGGGCCTGGGGCGTGCAGATAAGGCACAGGAAGACTGCTGAATGGAGACACACTTATGTGGATTGCAGGGGGGCGTCCTGCCTCAAGGGAGGCCTGGCTGGAGACACGGGGTCTGAGGAGGCCATGTGAGCGGTGGCCCCTGGGCGTGGGATACCTTTTGAAGTGTACATGCTGTTTGGCACCTTGGCCGTTTGCGCCCGTCATAGCCCCCCATGCCAGCGCTCATCCCCGGGTGCGAACCGCCTTTGATAGAGGGGGTGGGATGGATGGTCCTGGGGCATGCAGATAAGGCACAGGAAGACTGCTGAATGGAGACACACTTATGTGGATTGCAGGGGGGCAGCCTGCCTCAGGGGAGGCCTGCCTGGAGACACCGGGTCTGAGGAGGCCATGTGAGCGGTGGCCCCTGGGCGTGGGATACCTTTTGAAGTGTACATGCTGTTTGGCACCTTGGCCGTTTGCGCCCGTCACAGCCCCCCATGCCAGCGCTCATCCCCGGGTGCGAACCGCCTTTGATAGAGGGGGTGGGATGGATGGGCCTGGGGCGTGCAGATAAGGCACAGGAAGACTGCTGAATGGAGACACACTTATGTGGATTGCAGGGGGGCGGCCTGCCTCAGGGGAGGCCTGCCTGGAGAGACGGGGTCTGAGGAGGCCATGTGAGCGATGGCCCCTGGGCGTGGGATACCTTTTGAAGTGTACATGCTGTTTGGCACCTTGGCAGTTTGCGCCCGTCCCTTGCACTTATGTGATGTTAACTTTGCATGACATTCGCGTAGATGAGAACACTGAGCAGGACACGGGGCATCCATTTTTGTACCCCCTTTCCACTCCATTTTGGTGACCAGGCCTCACTGCGATAGTACAGCGCGCAGAGCACATGGCCCACAGCCTCGTTCCCACTCTGACTGGAAAACTCCAGAGGTATTTGCAACAGCTAATAAATGTAACACATAACTCTCTGAGATCACGGTCCTGCATGTGAACCGGCCTGAACCAAGCACATAGCTCGTTCATCTCCACAAACGTGTCCTTGCCCACGCACCCTCGCCAGTGGAAAGTTACTGCCATTCTGACCCTGTGTCCCTGCAAGGTATTCTCTTCATGTGCCAGACCACTGACCACGCCATGATGGCCACCTAGCAGATCCCCAACTAACATTAGACCCCTACTGCTAACAGTATTCCTTGAGGGGGTATGATTCACACAGTGGTGATTGTAATGATGGCTATGGTCATGTTCATCAGATGGATTGCTGGGGGCACTGTTTAATGATTATGATCACTGTGCTTTGTGATTGTGTGATGGGCTTTCATGGTAGTTTTCGATTGTGTAGCATGGTCAACAGTTTGTGGACTGTGTCAGGTGCCGAAGTTTAGGCCAAGGTGTGCCCCATTCTACTTTTAGCAAGTCTAATGAGTGACACATCCAATCCCTAGCAGGGTTTGTGGGGTAATGGATGTTTGTCACATTTGGCATGTCAAAAGTATGGATCAACTATTGAGGTGTGCTACAGCATTGTAAAGCCACAAACATGTTGCTATTTCTGATGTTATGTGGGATAATTGGTCTAATGGCACATGAGGTTCAGTTTTGTTTGTGGGGTTTCTTTCATTTCTCATGCATGCAGCACCATGGTGTATTTAGCTTCTAGTGCAATGCATCTCAGTGCATGATGGTGATGCAGTATTAGACCATAGCTATGCGGTGACAATGAAGTCGGCATTGATCATGATCTGGTGGTTAACAGTGTACTTTCGACATCAATTAGTTGTGGATCATTTTATCTATCTGGTTTGTGTTGTCAGCTTATGTCTTCGATTGAGGGTCCATCGGTGTACAGAAGTACTTTGTGCCATCAAGCATGGTTCTGGCGGAGGTGCAAGAGGTGAGTGATTCAATGATTAGCAAGACATCCACTGTATATTCTGCTAGTTCACCTTCACAATACCTTTGGTATATACTTGCAGCACATATGTGTTGCAGATGCACATGACTGATTGAACCGACTACTGACAGGGTCTTCAAACACAACCCTCCGCACCTCTGCACCACCTGACACCATCATCATTATTCATTCTCCTCAGTCACTCATGTCTCCCCTGAAGTAGTCGACAGAGTTAACAAGTACATGAAGGTGTCATCCCTATTGGTGTCCAGATGCTCGAACAGAACCATCATTGGCAACATCTACTCTATGTCAAATGGTCTTGGTGATCTTTGCACACTCTCCTTTCCTGGTGTTTAGTTTCTATCCTCCATCAGGCACTCACTTGTGCGCACCATCCTGACTGTGACATATGCACAGTCTTCATGACCACCAACATACGAGGGAATAGCTTTCTACACCTTCTGGGAGAAACTGCTTGCCAAGTTTGGCTGCAGACAAATGTAAGCCCGTGTGGGCATTCTTTGGGATGTACATGGACACCAGTGTGGATTGAAACTATGCAGAGCAGCAGACAGTGCTCTACAGGTGTCACATGAATGAATGGTAGCATCCCTCAATTCATAATGCCCTGCAGTCCTCATCATCCTTGATGTCTCATATACTTTTCACACAGTGATGCATTCCATCCTCATTTCTATGCTCCATGAATGGACAGTGGACTTGCTTAGGTCATCCCAAAAATATCAATGCCATAAATACCCCATACTGTGTACTTTCTTCTACCCTACTTCAGCCTCCACCTGTGGCATCATGCACATGTCCATTCCTTTCCTGTGCATTTTTGACATATGCATGTGCCTGCTGCAACACATATTTGAACCACTGTCAAATTGATTCATGTGCTATGATGAAGAGAGACTACTCTTCAGCACTGTTCGTAGTGACACACTTGCACACTTATTCACCATGTTTGTTTCACAGCCATCCGGGACTGGTGCACTACAAATTACCTTGGCTTGTGTGCCATTTACAAAATTGAGTGAGAGACCCAAGCTACTCCTCACTGATGAGGCCCAACAAGGTTGAAACATGTTTGGGGATGCTTGTGGCCTCGTGCAGAAGGGATGGATATGACCTAGCAGTTCGGACGGGACTGCCCCTTTTGGGGTGGGACCAAGCCTGATTTGCATATGGTCTTTCCCCTTCTCTAATGGCTTAGCAGGCAAAGAACGAGGGTCTGGAGGGTTGCCGAGAGCAAAGCCAGTGGTTAAGATTCATTCTAAACCTTCCAGCCATCAGCTCCATGTTTTTGACAAGTTTCATCATGACACGATGTACTGTGGTTTGCACATTTTGAACTTTAGTTTACTATGTGTATCCCTACTTGAGAGATTCCTGAATAGTTAAGTGTAATGGGAGCCTTTCCAAACACAAACTCAAGTCACGACCTTTAAAAAAGGGTCATTTTCTTTAATTTACCATGTTGTCTTTACGTACAACGCACTGATGGAATTACAGACTGTTACTTTGGAGGAAACCACAGACATGTCCAACATCTAAATGATGAGACCAAGCAACGTGCGGACAAACTTTCTTTAATCATATTTGATGTGGTCTAAATTATAATACTAATGTCCATTTTCTATTGAACAATGGTATGAATATACGCATCGATTAAAGGACTGTGATGCTACAGCGACCCCTATTCTGGAGTCAACAGTAATCTCACACACCTTTCAAGTATTTCTTTTTAGAATATTCATTCAGATGAGACTATACAAAATATATATTTGTTCAAGTTCAACTTACTGTTAAGTATAATATTAGCTTTTGATACAGATTGAGTTGTAGGCTTCTTTGTCAATATTAACCATCTCAAAATGTCATAGCCAACACAGACTCACCGAAAGGTTGCATAGTAATCTAATCACTACAGCTTGTTTAGCATCAGCCTGCTGTATTATGAAGGTCTGATATCGGAGTCACCACTGACCATGTACTCCTAAAGGGACAGCGTTCAGTGGGCGCTGTTGATTTATTTCTTGATTCTTGCAATACATATTCAGTTACCTTCTTAAAGATAGTGGCAAAAAAAAATGGACAAAGTTAAAACATACATCGGCACAAATATAGCCTAGACCACCACCTCATCACAGCCCCATTATTAGCGTTTTCCCAAGGACTGAGTGCATTAGGACCCTTGTGATACGAGTTCAGAGGGAGGAATGCTTTCATGGATGGTGTCACAAATTGAGAATAAACCCAAGAAATATTTCACCCCAATCTCTCTTGATACTTCAAATTGAATGTAGACTCTGCCCTGCCTCCTTGAGTCCAGTGCCATATGCAGAAGGCAGGTAGGTGAAGGATCAAGTGAAGCAACAACTCTAGTGCTAATGTGCAAATCTACACAGAGGACAGTGGGGGGGCAGTTTATTTACTAGCAGAAAGCACTGACAGGCCCAGTGTTCACACAGTCTACAGCAGGGTCGGACTGAGGCATAAAATTGTCTCGGGCACCAACATGAAAGTGACCCACAGTTGCAAATGGGAATTCATTCCTTTTGGAACACTGTTTGAATATTACCCGGGGGGAGATTTTTGATAAAATGTGATGCAAATTGTACATTAAAAAGAATATTTATTCAGCAACAGTGTTCAAAACTATTAGCCACATAGTGAAGTCACTCATCAAACTGGCCCACTTTGGCCAAAATAGTGCCCCACTTTGATCAAAAAACTTGCCCACACAAGCATTTTGCGTTTTTGGTTCGGCCATGGGCTTTTGCACTAAAGGCTAGTCCATACCTGGTCTACAGAGCTAAAGTTGTTTGTGGACATGCATCCAGTTCATTCCCCCTTTGAATTCTGGGATGTGTAGTTCCCCATCTTTCAAATTGGTGGGAAAACTACAAATCCCTGAATTCTAAGCTAATACAGAACTGGATGGCTATCCGATCCATGACCATGAGAAACTTAAGTTCCTTCAATCTAAATCTTAGGATAGTAATTCGATATGCATGACTTCACTGGCCGTCCTTTCTTTTTACAATTTGCACAGCCAGAGCAAGAGCAGTTCCAATGTGTGTTTGCTCATTGCAGTAGGACCTTAACTTACTGAACTAATGGCACATGATGCCGGGCCAGGCTGAATCGATAACATTTCTGCTCCTGCTGGCTGAGTGATTGCTAAGCAACGTGCTCCTGGCTCCACTGTTTTGCAAGTCACTGAACATTTTATTATATTTGTTTACATACGAACAAAAGGGAAAGCAAATGCTTATTTTTGGTTCAAGCCCTCAGCTCACCCTTGTGATGTCCTTGTGGTCTTGCTAATATCAAATTGAAAATCGGGACAATCACCATAGAAGATCTGACCTGTAGAACTGTCATGATCTCTGCTTCCAAAAGGTCAGGGTTTTCCCAACTCCCTTGGAAGCAGATCCATAACCCAGGTTCCGAGTGCCAACCAGTCCCAATTGGGACCTTTTGGACCCAGTCCTGGCGCCAGTGGCACCAGGCTCATAAATATGCCCAGTCCCAGCGCTGGAAGCGCCGGGCTCATAATGCTTGGGTGGACTTACCTGCAGCAGACCATGCTGCTTACTTGCCTGCCAGTTGAGCCTCTGATCCTCTTCTGTTTGGAACTACTTTTCCTGTTGGGTGGGGCTGGAGCCACTCCCTAGATTCAGAACACTGGAACTCTTCTGGAAGGCAGGAACTCTTTTCTTACCAGGAACTCTTTTCTTACTTAGGCATGGCTGTGGAAGGAGACACCTAAGCACTACAGGAGGCTATTTAAACCACACCCGGTGGATGAATCTTGCTTTGCGTTATTCTGCACCCTCTGCAGCAGAACGCTCATCGTGTCTTCTGCATCCGGTCCTGGGCCTAAGGAAAAAGGCTTACCATCCTGAATCCAGTCTTCAGCAACACCTATAAAGACAAGAAAGAACAGGTTAGCATTCCGGCATCTGAAAGGCAAAGGCTTACCTAATCTTCGTGCGCTCCGGAGGTCTTCACACTGCATTCCGGCATCTGAAAGACAAAAGCTTACCAACTCTTTGCACGCTCCGGAGGCCGTCGGCGCTGCATCCCGCATCTGAAAGACAAAACAAGGTGCGTTTAAAGACATTGGGGAACTTTAATACTCACGTGCCATTACTCCTTTCCACATCTAACCCAGTGGGTATCCCGGCACCCTGCAGCCGCTCCGAACTTGTACCTGCAAAATAAAAAGACAGTTAGAGCGCATCGTGAAGCTGGCAACAAGCGCTTACTTACGTGCTTCCAGGCGCTTCTATCCATCACACGGGCTCCATCTTCAACTCACTTCAGCCCGTCATCCGCCATCGCCGGAACCCTGCAAAACAAGAGACATCATTATTAAAGACTTTAAAGACATTTGAGTTACTCGAAACTTACCGTTCGTGCAGTAAACGACGGACAGCAGTCCTCTGAAGTCAAGAGGCCTGCGCTACCTATCCAGTGAAGAAACTGGTTACAGCACCCTGCCCCGAGGCAGATGGAGAGCTCGGCATTCACTTACCTAAGGTGAGAGCGTTAACCTGTGGGGGTCTACAGGAGAGGAGAAGGGGAAAGAGATAGGGACACCCCAATAACCCCAGTTCATTAACCCCGTATTTTCTATCTGCAGACATCTTACTCTGCACGTCAGGCTTACAGGGCACAGAGGTCCAGCCCAAAGAGCCTACCGGGTGCTGCACATCACCTTTGAAGATACGGTAGTCGCCCAGTCAAGACCGGCGCCTCTGCGAGAATCAGGTGAGCGTTACAGAACGCAAAGCCTACCGCAAAACTCTCGCCCAGGCGCTATGGAAACCTCGGATACTGACCACCTAGCCCGGTTACTTGGGGAACTAAGGGCAGAAGTGCATGCAGCTCGTCAGGAAACGAACGCTCTAAGAAGGGAACTAATTATTTCCAAGGAGAGAACAGATGATCTTGCTAGACAATTGCTACAGTCACAAGCCGGACAGACCCCGCTACCCGCATCAGGGGCAAATCTTCCTTCAACATCCTCTATGAATCCAGTGCAGATCAACCTACCTGGGGATGTACCTCTGGCTCCGCCCGAACGATTTTCTGGTGACCCAAAGAGGTTTGCGATATTTATCAATCAGTGCCGGTTGCACTTCTTATGCCGGCCAGCAGCCTTTCCAACTGATCAAGCTAAAGTAGCTTTTGTACTTTCGTACCTTAGTGGCAATGCGGCAGACTGGTCGATCCCTCTAGTTAATCAAGATGATCCGGTTCTCCATGATTTTCAAGCCTTTCAGCTTAGTATGGAAAAACTGTTCGCAAGACATGCACAGGGGCAGGCCTTGGACAATGAGCTTCTTTCGTTGCGACAGGGTAATCAAGACCTTTTGGCTTATATTGCATCTTTCAATAGACTAATAGTGGAAACTCAATGGCCTGAGGACAAAAGGATTACGCTGTTTTATAGAGGTCTACATGGAGTGCTCAAAGACGTTTTAGCCCAAGTAGTGAATCCCCCACAAGACTGTTCGGATTATATAGACTTGGTCGTTCAAATAGATCACAGACTGCAGAACAGGAAGGCCGATCGTTCCAAGTTTGATGCTCGAGTATTTTCCAAACCGCCAACTCCTTCCAAAGGAGTAGACTCCGGGGAACCCATGCAAATAGGGGGTCTGAAAGGTCCTCTAACACAAAGGGAGCAGGAAAGGAGAAAACAGTTGCAATTATGCCTATATTGCGGAAACTCAGGGCACTTTCTTCGAGACTGTCCGGTGAAACCTGCCAAGAAGGCAGTAGGAGCTGCAGTTACCACAGTTACAAACTCTGAGCAGGGAAACGACCTCGCCCGACAAGAATAGAGGTCCTCTTGCCGAGCGTGAAAACCAGTTCCGTGACCTCGCATTTCGTGATACCTATGGTCCTCATTGGCCCTGATAATCCGGATCGATTACATGCAATTGAAGCTTACGTCGACAGCGGTGCCATCGGCAATTATGTGGATCATGAAATGGTTTTGAGGATGAATCTAACTCTTTGTCCCAAGGCTGTAAAGGACGTCATTACTACGGTGGATGGTACGGAGATAGCCTCCGGGCCAGTAACGCATACCACTCAAGAGGTGACGCTAGTAAGTCAAGATGGACACCATGAGAAGATCGTGTTCGATGTGATCAAGGCCCCTCAGTTCCAGATTATTCTAGGAATACCTTGGTTAGAGAAACACAATCCTCTGATCGATTGGCGAGCAAGAACGGTCCAGTTTCCAGAATGTGTCTCTACTTGTCACCCTCCACCTGGTGTTGCACTGGCAGCAATTTCTTCAGAGACTCCCCAGTTACCTCCCGAATACCTAGAATACCAAGATGTTTTCCGGAAGGAGCAGGCTAACTCTCTACCTCCTCATAGGTCTTATGACTGCCAGATAGACCTGATACCTGGATCTACTCCTCCTTGTAGTAGAATTTATGCCCTCACCGAGCCTGAGAACCTTCACCTTCGACAATACCTGGATCAATACCTGGCAAATGGGTTTATTCGTCCTTCCAAGTCCCCTGCCTCTTCAGCTTTGTTCTTCGTTCCAAAAAAGGAAGGAGACCTTAGAACTTGTATCGATTATCGCTCCTTGAACCAGATCACCGTTAAGAATAGATATCCGTTACCTTTGATCCCTGAACTCCTGGACCAAGTCAGAAAAGCATGCATATATACAAAGCTGGATCTTAGAGGAGCTTACCACTTGGTACGAGTAAAAGAGGGCGATGAATGGAAGACGGCCTTCCGCACCAAGTATGGGCTATTTGAATATCAGGTCATGCCCTTCGGACTTTGCAATGCCCCGGCCGCCTTTCAATATTTTATGAACAATGTCCTCAGAGAGCTCATAGATGTGTGTGTTGTTGTTTACATCGACGACATTCTCGTTTATTCTTCATCGGAATCTGAACATCGGAAACATGTGAAAATGGTCCTCGAAAGATTGCGTCAACACAAACTTTTCGCTAAATTGGAAAAATGTGTTTTCAACGTGACTGAAGTTGAATTCTTGGGATTCATATTATCACCTGGCGGAGTGCGTATGGATTCAAAGAAGGTCGATGCAGTTCTCAAATGGCCATCACCATCCTCCGTAAAAGGTGTACAAAGCATGTTAGGCTTCGCTAACTTTTACCGCAGGTTTATCCCCGAGTTCTCTCGAATAGTCCAGCCCATCACTGCCTTGTTAAAGAAAAACAAACGTTTTGAATGGTCTACCGAGGCGGAACAAGCTTTCCAGGATTTGAAGACTAAATTTATCTCTGCACCAATCTTAAAACACCCTCGCCCCGAACTCCCCTACATCGTGGAAACTGATGCTTCAAGCCTTGCCATGGGGGCAGTTCTATCACAAAAGGACCCGGTAACCAATCAGTTGCATCCCGTGGCATTTTGGTCCCGCAAATTCTCGCCTCCTGAAGTCAATTACACGATTACTGACAAGGAACTTCTGGCTATCAAGTCTGCCTTTAAGGCTTGGCGGCATTATCTGCTGGGGGCCCGACACACCGTTACTGTGATTACGGATCACCGAAACCTGCAATATTTGAAAACCGCAAAAGCCCAATCCTCTAGACAACTCCGTTGGGCATTATTCTTTGCCGAGTTTGACTTCATAATTACCTATCGACCTGGTACAAAGAACGGTAAAGCCGATGCCCTTTCTCGGATGGGAGTGGAAGAACACTTGATCAACCTTAAACCTGTACCAATCATTCCCGAACAAAGAATTCTGGGTGTAATCGCCACAGAATCCATAGAGGAAGTTAAGGATAAAGCCAGGCAACTTGTAACTCCAGCAGACATACAGAATTGGCATCTGCAGGGAAAGGACTTTGCAGTAAAGGACAACTTATTGTATTTCCAAGAACGATTATACCTACCCAGCACAGATTTACAGAAAAAAGTAATCTCTTGTTATCACGACTCTTTAATGGAAGGTCATCCCGGTATAGCCAAGACCTCAGAAAAGATCAAGCGCTACTTCTGGTGGCCGTCTTGGAAAAAAGATATCAGAGACTTTATAATGTCCTGTGGAGTATGCGCCCAAAACAAGAGTCAAAAGGAAAGACCAGCAGGCCTCTTACGCCCTATTGACATCCCACCTCGCCCTTGGCATACGCTTTCTATGGACTTCATCACCGATCTACCTCCATGCTCCGGATACAATACGATTCTAGTAATCGTGGACTTATTCTCCAAGATGGCGCATTTCATTCCGCTCAAAGGCTTGCCAACAGCAGCAACTCTGGCCCGAGAATTTCTCGAAAACATCGTCCGACTGCACGGTTTTCCTTCGGTTCTAATTTTGGATCGAGGTAGTCAATTTATTTCTCATTTTTGGCGAAGTTGCTGTCGGTCGGCTCAAATTGATGTGAGACTATCGACCAGTCACCACCCTCAGACCGACGGACAAACCGAGAGGACCAATCAAACTCTGGAACAGTATTTACGCTGCATGCTGCAACAAACTGAAAAAACTTGGAAAGATATCCTTTGGATAGCCGAGTATGCCTACAATAACTCTGTCCATTCGGGAACTGGGAAAACCCCGTTTTTTCTTTTGTACGGCAGTCACCCTCGAACCTCGGAGTTGGATCCCCTCCAAGATCTTGAAACACCAGCAGTAGACTACCTGCATTCTACAATCACCCAAGCCTTTAAGGAAGCTGTTTCTCACCTTCAAAGGGCTAAAGAACAATACAAGAAAGGAGCAGATCAACATCGGAAGGAAGCCCCTCACTATCAAGTAGGGGATCAAGTCTGGTTATCCACCAAATATCTATCTCTAAAAGGGCCACGCACATTCAACCCAAGATACCTTGGTCCCTATTCCATCACTACCATAGTAAACCCAGTAGCGGTCAAGTTGGACTTGCCCCCGCACATGAAGATACATCTGGTCTTCCACGTCTCTCTATTAAAACCCGTGCAACCTCAAACCCGACTAACCAAATCTCCAAAACCTATCCTAGTTGATGGAGAACTCGAGTTTGAAGTCAAAAGCATTCTGGACTCCAAGATCTCCAAATCTAAACTATTCTACCTAATTGACTGGAAAGGCTACGGCCCCCAAGAGAGATCCTGGGAACCTGCTGAATATGTCCACGCTCCTCGCCTAATCAAAAGATTTCACCGAACATTTCCTGACAAGCCAAAACCCCCGGAGAAGCCCGGTTTGGGAGGGGCCTTGAGGGGGGGTACTGTCATGATCTCTGCTTCCAAAAGGTCAGGGTTTTCCCAACTCCCTTGGAAGCAGATCCATAACCCAGGTTCCGAGTGCCAACCAGTCCCAATTGGGACCTTTTGGACCCAGTCCTGGCGCCAGTGGCACCAGGCTCATAAATATGCCCAGTCCCAGCGCTGGAAGCGCCGGGCTCATAATGCTTGGGTGGACTTACCTGCAGCAGACCATGCTGCTTACTTGCCTGCCAGTTGAGCCTCTGATCCTCTTCTGTTTGGAACTACTTTTCCTGTTGGGTGGGGCTGGAGCCACTCCCTAGGTTCAGAACACTGGAACTCTTCTGGAAGGCAGGAACTCTTTTCTTACCAGGAACTCTTTTCTTACTTAGGCGTGGCTGTGGAAGGAGACACCTAAGCACTACAGGAGGCTATTTAAACCACACCCGGTGGATGAATCTTGCTTTGCGTTACTCTGCACCCTCTGCAGCAGAACGCTCATCGTGTCTTCTGCATCCGGTCCTGGGCCTAAGGAAAAAGGCTTACCATCCTGAATCCAGTCTTCAGCAACACCTATAAAGACAAGAAAGAACAGGTTAGCATTCCGGCATCTGAAAGGCAAAGGCTTACCTAATCTTCGTGCGCTCCGGAGGTCTTCAAACTGCATTACGGCATCTGAAAGACAAAAGCTTACCAACTCTTCGCACGCTCCGGAGGCCGTCGGCGCTGCATCCCGCATCTGAAAGACAAAACAAGGTGCGTTTAAAGACATTGGGGAACTTTAATACTCACGTGCCATTACTCCTTTCCACATCTAACCCAGTGGGTATCCCGGCACCCTGCAGCCGCTCCGAACTTGTACCTGCAAAATAAAAAGACAGTTAGAGCGCATCGTGAAGCTGGCAACAAGCGCTTACTTACGTGCTTCCAGGCGCTTCTATCCATCACACGGGCTCCATCTTCAACTCACTTCAGCCCGTCATCCGCCATCGCCGGAACCCTGCAAAACAAGAGACATCATTATTAAAGACTTTAAAGACATTTGAGTTACTCGAAACTTACCGTTCGTGCAGTAAACGACGGACAGCAGTCCTCTGAAGTCAAGAGGCCTGCGCTACCTATCCAGTGAAGAAACTGGTTACAGCACCCTGCCCCGAGGCAGATGGAGAGCTCGGCATTCACTTACCTAAGGTGAGAGCGTTAACCTGTGGGGGTCTACAGGAGAGGAGAAGGGGAAAGAGATAGGGACACCCCAATAACCCCAGTTCATTAACCCCCTATTTTCTATCTGCAGACATCTTACTCTGCACGTCAGGCATACAGGGCACAGAGGTCCAGCCCAAAGAGCCAACCGGGTGCTGCACATCACCTTTGAAGATATGGTAGTCGCCCAGTCAAGACCGGCGCCTCTGCGAGAATCAGGTGAGCGTTACAAGAATGGAGCAGCATGAATGTGTGAAAATGTTTAAAATCTGTATGCTAACTTTCAAATAAATAAAGCCTGAAACAAAATAACTTTGTTCTAGTTTGCCCATGAAATCCAGGTCTGGTG
The DNA here is from genome assembly GCF_040938575.1 of Ambystoma mexicanum. NCBI lineage: Eukaryota > Metazoa > Chordata > Amphibia > Caudata > Ambystomatidae > Ambystoma > Ambystoma mexicanum. The sequence continues at coordinate 617,059,098 of NC_090932.1, read as the reverse complement.
GAGTCTATGAACTGGAGTCTCTGGTATGCTTATACAGCAAGTCTGTCAGCTCATCGTTACTGGCTTTGCATGGGGAACACAAAGATTCAGGCACTGGGCAGTTTTCAACACAATTTGTGCAGTCAGCTGATCTTTGACCCGACGCTACTGATCACAGAGAAAGAGCGATAACAGCAGCAAAGCTACATTTACTAATGTGGCTTCACTTTCCTTATGCTCTTGTCTGCCAAACAAGGCCCCATTAGCAGACGGCACATTCAACAGTGCAAGACCAAGACTGCACAGCACTTTCTTACTGCAGCCTTTCCAACTCAGATTGAAAAGCACACTTAACGGTATAAAGAGTACAACGGTATAAACAACGTGGCAGTTATTATTGTTCAATTAAGTTGTTCACTGAATCTTTAACGGTATACCGTTATACCGTTACATCCCTACTGCAGATAGCAATAGACCAAAGGTTTATGTGCCACAGTGTTAGCCAACATTGAAATAACAAGCAAAGGAATATGTCTTGCCAATGTACACTATGAACAAGCAAAAAATGTAAAAAAATTATTATAATTTGAAAAAACCACTCACATAACTCGCTCAGGAAGGGAACCACATCCTGAGTTAGGTTGTACAACTACCCACCAGCACAGGATTGCAAAAAGAGCTGGGAAACACAAGAAAAGGGCAAACACTGGAACGCATCAGATGTGCTAAGCCAGACTCCCTGGATACATGGACACACCCCATCTGGAACATCATAGTTTACTTGCTAGAGCTAACACTGCAGAAACTCTTTCTGACACATGACAGTGACTGCACCAGTCTTAAAAAAAACCCTCCATGACAGGGAAGGGGGGAGAAATACCCATTGTGACTCCTGAGGAAGCCAACATCTGATACAGGCATGATGTGAATACTTAAACACCCAATGAAGGAGACCTGCTGTGTATACTGAGAAACCTGAGCTCTGGGAAGGACCTGATGTGAATGCTGTGAAACCCAAGTTCTTTAAAAGACTGATGTGAATGTCAGAAATCCGAAAGTCTGTGAGAGATCTGAAGGACGTGCTGCAAGGCTGAGGGGAAGCCATGAAGTAGAAACCTGGCAGATTTGGGAGAGGAATTGAGAGTCATAGTGTACTCAGGAACTCCAAATAAGGGTACAGACTGTGAGTATCCCTGGAAGACCCTTCCCAGGAGAACCTTTCTACTTTACTTTGTTAGTCTAAGAGTAGATATTCAAGAGTACGATTTGTGGACCTCTCTGTTGGCCACTTCTTGGAACTTTTGTGTTGTATTGTAGGGTAATCAGAATACTAAGGACCCATTAAGAAAGGGATATGAGAAATGTTCTATTTGTCCCTTTGTTTCATTTTTAGTGTGGATTTGTGTGTCCCTGGATCGATGCAGAGGGTTAATCCTTAACCTAGACGGTGAAGTCTAGGTTAAGGATTTCATTATTTGAACAAGTGTCTTTGGAGGAGTGGAGCACACCCTACTTTTGTGTTGCCCCATTCCAAACATTGTTTACTATAGGAACATCTGTATTATTTCTAGATATTACTTTAAGTTCCTGTAGGCATCTTGACCACCAGTTTCTGGACAAAACTCTGAAACACGCTGTTTATTGCAGAAGCCTTACCACAGGCACCCTCGCCCAGAGCAATCCAAGTCAAAATTCACAATAAATAAATAAAAGGACAGTAGCATGTTTTCAGTACAGAGACACCAAAAGTATATGCAAACGTGATAGAATGGTAAAAGAGTTCATGCAACTCGAGTGCTACCCAATACTCAAGAAATAAAAAGAAGATGGGCCAAATCAGTAGAGCAGATTTCTATAAGGAAACATGTTTTTGAATACTCGACTAATTAAAAATATCTCTGCAGAGAGGGAACTAGAAAGTGGTGTTGGATGCCAAAGGGTTCTAAAGCTCTACACATTGATCCCTAGATGGATTATTACCCACTATCAAGAATTGTTGCACATGCTGTGGCATATGCCTTTGGCCAACATGCTTTGAGACTAATTGTTGGCCAAAGATACATACGCTTCAACCCCGTACTTTCTACAGTATCAATATTTTAGTTACATGTGATGAGACACATTTAAAATGGTGTTTGAAGAGGAAGGATTTTAATCAGGCTTGCACGACTGGTCACTATTTGGATGCAAGCGGCCAAACCACTTCACTCCCTGCACTGTGTACGTTAGACCCTTGCAAGTGTAGATAAGCATTAACACATCCACATATGTCATCACCCACTCATCTCGAACAAAACCTTGTATAGGAGCAAGCATGTTTTTCATTGAACGCCATACCGGGGAGAGTGGATGGTTGTCATTAGTTTCTCTTTAGACTTACAGGGGATAGAACAACCATAAATGAGTCCATCAGAAGTCACTTGCCAAGACAACAGAGCTTGTATCGCGGCAAAAGGTGCATTGTTTGTTGGCTAATATTTCAATGTCTATGACAAGTACTGAACGAAATTGAAGCTGTAACTAGCATATGATGATGTCATATGAGGACATACCTGCCACAAGAGGGCAGCATCTGGGCATATTGTATCCCTGTAACAGCTATGAATGTCTGGTTGAGCCTTATTCGATTGGAGTGACAGAATGCCATCTGTGTGGATCCTGAGCTTTTGGGATTTTTGTTATGCAATTTGAAGGAGCTTTCTCTACAGGAAAGTGTATGTTGCTAAACAGACACCCTTTGCGCATATGCTCTGTTGCCAAAAAGGTACTTCATAGGAGACACCAGGGCAAGGTTCAAGCTCAGGTTCAAACACTTGTGTATAGGCACGTTATAAATGCCATATCCTGTCATGCAATACATAGTAGATGCATGCATACTTCTGTTTTGCACTATCTACAGAGACACTAGCTGTTGAAATGTGAATTAGCCACCTATCAGTCACAAAAGTGTAATGTGCTCCAATGGTGTACAGGCTGCAGCATTTTCAAAAGCTAATTTGGCAGTAAGGGTACAATCTCACACCATTCATCTTACCCTATAATATATTCCTATACAGTAAGGTCAAATATGGACGTTTTTTAAACAGGGTGCTAAAACTAAATTAATTTTAGGAGCAATGTTTAGCAGTCATTGTGCTCATTTTCAATTCACATGTAGTTTTTGTTTGGGATACATGCTAGGAAAGTCCTAGCAGCATACAAATGTGCTGGTACATTCCCGAGAGCCTGAGATTGCTTCAAAATGAATCGTCTGTAGTATACACATGAAAACATTTGATGACTAAAAATCACATTACTTTTTAAATTAAAAAATGGAAGCACATTTGAATTGATATACATACAGTACCGATATTTACAGATATACCTGGTAGCGTTACTGCAGCCACTGATACATTGGAGATTGAGTTGAAATAAAGTCAAAGCTATATTCTCTCAAAAGATGGATTGGTGGTATACAATTATTTGCAACTATTCACAATCTCAAATGTGAAGGGTATACATAATTGTCTACCTATTTAGCTTTCTACTCCTTTGCAGAGCAGATGAAAGACCATCTACTGAAAGCTTCTCTCCTCTGAGTTGAACAGTAAACAAGCAGGTGAAACTGCCACCCGGAAATGCTTTGAGCCTGTGGTGAGAATTAGACCCTCACTCAAATGGGAGGAACGGCTTTCCTGCACAGGGCTAAACTGTCAACAGCCGGCCCCAGGATATGATGTGTGCCTTTGGTGTTTCCACACTCATAGGAAGTGTCTGTTTTCCTGGGCAAGGCTGGACTATATATATATTTTTGTTATTACTTGTGTATATTCAAACATAAATAAATTTGACTTTTACAAGTCCTGACGGGCGCTGCCCAAGTTGAGTAAGTTGGCAGAGTTCCTTGTTGGGAAATTGTTAAGAAGATGACTAACCCAAATGACAGTCAAGAGACACTGAGAAGGTTGTAGCACTAACGGTTTCTTGAATTGTATGTTCAGTGCCCACTTGTACCCGTCTCAGGTCGCGTGGGGTTGCAAGGAGTTGATTTTTTTAAAGGCCCCTTCAAGTAGCTTAGCTGTTGCAACTGACCATTTTGAGTTTTCCATAGTGATCAGGCGAAACCACCAGGTTTCTTCTTTAGCCAGCTCTAGGTCAGCCCATAGTGGAGTAAGAAATGCAGTACATTCTTGTCTCAGTTTAGAACAGTTGGGGACCAAATGTCGCACAGTTTCCTGTTGGTCTGGTTCCTCACAGAGTCTGCAGGTCGTTATGTTTGTCTTCAATTTTATGGGTAGAATCTCCCGGGTGTGCAAGAGATTTAGACAAGCTCTTAAAAGGTTTTCTGCAATTGTTTGTCTGGAAATATCAAACAGTAAGGCAGAGGGGATTTTAATTTGTTAAAAGTCAGCGGAAGATGTTTTAGCAGTTTGTTGGCAACTGCTTTATCCCCAGTTTTAATCCAATCTCGACATTCCATCTTGAAGGTGACTCTTTGTGGATTTCCCTTGTGGTCGTCTGGGGTGCACCCCAGGTCTATCAATTAGGATTTTCTGTTCTTCAACCCACTTGTTTAGTGGTTTGCATTTGTTTTTTTTTATTTCATCATCAATGATCCTGTATATAGGGAGGCAGTCTTGGGGTAGAGTTTTCCTGTAGAGTTGGATTGAAAAAAGCTCCACAGTGGCCTCTAGAGACAGAAGACCGAGCTCTCGTCTGAGAGCTGCTATCGAGACCGAGTTCGGCAGAGCGAGCACTGACCTCCACAGGTATCCTTCCAGTTTGAACCATATTGGCATGGTAATAGTGGCATACATTCTGTATGTCAGAGTTGGTACAACTTTACCCTTGTAGAAGTTGATTGCTGGTAATAAGGAAAACTTTCCGTATTTCCTATCAATGATTCTCATTTGGGGAGCAAGATTTTTTGTTTTTTCCCACAGTTTCTGCTGCATTTTTTGTTCCTTTAAAGAATCATCAATTATGACTATGAGGTATTTGAAGTTTGAGACCACTTCTATTTTAATGTTGTTTAAAAACCAGCTTACGTTGTTTTTGTGTTTCTGGTTTTGTTTGCCCAAAATCATAGTTTTTGTCTTGGTGTTGTTCATCACAAGATTATTTTTTTTTATGTATGTTGCCAGGTTGTCTAGCTGCCGCTGGAGGCCTATAGGCGTCTGATCTAATAAGATCATGTTGTCTGCATAGAGCATCCGGGAAACCATAGTATTTCCTATTTTTGGAGGAAATGCTCGAGTAGTTATTTCTGATTCTTTATAGTCCCCAAGGAAGGCCACAAAAAGAGCAGGTGCCAGTGGACATCCCGATCCCTGCTTGACCTCACGATCTGATGTTATTTTATTTGAGAGAAGACCTTGTCGGTTTAGGCGGACACATAGTAATGTTTGCGTGTGTAGTGCTATTATGGGGGCCCTTACTTCCTCCGGGAAATTCCAGGCTTTCACCTTGTTCCATAAAATGACTCTGTCAACTTTGTCAAAAGCCTGTGATAGATTGACAAAGGCCAAAAATACAGTTTGAGCTCCTTGTTAGACCTTTGACTTCATTATGTTTAGCAGGAAGATATTCACTGCGGTACTCCCATTTTTTTGGAATCCCATCTGGAAAGGGTCTGCACATGGCGCTGTTTTGGCCCATTTTTGGAAGTGATGTAAAAGAAGGGTTGCAAAGATTTTCCCAATGATATCCAGGAGGGCTATAGGGCGATAGTTTGACGGGTCCTCTCTGTTGCCCCTCTTGAAGATAGGTACCACAATAGCTTTTGTCCAAGAAATTGGAATTTGTCTGGTTTTTCTACACTGTTTGAAGATGAAGCTAATGAAGTCTGTCCATTCCTCAATGTGTGTTTTTAGATTGATATTCATTAGCCCATCTGGGCCATGAGCTCTAGATGTTTTGAGTCTTTTTATTGCTTCACTATGACTGTCTGGACTGGCCCGCCTAGTCTTGTCTGCTGGACCCGAAGAAGTATTTTCCTGCAAGTGGAGACAGGGATTAGCCACCTGTGGGTTTTAGTGATGCCTCCCAACTGTTCTCGCTCCCCCCCACTAATCACCTCCGATATCCCCTTAGTAACCTCACCTTATGTTTGTAAAAGATGAGCTCTCCATCCTGCATGTCTTGCAGGGGCGCGTAGATACCAGTTACTTCACTGGTTTGAAGGCATTGGGAGAGTTCCGGTAAGCTTGACTCTGAAGTCCCAGGCGGGATTGGTAAGTATCAAGTTCAAAGAGTTCAATTTGCACGATGTTCACTCTTGTCCCCTTCCATACTTAATTTGCAACTAAGTTTGTGAGAAGAAGGTCTCGTAGCTGCTGCTGGCGTTCAGGTAAGAGTCTGTGTTACCCAACGCTGTCCGGTAACTATTGCATGCGTTAACGTGTTGTTTTTCTCCCTCTTTACAGATGCGGCATATGAAGATATGGAGAATAATACCGCCGGTGGTAAATCAGGTAAGTCTATGGTGGTAAGAGGTATTTGTTGATTCCCTTGGCTCACCTTGTTATTCCTGTGCCCCCAGGTGCCGGAGTACGGCGAAGAAATGATGGAGACAGTGCCGGATCGAAAGATGCTGTGTGAACTGGTGAGTATGGCTGGCGAAGCGACGCGTGCAGGACTGATGTACTTTCCAGGTCGGGAGATGAAATGGACCCGGAATCAGGAGAGGAGTTTGAAATACGTTTGTTTTCTAACCTTGTCTTTTTCTTCCTCTTTATTCTAGGAGCTCCGGATTCGAGGCGGGTGTGGCAGAAGACTGGATGCTGGCTGCAGGCACGGTGAGAGTCACGCTGCTGGATGGAGAATAACACGAAGCATGTGCTGCTGTTCGGGCGTGGTTTAAATAGCCTCCAAAGTAGTCCCAGGAAAGAAGTTCCCCAGGACCACACCGAGTAAAAAATAGTCCCTGTAGTAAAATAGTCCCATCCAGGCCTCACGTTGGCTTGGATTTATTTGCAGCATGGTCTGCATGAGGTAAGTAGTCTATGAGCCCTGCGCCTATGGCGCCAGGACTGATTTTTATTATGAGCCTGGTGCCTACGGCGCCAGGACTGAACCCAGACAGCCCCTAGCTGGGGCTGCTGGGGTTTTCGTAAATGTCTGGATGCCTGCTCCCGGGGCTGATGGGCTTGATCCGGATGCCCGGGGGTAGGCATCATGACAGCACTCCCCCCCAAGGCCCCTCCTAAAGTTGTTCTTCCCCTTGGCCCTGGTTTGTCTGGGAAGTTCCGATGGAATTTCTTCACCAACCGAGGTGCATGAACGTGGTCACTAGGCTCCCATGACCTTTCCTGTGGTCCGTAACCTTTCCAGTCGATTAAATAAAAAAGTCTTGATTTAACCAACTTAGAGTCCAGGATATTCTTTACCTCGAATTCAGGTTCTCCATCTATTAGGATGAGGTCAGGTGGTTTGGCAAGTCTTGTCCCGGGTTGAACTGGTTTCAGAAGTGAAACATGAAAGACAGGATGGATCCGCATATTAGAGGGTAATTCCAACTTGACGGCCACCGGGTTGATAATGGCCTTAATAGTGTAAGGTCCCAAATACCTACGATTAAATGTCCGAGTTCCTTTTAGAGGTATGTGTTTTGTAGCCAGCCAAACTTGATCCCCAATCTGATATCGTGGAGCATTGCTTCTATGTTGATCAGCATTTTTCTTATATTTCTCTTTCACGTGTTTCAAATGTTCTGTTGCCTCCTGAAAGGCTTGTGTAATAGTAGAGTGTAAATGACTAACTGCAGGCATTTCTAAGTGCTGAGGCAAATCGCGTTCTGAGGTTCGAGGGTGATGTCCGTATATGGTATAGAAGGGCCTTTGTCCGGTTCCAGAATGTACTGAGTTATTGTATGCATATTCGGAAATCCATAAAATATCCTTCCAATTGCTTTCGGTCTGGTGCAGCATGCAACGTAGGTACTGTTCAAGGGTCTGGTTGGTCCTCTCCGTCTGACCATCGGTCTGGGGATGGTGACTGGTTGATAACCTCACGTCGATTTGCGCCAATTGACAACATTTCTTCCAAAATTGTGAAATGAATTGACTGCCTCGGTCAGAGACCAATACGGAAGGAAATCCGTGTATTCAAACAATGTTTTCGAGGAACTCCTTGGCCAAAATTGAAGCAGAAGGTAATCCTTTTAAAGGAATAAAGTGGGCCATCTTGGAAAAAAGATCCACAATAACTAGGATGGTGTTAAATCCATTACATGGAGGTAGATCTGTAATAAAGTCTAAAGACAAGGTGTGCCATGGTGTAGGTGGAATATCCAAAGGTTGTAAAATGCCAGCAGGTTTTTTCTTCTGGCTTTTGTTTTGGGCGCAAATGCCACAAGACATCACAAATGACTTTACATCTTTTTTGCCAAGTGGGCCAACAGAACTGTCTCTTAATTTTTGCGATACCTGGGTGCCCTTCCATCAGGGTGTCATGGTAATTGGAGATGACTAGTTCTTGTATTTCCTTGTGTGGTAGAAATAGTCTTCCTTGATAGTAAGGTAGGTCATTGACGACTGAGTAGTCCGGGCCTTTCTTTACCCAGTCCTGCAGGGTTGCTGGATCGAAGAGTTGTTGGATTTTTGAATGAATATCTTCTAGTGGCTGTAGAGTAGTTATACCAAGGATTGTTTGCTCAGGAATTATTGGCACCGGTTCCGGGTTTGCATATGCTTCTCCCATCCCTATTCGGGATAAGGCATCTGCTTTGCCATTTTTGCGGCCTGGTCGATAAGTGATCACGAAATCGAATTTGGCAAAAAACAATGCCCATCGAAGTTGTCGTGATGATTGGGCTTTGTCTGTTTTTAAATACTGCAGGTTCCGGTGATCAGTGATTACGGTAATGGTATGCCTGGCACCAAGAAGGTAGTGTCGCCAAGCCTTAAAGGCGGATTTGATAGCTAATAGCTCTTTATCGGTAATCGCATAGTTTAACTCAGGTGCTGAGAACTTTCTGGACCAAAACTCTACTGGGTGAAGTTGACCGGTTTCAGGATCCTTCTGGGACAGGACAGCTCCGATGGCTAAACTGGATGCATCAGTTTCTACTATGTATGGAAGCTCAGGGCGTGGATGCTTTAAGACAGGTGCTGATGTGAATTTCGCTTTCAGCTCTTGGAAGGCCTTTTCAGCCTCTTCGGTCCACAAGAACTGTTTGTTTTTTCGCAAAAGTGCTGTGATGGGGTGTACAACATGGGAGAAGTCCGGAATGAATCTGCGGTAGATATTAGCAAATCCGAGCATGCTTTGTACCCCTTTGACTGAACTGGGTGATGGCCACTTGAGAATTGCGTCCATGTAACGCTCACCTGATTCCCACGGAAGCGCCAACCTGTTCTGGACTGCTACAACTTCTTCCACAGTAAAGCGTAGTGCTTGGAAGATGGACTGGACTGGACCCCCAAACCTCGGCTGTCTGGCCCGTAGAATAATCCTTCTGTAGATGGGAAAAGGGAGTTAACTGTCTGCTAGATTGTGTGTGAGATTCCCCCCTTTTTCCCCTTCTCACCCTCCTCGAACCCTAGCTGTGCCTTCCGCAGACTCTCACCTTAATTTCTGTATGGACGAGCTCTCCATCCTGCTTCTGACACAGGGGCGCGTAGATATCCAGTTACTTCACTGGATCTCGGATTTGGCGAGGGTTCGATGTCTGCTTGCCTTTACCAAAATGCTGCCATAAGTATATAGTTCAAAAGATCAAGTCTTATTCGTCCCTTGGCCTTTGTTTAATTTTCAGGGACTAGGTGAGGAATCCGTGTGGAGGAATGGATTCGCCGAGGTAAGCTCAGGTTAGTTCTTTTAATGAAGGTGTGCCGTAGTGGTTTGCTCCGACACCTTAATGAGTGTGTCTTATTTCCCCATAGGGGCCGGGGTACGGAAAAGCCAGAAAAGCCGCTCCGACCCGAAAAGGGAACTGAGGTCCCAACAAAATTCAGGTAAGACTTAAGGTGAGTAATCTGTCCTTTTGCAATTAGTTCGTTGCTCACCTTGTTTTGTCCTTTTTCTCCGTAGGTCTTGAATGCGACCGATGTCGACTATGGGCGCTGAAAAGGTTGCCGGCGCCACGTGAAGGTAAGTGGAAGCGGCGCGGCAGCGTGAGAAGCGGAGCGCTTCTAACTATTGTCTTTCTTTTCCGTAGGTGCTGGGATGCGGCCGATGTCGCCTATGACCGCTGAAGAGCTAGACAGCGGCACGTGAAGGTAAGTGGAAGCGGCGCTGCAGCGAGCGATGAGATGCGTTTCTAACCCTTGACTTTCTTTTGCAGGATCGACGGAGTGAAGAATCCGGATGCTGGATGAAGGTAGGTAATGTCCTAATGCTTGCCTTTCTCTCCTTGCAGGTGTTCCAGGTGCTGGCGGGCGTGGCAGGAGCCAGGATGCAGGAGCCGACTCGGTGAGCGTCCTGCTGCAGATGCAGAATAACGCGAAGCACGTGTGGCCATCCGGGCGTGGTTTAAATAGCCTTGGAAGAGCTTCAGGTGAGTGTTCTTCCACTGGCCCCACCCGAGTAAGAAAAGAGTTCCTGAAAGAAAATAGTTCCTCCCCAGCCTTAGTTGGCTTGGAGCTTCAGTCAGCATGGTCTGCCTCGGGTGAGTATGCAGCATGGTCTGCCTCAGGTGAGTTCACCCAAGCATTACCATATGTTCTGCCATGATGAGCCTGGCGCCTATGGCACCAGGACAGATGCCTTTTATGAGCCTGGCGCCAAAGGCGCCAGGACAAGGTCCAAAGAGCCCCTATAGGGGTTTGCTGGGTCCTGCTTGGTGAGTATGAAGTCTGCTTCCGGGGACACTGGGCCTGACCTGGCTCCTTGGGAGCAGGCATCATGACAGCACTCCCCCCCAAGGCCACTCCCAAGGTTGTTTTCCCCGGGGGTTTTGGTTTGTCTAGGAAGGTCTGGTGAAATTTTTTAATTAACCGAGGAGCATGTACATGGTCATGGGGTTCCCATGACCTCTCTTGAGGCCCGTAACCCTTCCAATCGATTAGATAGAAAAGCCTTGATCTTATCATTTTAGAATCTAAAATGTTCTGCACCTCGAACTCAGGTTCTCCCTCCAATTGAATGGGTTCTGGAGGCTTGATTAGTCTGGTTCCAGGTTGCACAGGTTTCAAAAGTGACACATGAAAAACAGGATGTATTCGCATATGAGCTGGTAAATCCAGTTTAATGGCCACAGGATTGATTATGGCCGTAATGGAATATGGTCCCTGGTATTTGGGATTAAAAGTTCGAGGTCCTTTGAGTGATAAGTGTCTGGTAGCCAGCCAGACTTGGTCCCCAATCTGGTACTGAGGTGCCTCACTTCGATGCCGATCAGCACTTTTCTTGTATCTTTTCTTGGCTTGTTGTAAATGTTCAGTTGCTTCTTTGAAGGCTTTGGTAATTGCGGTATGCAGCTGGTCCACTGTGGGTGTTCCGAGATCATGAGGTGGATCCAGGTCAGAGGTTCGAGGGTGAAGCCCATATAAAGTGTAAAAAGGACTTTGCCCAGTTCCAGAGTGCACAGAATTATTATATGCATATTCAGCTATCCAAAGAATGTCTTTCCAGTTACTTTCAGATTGTTGCAGCATACAACGTAAATATTGTTCGAGAGTCTGGTTCGTTCTTTCTGTTTGACCATCGGTCTGGGGGTGATGACTGGTTCATAGTCTTACATCGATTTGTGCCAATTGACAACATCTACGCCAAAAGTGGGAAATAAATTGGCTTCCTCGATCTGAAATCAGCACAGACGGAAATCCGTGTAACCGGACAACATTTTCAAGGAATTCTTTAGCTAGAACCGAAGCTGAAGGTAAACCTTTTAATGGAATGAAGTGTGCCATCTTGGAGAATAAATCCACAATAACAAGAATAGTGTTATATCCTGAACAGGGGGGTAAGTCATTAATAAAATCCAATGATAGGGTGTGCCAGGGCGATGGTGGAATGTCTAACGGTTGAAGAAGACCGGCTGGTCTTTTCTTTTGGCCTTTATTTTGGGCGCACACACCACAGGACATCACAAATGATTTTACATCTTTTCGCCAAGAAGGCCACCAGAATTGTCTTTTCACCTTTTCCTCAGTTTTGGCAATGCCGGGGTGTCCCTCTATTAGTGTATCATGATAACAAGAAACAACTAGCTTTTGTAAATCCGTGTGTAGAAGAAATAATCGTCCTCGGAAATAAGGTAAATCGTTATCTATAGTAAAATCAGATCCCTTTTGAACCCAGTCCTGCAAGTCTGTTGGGTCTAGGAGTTGTTTAACTCTAATTTGGATATTTTCTAGCGATTGTGAAGAAGTCATACGTAAGATCCTCTGTTCGGGAATTATCGGCACAGGCTCTGAGTTAGTGGCTGTGTCCCCCATTCCAATTCGGGATAGAGCATCTGCTTTGCCATTCTTACAGCCAGGACGGTAGGTGATTATGAAATCAAATTCAGCAAAAAACAGAGCCCAACGGAGCTGTCGAGATGACTGAGCCTTGGCGGTTTTCAAGTACTGTAAATTCTGATGGTCGGTGATCACCGTGATGGTATGTCTTGCGCCAAGGAGATAATGTCGCCAGGCCTTAAAAGCAGATTTAATCGCTAACAGTTCTTTGTCCGTGATGACGTAGTTAATCTCGGGAGCCGAGAATTTTCTGGACCAGAACGCTACGGGATGCAGTTGGTTAGTCTCTGGGTCTCTTTGAGAAAGGACAGCTCCCATAGCTAGACTGGATGCGTCGGTTTCGACGATATAAGGGAGATCCGGGCGCGGGTGTTTCAATACGGGTGCAGAAGTAAATTTAGCTTTTAGTTCTTGAAAGGCTTGCTCAGCTTCTTTAGACCATTCAAAACGTTATTTTTTCTTAAGAGTGCAGTGATGGGTTGAACCACCCGTGAAAACTCCGGAATGAACCTGCGATAAAAATTGGCAAAGCCCAGCATGCTTTGAACACCTTTTACAGAGCTGGGTGATGGCCATTTGAGGATAGCATCCACATTTCGTGAGTCCATGTGGACTCCTTTAGGTGTCAAGATAAAACCTAGAAATTCGACTTCCGTGACATGGAAAACACATTTTTCAAGTTTAGCAAATAGTTTGTGTTGGCGCAATTTCTCGAGGACTGCCCTGACATGGTTTCGATGATCAGATTCTGAAGAGGAGTATACAAGAATGTCATCGATGTATACGATAACACAAACATCGATGAGTTCCCTGAGGACATCGTTCATGAAATATTGGAAGGCAGCCGGTGCATTGCACAGTCCAAAAGGCATAACTTGGTACTCGAACAACCCATATTTAGTGCGGAAGGCAGTTTTCCATTCATCGCCTTCTTTGAT